>NC_134543.1:99745474-100086474 GCF_050624435.1 Tenrec ecaudatus | reverse complement strand
AGTTAGGTTCAGGCGAAGGGTGACGGTTAGGAGTAAGGTTAGTTGTAGGGGGAGCTGCATGTTCACATCAGATTTGGGGTTAGGATTAGGCTTAGCCTTAGGGTAGACATATGGTTAGGGTTAGGGCTTGGTTTAGGCTGAGCCTTAGGTTAGGGTTCAGTTTAAGGTTAGGAGTCTACAGAATTACACCTAGGCTTAGGGTTACACCTCTTTTTAGGTTTAGACCTAGGGCTAGGTTTTGACCTAGGTTAGGGCTAGGATTAGGGTTGGTTTTAATATAGGATTTAGGTTTGAGGTTTCATTGAAGTGTAGGATTATTGGAAGTACATCTGCTCTCCCTGGTTTTCCTTCACGATCACAATGTTTCTGAGATTCATGGTTTAAGGAAAATCTTGCTCCTTGCCGGTTTCAAGGCAAAAAGGCGCCACCGGCAGTTTGTTTTTCCGTCAAACTTACCCTCGCTCTTTGAGAACCTTGGGTCTTTGGGAAAGCCGTGAGTCCAGCAAGATTTTTCAGTTCAAATGTGCCCTAAGCATTGGGTTCTACCTCTGAGCAATACAGCCCGTGGAATTCCTGAGAATCTGGAACCTGCCATGAAGTTCAGCCTGCGTTTTATTCACACGAAGAAGCTCCTTCGAGGTTCCCATGCCTCTGTACACTGATGCTTCCAGCAACGTCATGTCTCAAAAGTCAATAGTGCTTCTCTGAGTTTCACTGGTCTAGCGTAAAGGGTGAAGTGCCTGGGTTCCCGTGCTTCACTACTGTATGGCCTCAAGATGATGTTTGTAGGCACAGCGGCAAATCCATCGGTGGCAATTCTCTCATATTGTCATTGCGATGGGAAGATTCCTTATTGGCTAGGAAATGTTTTACCGTGGAAGACGGGTCACCACAGAGCTGTCTCTTTTGGGTTGAGACAAAGTTTGCTGAATTTACCTGCCAGCAGTTGCGTGTCCTCCCTTTATTTTCTTTTTTTTTTTTGGTGGAGGTGCAGGGGAATGAATCTCCCTTTCTTTTAAGGTCGATGGAGGCGCACGAGTATAAGGAGAACGATGAATAGTGGCCTTTCATAACCCAGGATCATCAGAAACCACAGAGTAAATTTTAGGAACGTAGACATAGGACAGCGGAGAAAACTTCACTCAGGGACTTCAGTGAACTCTCCTTACAATGCTGAGGCCTGACACGCCTAGTGCCTGGGGGCAACCCGGCTCCTGCCCTAGGTAGTTTTGTGGAGAGTGCCTCCCTCAGGTGGTGCCTTTTCTCTCCCAGCAATATTGCTCTGTGAAATTCTGCAACTGATAAAAACTATTTGCCATGGGTATTTCCTTTCACCTCATTGGCCTCCTCTTTGAAGTACAAATGCTTTTCTACACGGGTGCTGCCTCCCTGAGCTTTCCTTTGTCTTGGCTCAATGGATGCAGATTCCTGTGCTGAATACATGCTGGACTGGCACAGCTGGGTGCTTGTCAGTATACCTGGCACAGGCAGCAATTCTTTTGTCAAAACCCACCTGGCTTGATCAAGGTTCCTTATTCTCCTGAAAAAGATTTTTATCCAAATTCTAGAGGAGCACCAGTGTGCCTATGGGAGCTACACCCGGGCTTGCTGAACAGAGGCTCCGGAGTTTTCATTTTCTGACTAAAATTCAACAAGGAATTTCATGGATCTAAAGAAACCGTGAATTGTGGACCTACCAGATTCTAACATCTTCATTGTCTAATGGAAGCTTAAGTTTCCCAGTCCGATCCGGCTGCAACTTCATTTCTAGCAATGGCCATTCAATTGTGGATGTTCAGCTTTTTCGGAATTCTCTTATACCTGCATGTTCCCGCGCCAAGTTAAGACCACCCGGTGGAGGTTTATGTGACTCAGGACAACTCTTTATTTCAGGCGTCTAGAACAAAGGGAATTCACAGGGGTTGATGATCACTTATTAAACTCCCGTTTCTTTATAGTGCCAACTGTTGACACTTCCACATCTGAGGGCAAAGAGCTCGTGCAGCATTGTATTCTCAGTTCAGCCACGCCGCCTGCAGTTTCTTCCTTGCAGAAAAATCTTTCCCAGTGTACTTCTTTAAATGCTGCAAAATAGTGGGACAGAAGATTTCGGTATAGCCTTAACTTTAGATGGGCATAGGTACAAGCATGTGGCCATTTTTAGAGACATTGTTAGAGTTCAGGTTAGAGTTACTGCTGCGTGAGTATTCGGTTTATGGTAAGGTTATGGATCAAATGTAGGGTGAGTGTGAGGTTGAAGGTAAGAGTAGGGTTTAGTGCTTAAGGATGAATGAACCTATTGTCTCATTTAGGCTTATGGTGAACTTGACTCTTTAGGTATGGGTTGGGGTTAATATTTGTGTGAGGGTTAGAAAGTGTGTGAGGTTAAGAGTTGGGGTCAGGCTTGCGGCTTGTGTGTTACATCCGTTTTGGTTGTGGATAAGTTTAGCTCTCTGTCTAGTTTAAGGGATTGGATTACAATAAAGGTGATATGGAGGCTTGGATTGAAGGTGATGGATAGAGTTAAGTTAGGGTCAGGCGAAGGGTGACGGTTAGGAGTAAGGTTAGTTGTAGGGGGAGCTGCATGTTCACATCAGATTTGGGGTTAGGATTAGGCTTAGCCTTAGGGTAGACATATGGTTAGGGTTAGGGCTTGGTTTAGGCTGAGCCTTAGGTTAGGGTTCAGTTTAAGGTTAGGAGTCTACAGAATTACACCTAGGCTTAGGGTTACACCTCTTTTTAGGTTTAGACCTAGGGCTAGGTTTTGACCTAGGTTAGGGCTAGGATTAGGGTTGGTTTTAATATAGGATTTAGGTTTGAGGTTTCATTGAAGTGTAGGATTATTGGAAGTACATCTGCTCTCCCTGGTTTTCCTTCACGATCACAATGTTTCTGAGATTCATGGTTTAAGGAAAATCTTGCTCCTTGCCGGTTTCAAGGCAAAAAGGCGCCACCGGCAGTTTGTTTTTCCGTCAAACTTACCCTCGCTCTTTGAGAACCTTGGGTCTTTGGGAAAGCCGTGAGTCCAGCAAGATTTTTCAGTTCAAATGTGCCCTAAGCATTGGGTTCTACCTCTGAGCAATACAGCCCGTGGAATTCCTGAGAATCTGGAACCTGCCATGAAGTTCAGCCTGCGTTTTATTCACACGAAGAAGCTCCTTCGAGGTTCCCATGCCTCTGTACACTGATGCTTCCAGCAACGTCATGTCTCAAAAGTCAATAGTGCTTCTCTGAGTTTCACTGGTCTAGCGTAAAGGGTGAAGTGCCTGGGTTCCCGTGCTTCACTACTGTATGGCCTCAAGATGATGTTTGTAGGCACAGCGGCAAATCCATCGGTGGCAATTCTCTCATATTGTCATTGCGATGGGAAGATTCCTTATTGGCTAGGAAATGTTTTACCGTGGAAGACGGGTCACCACAGAGCTGTCTCTTTTGGGTTGAGACAAAGTTTGCTGAATTTACCTGCCAGCAGTTGCGTGTCCTCCCTTTATTTTCTTTTTTTTTTTTGGTGGAGGTGCAGGGGAATGAATCTCCCTTTCTTTTAAGGTCGATGGAGGCGCACGAGTATAAGGAGAACGATGAATAGTGGCCTTTCATAACCCAGGATCATCAGAAACCACAGAGTAAATTTTAGGAACGTAGACATAGGACAGCGGAGAAAACTTCACTCAGGGACTTCAGTGAACTCTCCTTACAATGCTGAGGCCTGACACGCCTAGTGCCTGGGGGCAACCCGGCTCCTGCCCTAGGTAGTTTTGTGGAGAGTGCCTCCCTCAGGTGGTGCCTTTTCTCTCCCAGCAATATTGCTCTGTGAAATTCTGCAACTGATAAAAACTATTTGCCATGGGTATTTCCTTTCACCTCATTGGCCTCCTCTTTGAAGTACAAATGCTTTTCTACACGGGTGCTGCCTCCCTGAGCTTTCCTTTGTCTTGGCTCAATGGATGCAGATTCCTGTGCTGAATACATGCTGGACTGGCACAGCTGGGTGCTTGTCAGTATACCTGGCACAGGCAGCAATTCTTTTGTCAAAACCCACCTGGCTTGATCAAGGTTCCTTATTCTCCTGAAAAAGATTTTTATCCAAATTCTAGAGGAGCACCAGTGTGCCTATGGGAGCTACACCCGGGCTTGCTGAACAGAGGCTCCGGAGTTTTCATTTTCTGACTAAAATTCAACAAGGAATTTCATGGATCTAAAGAAACCGTGAATTGTGGACCTACCAGATTCTAACATCTTCATTGTCTAATGGAAGCTTAAGTTTCCCAGTCCGATCCGGCTGCAACTTCATTTCTAGCAATGGCCATTCAATTGTGGATGTTCAGCTTTTTCGGAATTCTCTTATACCTGCATGTTCCCGCGCCAAGTTAAGACCACCCGGTGGAGGTTTATGTGACTCAGGACAACTCTTTATTTCAGGCGTCTAGAACAAAGGGAATTCACAGGGGTTGATGATCACTTATTAAACTCCCGTTTCTTTATAGTGCCAACTGTTGACACTTCCACATCTGAGGGCAAAGAGCTCGTGCAGCATTGTATTCTCAGTTCAGCCACGCCGCCTGCAGTTTCTTCCTTGCAGAAAAATCTTTCCCAGTGTACTTCTTTAAATGCTGCAAAATAGTGGGACAGAAGATTTCGGTATAGCCTTAACTTTAGATGGGCATAGGTACAAGCATGTGGCCATTTTTAGAGACATTGTTAGAGTTCAGGTTAGAGTTACTGCTGCGTGAGTATTCGGTTTATGGTAAGGTTATGGATCAAATGTAGGGTGAGTGTGAGGTTGAAGGTAAGAGTAGGGTTTAGTGCTTAAGGATGAATGAACCTATTGTCTCATTTAGGCTTATGGTGAACTTGACTCTTTAGGTATGGGTTGGGGTTAATATTTGTGTGAGGGTTAGAAAGTGTGTGAGGTTAAGAGTTGGGGTCAGGCTTGCGGCTTGTGTGTTACATCCGTTTTGGTTGTGGATAAGTTTAGCTCTCTGTCTAGTTTAAGGGATTGGATTACAATAAAGGTGATATGGAGGCTTGGATTGAAGGTGATGGATAGAGTTAAGTTAGGGTCAGGCGAAGGGTGACGGTTAGGAGTAAGGTTAGTTGTAGGGGGAGCTGCATGTTCACATCAGATTTGGGGTTAGGATTAGGCTTAGCCTTAGGGTAGACATATGGTTAGGGTTAGGGCTTGGTTTAGGCTGAGCCTTAGGTTAGGGTTCAGTTTAAGGTTAGGAGTCTACAGAATTACACCTAGGCTTAGGGTTACACCTCTTTTTAGGTTTAGACCTAGGGCTAGGTTTTGACCTAGGTTAGGGCTAGGATTAGGGTTGGTTTTAATATAGGATTTAGGTTTGAGGTTTCATTGAAGTGTAGGATTATTGGAAGTACATCTGCTCTCCCTGGTTTTCCTTCACGATCACAATGTTTCTGAGAGTCATGGTTTAAGGAAAATCTTGCTCCTTGCCGGTTTCAAGGCAAAAAGGCGCCACCGGCAGTTTGTTTTTCCGTCAAACTTACCCTCGCTCTTTGAGAACCTTGGGTCTTTGGGAAAGCCGTGAGTCCAGCAAGATTTTTCAGTTCAAATGTGCCCTAAGCATTGGGTTCTACCTCTGAGCAATACAGCCCGTGGAATTCCTGAGAATCTGGAACCTGCCATGAAGTTCAGCCTGCGTTTTATTCACACGAAGAAGCTCCTTCGAGGTTCCCATGCCTCTGTACACTGATGCTTCCAGCAACGTCATGTCTCAAAAGTCAATAGTGCTTCTCTGAGTTTCACTGGTCTAGCGTAAAGGGTGAAGTGCCTGGGTTCCCGTGCTTCACTACTGTATGGCCTCAAGATGATGTTTGTAGGCACAGCGGCAAATCCATCGGTGGCAATTCTCTCATATTGTCATTGCGATGGGAAGATTCCTTATTGGCTAGGAAATGTTTTACCATGGAAGACGGGTCACCACAGAGCTGTCTCTTTTGGGTTGAGACAAAGTTTGCTGAATTTACCTGCCAGCAGTTGCGTGTCCTCCCTTTCTTTTTTTTTTTTTTTTGGTGGAGGTGCAGGGGAATGAATCTCCCTTTCTTTTAAGGTCGATGGAGGCGCACGAGTGTAAGGAGAACGATGAATAGTGGCCTTTCATAACCCAGGATCATCAGAAACCACAGAGTAAATTTTAGGAACGTAGACATAGGACAGCGGAGAAAACTTCACTCAGGGACTTCAGTGAACTCTCCTTACAATGCTGAGGCCTGACAAGCCTAGTGCCTGGGGGCAACCTGGCTCCTGCCCTAGGTAGTTTTGTGGAGAGTGCCTCCCTCAGGTGGTGCCTTTTCTCTCCCAGCAATATTGCTCTGTGAAATTCTGCAACTGATAAAAACTATTTGCCATGGGTATTTCCTTTCACCTCATTGGCCTCCTCTTTGAAGTACAAATGCTTTTCTACACGGGTGCTGCCTCCCTGAGCTTTCCTTTGTCTTGGCTCAATGGATGCAGATTCCTGTGCTGAATACATGCTGGACTGGCACAGCTGGGTGCTTGTCAGTATACCTGGCACAGGCAGCAATTCTTTTGTCAAAACCCACCTGGCTTGATCTAGGTTCCTTATTCTCCTGAAAAAGATTTTTATCCAAATTCTAGAGGAGCACCAGTGTGCCTATGGGAGCTACACCCGGGCTTGCTGAACAGAGGCTCCGGAGTTTTCATTTTCTGACTAAAATTCAACAAGGAATTTCATGGATCTAAAGAAACCGTGAATTGTGAACCTACCAGATTCTAACATCTTCATTGTCTAATGGAAGCTTAAGTTTCCCAGTCCGATCCGGCTGCAACTTCATTTCTAGCAATGGCCATTCAATTGTGGATGTTCAGCTTTCTTCGGAATTCTCTTATACCTGCATGTTCCCGCGCCACGTTAAGACCACCCGGTGGAGGTTTATGTGACTCCGGACAACTCTTTATTTCAGGCGTCTAGAACAAAGGGAATTCACAGGGGTTGATGATCACTTATTAAACTCCCGTTTCTTTATAGTGCCAACTGTTGACACTTCCACATCTGAGGGCAAAGAGCTCGTGCAGCATTGTATTCTCAGTTCAGCCACGCCGCCTGCAGTTTCTTCCTTGCAGAAAAATCTTTCCCAGTGTACTTCTTTAAATGCTGCAAAATAGTGGGACAGAAGATTTCGGTATAGCCTTAACTTTAGATGGGCATAGGTACAAGCATGTGGCCATTTTTAGAGACATTGTTAGAGTTCAGGTTAGAGTTACTGCTGCGTGAGTATTCGGTTTATGGTAAGGTTATGGATCAAATGTAGGGTGAGTGTGAGGTTGAAGGTAAGAGTAGGGTTTAGTGCTTAAGGATGAATGAACCTATTGTCTCATTTAGGCTTATGGTGAACTTGACTCTTTAGGTTTGGGTTGGGGTTAATATTTGTGTGAGGGTTAGAAAGTGTGTGAGGTTAAGAGTTGGGGTCAGGCTTGCGGCTTGTGTGTTACATCCGTTTTGGTTGTGGATAAGTTTAGCTCTCTGTCTAGTTTAAGGGATTGGATTACAATAAAGGTGATATGGAGGCTTGGATTGAAGGTGATGGATAGAGTTAAGTTAGGTTCAGGCGAAGGGTGACGGTTAGGAGTAAGGTTAGTTGTAGGGGGAGCTGCATGTTCACATCAGATTTGGGGTTAGGATTAGGCTTAGCCTTAGGGTAGACATATGGTTAGGGTTAGGGCTTGGTTTAGGCTGAGCCTTAGGTTAGGGTTCAGTTTAAGGTTAGGAGTCTACAGAATTACACCTAGGCTTAGGGTTACACCTCTTTTTAGGTTTAGACCTAGGGCTAGGTTTTGACCTAGGTTAGGGCTAGGATTAGGGTTGGTTTTAATATAGGATTTAGGTTTGAGGTTTCATTGAAGTGTAGGATTATTGGAAGTACATCTGCTCTCCCTGGTTTTCCTTCACGATCACAATGTTTCTGAGATTCATGGTTTAAGGAAAATCTTGCTCCTTGCCGGTTTCAAGGCAAAAAGGCGCCACCGGCAGTTTGTTTTTCCGTCAAACTTACCCTCGCTCTTTGAGAACCTTGGGTCTTTGGGAAAGCCGTGAGTCCAGCAAGATTTTTCAGTTCAAATGTGCCCTAAGCATTGGGTTCTACCTCTGAGCAATACAGCCCGTGGAATTCCTGAGAATCTGGAACCTGCCATGAAGTTCAGCCTGCGTTTTATTCACACGAAGAAGCTCCTTCGAGGTTCCCATGCCTCTGTACACTGATGCTTCCAGCAACGTCATGTCTCAAAAGTCAATAGTGCTTCTCTGAGTTTCACTGGTCTAGCGTAAAGGGTGAAGTGCCTGGGTTCCCGTGCTTCACTACTGTATGGCCTCAAGATGATGTTTGTAGGCACAGCGGCAAATCCATCGGTGGCAATTCTCTCATATTGTCATTGCGATGGGAAGATTCCTTATTGGCTAGGAAATGTTTTACCGTGGAAGACGGGTCACCACAGAGCTGTCTCTTTTGGGTTGAGACAAAGTTTGCTGAATTTACCTGCCAGCAGTTGCGTGTCCTCCCTTTCTTTCTTTCTTTTTTTTTTTTTTTTGTGGAGGTGCAGGGGAATGAATCTCCCTTTCTTTTAAGGTCGATGGAGGCGCACGAGTGTAAGGAGAACGATGAATAGTGGCCATTCATAACCCAGGATCATCAGAAACCACAGAGTAAATTTTAGGAACGTAGACATAGGACAGCGGAGAAAACTTCACTCAGGGACTTCAGTGAACTCTCCTTACAATGCTGAGGCCTGACACGCCTAGTGCCTGGGGGCAACCTGGCTCCTGCCCTAGGTAGTTTTGTGGAGAGTGCCTCCCTCAGGTGGTGCCTTTTCTCTCCCAGCAATATTGCTCTGTGAAATTCTGCAACTGATAAAAACTATTTGCCATGGGTATTTCCTTTCACCTCATTGGCCTCCTCTTTGAAGTACAAATGCTTTTCTACATGGGTGCTGCCTCCCTGAGCTTTCCTTTGTCTTGGCTCAATGGATGCAGATTCCTGTGCTGAATACATGCTGGACTGGCACAGCTGGGTGCTTGTCAGTATACCTGGCACAGGCAGCAATTCTTTTGTCAAAACCCATCTGGCTTGATCAAGGTTCCTTATTCTCCTGAAAAAGATTTTTATCCAAATTCTAGAGGAGCACCAGTGTGCCTATGGGAGCTACACCCGGACTTGCTGAACAGAGGCTCCGGAGTTTTCATTTTCTGACTAAAATTCAACAAGGAATTTCATGGATCTAAAGAAACCGTGAATTGTGGACCTACCAGATTCTAACATCTTCATTGTCTAATGGAAGCTTAAGTTTCCCAGTCCGATCCGGCTGCAACTTCATTTCTAGCAATGGCCATTCAATTGTGGATGTTCAGCTTTCTTCGGAATTCTCTTATACCTGCATGTTCCCGCGCCACGTTAAGACCACCCGGTGGAGGTTTATGTGACTCAGGACAACTCTTTATTTCAGGCGTCTAGAACAAAGGGAATTCACAGGGGTTGATGATCACTTATTAAACTCCCGTTTCTTTATAGTGCCAACTGTTGACACTTCCACATCTGAGGGCAAAGAGCTCGTGCAGCATTGTATTCTCAGTTCAGCCACGCCGCCTGCAGTTTCTTCCTTGCAGAAAAATCTTTCCCAGTGTACTTCTTTAAATGCTGCAAAATAGTGGGACAGAAGATTTCGGTATAGCCTTAACTTTAGATGGGCATAGGTACAAGCATGTGGCCATTTTTAGAGACATTGTTAGAGTTCAGGTTAGAGTTACTGCTGCGTGAGTATTCGGTTTATGGTAAGGTTATGGATCAAATGTAGGGTGAGTGTGAGGTTGAAGGTAAGAGTAGGGTTTAGTGCTTAAGGATGAATGAACCTATTGTCTCATTTAGGCTTATGGTGAACTTGACTCTTTAGGTATGGGTTGGGGTTAATATTTGTGTGAGGGTTAGAAAGTGTGTGAGGTTAAGAGTTGGGGTCAGGCTTGCGGCTTGTGTGTTACATCCGTTTTGGTTGTGGATAAGTTTAGCTCTCTGTCTAGTTTAAGGGATTGGATTACAATAAAGGTGATATGGAGGCTTGGATTGAAGGTGATGGATAGAGTTAAGTTAGGGTCAGGCGAAGGGTGACGGTTAGGAGTAAGGTTAGTTGTAGGGGGAGCTGCATGTTCACATCAGATTTGGGGTTAGGATTAGGCTTAGCCTTAGGGTAGACATATGGTTAGGGTTAGGGCTTGGTTTAGGCTGAGCCTTAGGTTAGGGTTCAGTTTAAGGTTAGGAGTCTACAGAATTACACCTAGGCTTAGGGTTACACCTCTTTTTAGGTTTAGACCTAGGGCTAGGTTTTGACCTAGGTTAGGGCTAGGATTAGGGTTGGTTTTAATATAGGATTTAGGTTTGAGGTTTCATTTAAGTGTAGGATTATTGGAAGTACATCTGCTCTCCCTGGTTTTCCTTCACGATCACAATGTTTCTGAGATTCATGGTTTAAGGAAAATCTTGCTCCTTGCCGGTTTCAAGGCAAAAAGGCGCCACCGGCAGTTTGTTTTTCCGTCAAACTTACCCTCGCTCTTTGAGAACCTTGGGTCTTTGGGAAAGCCGTGAGTCCAGCAAGATTTTTCAGTTCAAATGTGCCCTAAGCATTGGGTTCTACCTCTGAGCAATACAGCCCGTGGAATTCCTGAGAATCTGGAACCTGCCATGAAGTTCAGCCTGCGTTTTATTCACACGAAGAAGCTCCTTCGAGGTTCCCATGCCTCTGTACACTGATGCTTCCAGCAACGTCATGTCTCAAAAGTCAATAGTGCTTCTATGAGTTTCACTGGTCTAGCGTAAAGGGTGAAGCGCCTGGGTTCCCGTGCTTCACTACTGTATGGCCTCAAGATGATGTTTGTAGGCACAGCGGCAAATCCATCGGTGGCAATTCTCTCATATTGTCATTGCGATGGGAAGATTCCTTATTGGCTAGGAAATGTTTTACCATGGAAGACGGGTCACCACAGAGCTGTCTCTTTTGGGTTGAGACAAAGTTTGCTGAATTTACCTGCCAGCAGTTGCGTGTCCTCCCTTTCTTTCTTTCTTTTTTTTTTTTTTTTTTTTGTGGAGGTGCAGGGGAATGAATCTCCCTTTCTTTTAAGGTCGATGGAGGCGCACGAGTGTAAGGAGAACGATGAATAGTGGCCTTTCATAACCCAGGATCATCAGAAACCACAGAGTAAATTTTAGGAACGTAGACATAGGACAGCAGAGAAAACTTCACTCAGGGACTTCAGTGAACTCTCCTTACAATGCTGAGGCCTGACACGCCTAGTGCCTGGGGGCAACCCGGCTCCTGCCCTAGGTAGTTTTGTGGAGAGTGCCTCCCTCAGGTGGTGCCTTTTCTCTCCCAGCAATATTGCTCTGTGAAATTCTGCAACTGATAAAAACTATTTGCCATGGGTATTTCCTTTCACCTCATTGGCCTCCTCTTTGAAGTACAAATGCTTTTCTACATGGGTGCTGCCTCCCTGAGCTTTCCTTTGTCTTGGCTCAATGGATGCAGATTCCTGTGCTGAATACATGCTGGACTGGCACAACTGGGTGCTTGTCAGTATACCTGGCACAGGCAGCAATTCTTTTGTCAAAACCCACCTGGCTTGATCAAGGTTCCTTATTCTCCTGAAAAAGATTTTTATCCAAATTCTAGAGGAGCACCAGTGTGCCTATGGGAGCTACACCCGGACTTGCTGAACAGAGGCTCCGGAGTTTTCATTTTCTGACTAAAATTCAACAAGGAATTTCATGGATCTAAAGAAACCGTGAATTGTGGACCTACCAGATTCTAACATCTTCATTGTCTAATGGAAGCTTAAGTTTCCCAGTCCGATCCGGCTGCAACTTCATTTCTAGCAATGGCCATTCAATTGTGGATGTTCAGTTTTCTTCGGAATTCTCTTATACCTGCATGTTCCCGCGCCACGTTAAGACCACCCGGTGGAGGTTTATGTGACTCCGGACAACTCTTTATTTCAGGCGTCTAGAACAAAGGGAATTCACAGGGGTTGATGATCACTTATTAAACTCCCGTTTCTTTATAGTGCCAACTGTTGACACTTCCACATCTGAGGGCAAAGAGCTCGTGCAGCATTGTATTCTCAGTTCAGCCACGCCGCCTGCAGTTTCTTCCTTGCAGAAAAATCTTTCCCAGTGTACTTCTTTAAATGCTGCAAAATAGTGGGACAGAAGATTTCGGTATAGCCTTAACTTTAGATGGGCATAGGTACAAGCATGTGGCCATTTTTAGAGACATTGTTAGAGTTCAGGTTAGAGTTACTGCTGCGTGAGTATTCGGTTTATGGTAAGGTTATGGATCAAATGTAGGGTGAGTGTGAGGTTGAAGGTAAGAGTAGGGTTTAGTGCTTAAGGATGAATGAACCTATTGTCTCATTTAGGCTTATGGTGAACTTGACTCTTTAGGTATGGGTTGGGGTTAATATTTGTGTGAGGGTTAGAAAGTGTGTGAGGTTAAGAGTTGGGGTCAGGCTTGCGGCTTGTGTGTTACATCCGTTTTGGTTGAGGATAAGTTTAGCTCTCTGTCTAGTTTAAGGGATTGGATTACAATAAAGGTGATATGGAGGCTTGGATTGAAGGTGATGGATAGAGTTAAGTTAGGTTCAGGCGAAGGGTGACGGTTAGGAGTAAGGTTAGTTGTAGGGGGAGCTGCATGTTCACATCAGATTTGGGGTTAGGATTAGGCTTAGCCTTAGGGTAGACATATGGTTAGGGTTAGGCCTTGGTTTAGGCTGAGCCTTAGGTTAGGGTTCAGTTTAAGGTTAGGAGTCTACAGAATTACACCTAGGCTTAGGGTTACACCTCTTTTTAGGTTTAGACCTAGGGCTAGGTTTTGACCTAGGTTAGGGCTAGGATTAGGGTTGGTTTTAATATAGGATTTAGGTTTGAGGTTTCATTGAAGTGTAGGATTATTGGAAGTACATATGCTCTCCCTGGTTTTCCTTCACGATCACAATGTTTCTGAGAGTCATGGTTTAAGGAAAATCTTGCTCCTTGCCGGTTTCAAGGCAAAAAGGCGCCACCGGCAGTTTGTTTTTCCGTCAAACTTACCCTCGCTCTTTGAGAACCTTGGGTCTTTGGGAAAGCCGTGAGTCCAGCAAGATTTTTCAGTTCAAATGTGCCCTAAGCATTGGGTTCTACCTCTGAGCAATACAGCCCGTGGAATTCCTGAGAATCTGGAACCTGCCATGAAGTTCAGCCTGCGTTTTATTCACACGAAGAAGCTCCTTCGAGGTTCCCATGCCTCTGTACACTGATGCTTCCAGCAACGTCATGTCTCAAAAGTCAATAGTGCTTCTCTGAGTTTCACTGGTCTAGCGTAAAGGGTGAAGTGCCTGGGTTCCCGTGCTTCACTACTGTATGGCCTCAAGATGATGTTTGTAGGCACAGCGGCAAATCCATCGGTGGCAATTCTCTCATATTGTCATTGCGATGGGAAGATTCCTTATTGGCTAGGAAATGTTTTACCATGGAAGACGGGTCACCACAGAGCTGTCTCTTTTGGGTTGAGACAAAGTTTGCTGAATTTACCTGCCAGCAGTTGCGTGTCCTCCCTTTCTTTCTTTCTTTCTTTTTTTTTTTTTTGTGGAGGTGCAGGGGAATGAATCTCCCTTTCTTTTAAGGTCGATGGAGGCGCACGAGTGTAAGGAGAACGATGAATAGTGGCCTTTCATAACCCAGGATCATCAGAAACCACAGAGTAAATTTTAGGAACGTAGACATAGGACAGCAGAGAAAACTTCACTCAGGGACTTCAGTGAACTCTCCTTACAATGCTGAGGCCTGACACGCCTAGTGCCTGGGGGCAACCAGGCTCCTGCCCTAGGTAGTTTTGTGGAGAGTGCCTCCCTCAGGTGGTGCCTTTTCTCTCCCAGCAATATTGCTCTGTGAAATTCTGCAACTGATAAAAACTATTTGCCATGGGTATTTCCTTTCACCTCATTGGCCTCCTCTTTGAAGTACAAATGCTTTTCTACATGGGTGCTGCCTCCCTGAGCTTTCCTTTGTCTTGGCTCAATGGATGCAGATTCCTGTGCTGAATACATGCTGGACTGGCACAACTGGGTGCTTGTCAGTATACCTGGCACAGGCAGCAATTCTTTTGTCAAAACCCACCTGGCTTGATCAAGGTTCCTTATTCTCTTGAAAAAGATTTTTATCCAAATTCTAGAGGAGCACCAGTGTGCCTATGGGAGCTACACCCGGACTTGCTGAACAGAGGCTCCGGAGTTTTCATTTTCTGACTAAAATTCAACAAGGAATTTCATGGATCTAAAGAAACCGTGAATTGTGGACCTACCAGATTCTAACATCTTCATTGTCTAATGGAAGCTTAAGTTTCCCAGTCCGATCCGGCTGCAACTTCATTTCTAGCAATGGCCATTCAATTGTGGATGTTCAGCTTTCTTCGGAATTCTCTTATACCTGCATGTTCCCGCGCCACGTTAAGACCACCCGGTGGAGGTTTATGTGACTCAGGACAACTCTTTATTTCAGGCGTCTAGAACAAAGGGAATTCACAGGGGTTGATGATCACTTATTAAACTCCCGTTTCTTTATAGTGCCAACTGTTGACACTTCCACATCTGAGGGCAAAGAGCTCGTGCAGCATTGTATTCTCAGTTCAGCCACGCCGCCTGCAGTTTCTTCCTTGCAGAAAAATCTTTCCCAGTGTACTTCTTTAAATGCTGCAAAATAGTGGGACAGAAGATTTCGGTATAGCCTTAACTTTAGATGGGCATAGGTACAAGCATGTGGCCATTTTTAGAGACATTGTTAGAGTTCAGGTTAGAGTTACTGCTGCGTGAGTATTCGGTTTATGGTAAGGTTATGGATCAAATGTAGGGTGAGTGTGAGGTTGAAGGTAAGAGTAGGGTTTAGTGCTTAAGGATGAATGAACCTATTGTCTCATTTAGGCTTATGGTGAACTTGACTCTTTAGGTATGGGTTGGGGTTAATATTTGTGTGAGGGTTAGAAAGTGTGTGAGGTTAAGAGTTGGGGTCAGGCTTGCGGCTTGTGTGTTACATCCGTTTTGGTTGTGGATAAGTTTAGCTCTCTGTCTAGTTTAAGGGATTGGATTACAATAAAGGTGATATGGAGGCTTGGATTGAAGGTGATGGATAGAGTTAAGTTAGGTTCAGGCGAAGGGTGACGGTTAGGAGTAAGGTTAGTTGTAGGGGGAGCTGCATGTTCACATCAGATTTGGGGTTAGGATTAGGCTTAGCCTTAGGGTAGACATATGGTTAGGGTTAGGGCTTGGTTTAGGCTGAGCCTTAGGTTAGGGTTCAGTTTAAGGTTAGGAGTCTACAGAATTACACCTAGGCTTAGGGTTACACCTCTTTTTAGGTTTAGACCTAGGGCTAGGTTTTGACCTAGGTTAGGGCTAGGATTAGGGTTGGTTTTAATATAGGATTTAGGTTTGAGGTTTCATTTAAGTGTAGGATTATTGGAAGTACATCTGCTCTCCCTGGTTTTCCTTCACGATCACAATGTTTCTGAGATTCATGGTTTAAGGAAAATCTTGCTCCTTGCCGGTTTCAAGGCAAAAAGGCGCCACCGGCAGTTTGTTTTTCCGTCAAACTTACCCTCGCTCTTTGAGAACCTTGGGTCTTTGGGAAAGCCGTGAGTCCAGCAAGATTTTTCAGTTCAAATGTGCCCTAAGCATTGGGTTCTACCTCTGAGCAATACAGCCCGTGGAATTCCTGAGAATCTGGAACCTGCCATGAAGTTCAGCCTGCGTTTTATTCACACGAAGAAGCTCCTTCGAGGTTCCCATGCCTCTGTACACTGATGCTTCCAGCAACGTCATGTCTCAAAAGTCAATAGTGCTTCTCTGAGTTTCACTGGTCTAGCGTAAAGGGTGAAGCGCCTGGGTTCCCGTGCTTCACTACTGTATGGCCTCAAGATGATGTTTGTAGGCACAGCGGCAAATCCATCGGTGGCAATTCTCTCATATTGTCATTGCGATGGGAAGATTCCTTATTGGCTAGGAAATGTTTTACCGTGGAAGACGGGTCACCACAGAGCTGTCTCTTTTGGGTTGAGACAAAGTTTGCTGAATTTACCTGCCAGCAGTTGCGTGTCCTCCCTTTCTTTTCTTTTTTTTTTTTGGTGGAGGTGCAGGGGAATGAATCTCCCTTTCTTTTAAGGTCGATGGAGGCGCACGAGTATAAGGAGAACGATGAATAGTGGCCTTTCATAACCCAGGATCATCAGAAACCACAGAGTAAATTTTAGGAACGTAGACATAGGACAGCGGAGAAAACTTCACTCAGGGACTTCAGTGAACTCTCCTTACAATGCTGAGGCCTGACACGCCTAGTGCCTGGGGGCAACCCGGCTCCTGCCCTAGGTAGTTTTGTGGAGAGTGCCTCCCTCAGGTGGTGCCTTTTCTCTCCCAGCAATATTGCTCTGTGAAATTCTGCAACTGATAAAAACTATTTGCCATGGGTATTTCCTTTCACCTCATTGGCCTCCTCTTTGAAGTACAAATGCTTTTCTACACGGGTGCTGCCTCCCTGAGCTTTCCTTTGTCTTGGCTCAATGGATGCAGATTCCTGTGCTGAATACATGCTGGACTGGCACAGCTGGGTGCTTGTCAGTATACCTGGCACAGGCAGCAATTCTTTTGTCAAAACCCACCTGGCTTGATCAAGGTTCCTTATTCTCCTGAAAAAGATTTTTATCCAAATTCTAGAGGAGCACCAGTGTGCCTATGGGAGCTACACCCGGGCTTGCTGAACAGAGGCTCCGGAGTTTTCATTTTCTGACTAAAATTCAACAAGGAATTTCATGGATCTAAAGAAACCGTGAATTGTGGACCTACCAGATTCTAACATCTTCATTGTCTAATGGAAGCTTAAGTTTCCCAGTCCGATCCGGCTGCAACTTCATTTCTAGCAATGGCCATTCAATTGTGGATGTTCAGCTTTCTTCGGAATTCTCTTATACCTGCATGTTCCCGCGCCACGTTAAGACCACCCGGTGGAGGTTTATGTGACTCAGGACAACTCTTTATTTCAGGCGTCTAGAACAAAGGGAATTCACAGGGGTTGATGATCACTTATTAAACTCCCGTTTCTTTATAGTGCCAACTGTTGACACTTCCACATCTGAGGGCAAAGAGCTCGTGCAGCATTGTATTCTCAGTTCAGCCACGCCGCCTGCAGTTTCTTCCTTGCAGAAAAATCTTTCCCAGTGTACTTCTTTAAATGCTGCAAAATAGTGGGACAGAAGATTTCGGTATAGCCTTAACTTTAGATGGGCATAGGTACAAGCATGTGGCCATTTTTAGAGACATTGTTAGAGTTCAGGTTAGAGTTACTGCTGCGTGAGTATTCGGTTTATGGTAAGGTTATGGATCAAATGTAGGGTGAGTGTGAGGTTGAAGGTAAGAGTAGGGTTTAGTGCTTAAGGATGAATGAACCTATTGTCTCATTTAGGCTTATGGTGAACTTGACTCTTTAGGTATGGGTTGGGGTTAATATTTGTGTGAGGGTTAGAAAGTGTGTGAGGTTAAGAGTTGGGGTCAGGCTTGCGGCTTGTGTGTTACATCCGTTTTGGCTGTGGATAAGTTTAGCTCTCTGTCTAGTTTAAGGGATTGGATTACAATAAAGGTGATATGGAGGCTTGGATTGAAGGTGATGGATAGAGTTAAGTTAGGTTCAGGCGAAGGGTGACGGTTAGGAGTAAGGTTAGTTGTAGGGGGAGCTGCATGTTCACATCAGATTTGGGGTTAGGATTAGGCTTAGACTTAGGGTAGACATATGGTTAGGGTTAGGGCTTGGTTTAGGCTGAGCCTTAGGTTAGGCTTCAGTTTAAGTTTAGGAGTCTACAGAATTACACCTAGGCTTAGGGTTACACCTCTTTTTAAGTTTAGACCTAGGGCTAGGTTTTGACCTAGGTTAGGGCTAGGATTAGGGTTGGTTTTAATATAGGATTTAGGTTTGAGGTTTCATTGAAGTGTAGGATTATTGGAAGTACATCTGCTCTCCCTGGTTTTCCTTCACGATCACAATGTTTCTGAGATTCATGGTTTAAGGAAAATCTTGCTCCTTGCCGGTTTCAAGGCAAAAAGGCGCCACCGGCAGTTTGTTTTTCCTTCAAACTTACCTTCGCTCTTTGAGAACCTTGGGTCTTTGGGAAAGCCGTGAGTCCAGCAAGATTTTTCAGTTCAAATGTGCCCTAAGCATTGGGTTCTACCTCTGAGCAATACAGCCCGTGGAATTCCTGAGAATCTGGAACCTGCCATGAAGTTCAGCCTGAGTTTTATTCACACGAAGAAGCTCCTTCGAGGTTCCCATGCCTCTGTACACTGATGCTTCCAGCAACGTCATGTCTCACAGGTCAATAGTGCTTCTCTGAGTTTCACTGGTCTAGCGTAAAGGGTGAAGCGCCTGGGTTCCCGTGCTTCACTACTGTATGGCCTCAAGATGATGTTTGTAGGCACAGCGGCAAATCCATCGGTGGCAATTCTCTCATATTGTCATTGCGATGGGAAGATTCCTTATTGGCTAGGAAATGTTTTACCGTGGAAGACGGGTCACCACAGAGCTGTCTCTTTTGGGTTGAGACAAAGTTTGCTGAATTTACCTGCCAGCAGTTGCGTGTCCTCCCTTTCTTTTTTTTTTTGGTGGAGGTGCAGGGGAATGAATCTCCCTTTCTTTTAAGGTCGATGGAGGCGCACGAGTGTAAGGAGAACGATGAATAGTGGCCTTTCATAACCCAGGATCATCAGAAACAACAGAGTAAATTTTAGGAACGTAGACATAGGACAGCGGAGAAAACTTCACTCAGGGACTTCAGTGAACTCTCCTTACAATGCTGAGGCCTGACACGCCTAGTGCCTGGGGGCAACCCGGCTCCTGCCCTAGGTAGTTTTGTGGAGGGAGCCTCCCTCAGGTGGTGCCTTTTCTCTCCCAGCAATATTGCTCTGTGAAATTCTGCAACTGATAAAAACTATTTGCCATGGGTATTTCCTTTCACCTCATTGGCCTCCTCTTTGAAGTACAAATGCTTTTCTACACGGGTGCTGCCTCCCTGAGCTTTCCTTTGTCTTGGCTCAATGGATGCAGATTCCTGTGCTGAATACATGCTGGACTGGCACAGCTGGGTGCTTGTCAGTATACCTGGCACAGGCAGCAATTCTTTTGTCAAAACCCACCTGGCTTGATTAAGGTTCCTTATTCTCCTGAAAAAGATTTTTATCCAAATTCTAGAGGAGCACCAGTGTGCCTATGGGAGCTACACCCGGGCTTGCTGAACAGAGGCTCCGGAGTTTTCATTTTCTGACTAAAATTCAACAAGGAATTTCATAGATCTAAAGAAACCGTGAATTGTGGACCTACCAGATTCTAACATCTTCATTGTCTAATGGAAGCTTAAGTTTCCCAGTCCGATCCGGCTGCAACTTCATTTCTAGCAATGGCCATTCAATTGTGGATGTTCAGCTTTCTTCGGAATTCTCTTATACATGCATGTTCCCGCGCCACGTTAAGACCACCCGGTGGAGGTTTATGTGACTCAGGACAACTCTTTATTTCAGGCGTCTAGAACAAAGGGAATTCACAGGGGTTGATGATCACTTATTAAACTCCCGTTTCTTTATAGTGCCAACTGTTGACACTTCCACATCTGAGGGCAAAGAGCTCGTGCAGCATTGTATTCTCAGTTCAGCCACGCCGCCTGCAGTTTCTTCCTTGCAGAAAAATCTTTCCCAGTGTACTTCTTTAAATGCTGCAAAATAGTGGGACAGAAGATTTCGGTATAGCCTTAACTTTAGATGGGCATAGGTACAAGCATGTGGCCATTTTTAGAGACATTGTTAGAGTTCAGGTTAGAGTTACTGCTGCGTGAGTATTCGGTTTATGGTATGGTTATGGATCAAATGTAGGGTGAGTGTGAGGTTGAAGGTAAGAGTAGGGTTTAGTGCTTAAGGATGAATGAACCTATTGTCTCATTTAGGCTTATGGTGAACTTGACTCTTTAGGTATGGGTTGGGGTTAATATTTGTGTGAGGGTTAGAAAGTGTGTGAGGTTAAGAGTTGGGGTCAGGCTTGCGGCTTGTGTGTTACATCCGTTTTGGTTGTGGATAAGTTTAGCTCTCTGTCTAGTTTAAGGGATTGGATTACAATAAAGGTGATATGGAGGCTTGGATTGAAGGTGATGGATAGAGTTAAGTTAGGTTCAGGCGAAGGGTGACAGTTAGGAGTAAGGTTAGTTGTAGGGGGAGCTGCATGTTCACATCAGATTTGGGGTTAGGATTAGGCTTAGCCTTAGGGTAGACATATGGTTAGGGTTAGGGCTTGGTTTAGGCTGAGCCTTAGGTTAGGGTTCAGTTTAAGGTTAGGAGTCTACAGAATTACACCTAGGCTTAGGGTTACACCTCTTTTTAGGTTTAGACCTAGGGCTAGGTTTTGACCTAGGTTAGGGCTAGGATTAGGGTTGGTTTTAATATAGGATTTAGGTTTGAGGTTTCATTGAAGTGTAGGATTATTGGAAGTACATCTGCTCTCCCTGGTTTTCCTTCACGATCACAATGTTTCTGAGATTCATGGTTTAAGGAAAATCTTGCTCCTTGCCGGTTTCAAGGCAAAAAGGCGCCACCGGCAGTTTGTTTTTCCTTCAAACTTACCCTCGCTCTTTGAGAACCTTGGGTCTTTGGGAAAGCCGTGAGTCCAGCAAGATTTTTCAGTTCAAATGTGCCCTAAGCATTGGGTTCTACCTCTGAGCAATACAGCCCGTGGAATTCCTGAGAATCTGGAACCTGCCATGAAGTTCAGCCTGAGTTTTATTCACATGAAGAAGCTCCTTCGAGGTTCCCATGCCTCTGTACACTGATGCTTCCAGCAACGTCATGTCTCACAGGTCAATAGTGGTTCTCTGAGTTTCACTGGTCTAGCGTAAAGGGTGAAGCGCCTGGGTTCCCGTGCTTCACTACTGTATGGCCTCAAGATGATGTTTGTAGGCACAGCGGCAAATCCATCGGTGGCAATTCTCTCATATTGTCATTGCGATGGGAAGATTCCTTATTGGCTAGGAAATGTTTTACCGTGGAAGACGGGTCACCACAGAGCTGTCTCTTTTGGGTTGAGACAAAGTTTGCTGAATTTACCTGCCAGCAGTTGCGTGTCCTCACTTTCTTTTTTTTTTTTTGGTGGAGGTGCAGGGGAATGAATCTCCCTTTCTTTTAAGGTCGATGGAGGCGCACGAGTGTAAGGAGAACGATGAATAGTGGCCTTTCATAACCCAGGATCATCAGAAACAACAGAGTAAATTTTAGGAACGTAGACATAGGACAGCGGAGAAAACTTCACTCAGGGATTTCAGTGAACTCTCCTTACAATGCTGAGGCCTGACACGCCTAGTGCCTGGGGGCAACCCGGCTCCTGCCCTAGGTAGTTTTGTGGAGCATGCCTCCCTCAGGTGGTGCCTTTACTCTCCCAGCAATATTGCTCTGTGAAATTCTGCAACTGATAAAAACTATTTGCCATGGGTATTTCCTTTCACCTCATTGGCCTCCTCTTTGAAGTACAAATGCTTTTCTACATGGGTGCTGCCTCCCTGAGCTTTCCTTTGTCTTGGCTCAATGGATGCAGATTCCTGTGCTGAATACATGCTGGACTGGCACAGCTGGGTGCTTGTCAGTATACCTGGCACAGGCAGCAATTTCTTTTGTCAAGACCCACCTGGCTTGATCAAGGTTCCTTATTCTCCTGAAAAAGATTTTTATCCAAATTCTAGAGGAGCACCAGTGTGCCTATGGGAGCTAAACCAGGTCCTGCTGAACAGAGGCTCCGGAGTTTTCATTTTCTGACTAAAATTCAACAAGGAATTTCATGGATCTAAAGAAACCGTGAATTGTGGACCTACCAGATTCTAACATCTTCATTGTCTAATGGAAGCTTAAGTTTCCCAGTCCGATCCGGCTGCAACTTCATTTCTAGCAATGGCCATTCAATTGTGGATGTTCAGCTTTCTTCGGAATTCTCTTATACCTGCATGTTCCCGCGCCACGTTAAGACCACCCGGTGGAGGTTTATGTGACTCAGGACAACTCTTTATTTCAGGCGTCTAGAACAAAGGGAATTCACAGGGGTTGATGATCACTTATTAAACTCCCGTTTCTTTATAGTGCCAACTGTTGACACTTCCACATCTGAGGGCAAAGAGCTCGTGCAGCATTGTATTCTCAGTTCAGCCACGCCGCCTGCAGTTTCTTCCTTGCAGAAAAATCTTTCCCAGTGTACTTCTTTAAATGCTGCAAAATAGTGGGACAGAAGATTTCGGTATAGCCTTAACTTTAGATGGGCATAGGTACAAGCATGTGGCCATTTTTAGAGACATTGTTAGAGTTCAGGTTAGAGTTACTGCTGCGTGAGTATTCGGTTTATGGTAAGGTTATGGATCAAATGTAGGGTGAGTGTGAGGTTGAAGGTAAGAGTAGGGTTTAGTGCTTAAGGATGAATGAACCTATTGTCTCATTTAGGCTTATGGTGAACTTGACTCTTTAGGTATGGTTTGGGGTTAATATTTGTGTGAGGGTTAGAAAGTGTGTGAGGTTAAGAGTTGGGGTCAGGCTTGCGGCTTGTGTGTTACATCCGTTTTGGTTGTGGATAAGTTTAGCTCTCTGTCTAGTTTAAGGGATTGGATTACAATAAAGGTGATATGGAGGCTTGGATTGAAGGTGATGGATAGAGTTAAGTTAGGTTCAGGCGAAGGGTGACGGTTAGGAGTAAGGTTAGTTGTAGGGGGAGCTGCATGTTCACATCAGATTTGGGGTTAGGATTAGGCTTAGCCTTAGGGTAGACATATGGTTAGGGTTAGGGCTTGGTTTAGGCTGAGCCTTAGGTTAGGGTTCAGTTTAAGGTTAGGAGTCTACAGAATTACACCTAGGCTTAGGGTTACACCTCTTTTTAGGTTTAGACCTAGGGCTAGGTTTTGACCTAGGTTAGGGCTAGGATTAGGGTTGGTTTTAATATAGGATTTAGGTTTGAGGTTTCATTTAAGTGTAGGATTATTGGAAGTACATCTGCTCTCCCTGGTTTTCCTTCACGATCACAATGTTTCTGAGATTCATGGTTTAAGGAAAATCTTGCTCCTTGCCGGTTTCAAGGCAAAAAGGCGCCACCGGCAGTTTGTTTTTCCTTCAAACTTACCCTCGCTCTTTGAGAACCTTGGGTCTTTGGGAAAGCCGTGAGTCCAGCAAGATTTTTCAGTTCAAATGTGCCCTAAGCATTGGGTTCTACCTCTGAGCAATACAGCCCGTGGAATTCCTGAGAATCTGGAACCTGCCATGAAGTTCAGCCTGAGTTTTATTCACATGAAGAAGCTCCTTCGAGGTTCCCATGCCTCTGTACACTGATGCTTCCAGCAACGTCATGTCTCACAGGACAATAGTGCTTCTCTGAGTTTCACTGGTCTAGCGTAAAGGGTGAAGCGCCTGGGTTCCCGTGCTTCACTACTGTATGGCCTCAAGATGATGTTTGTAGGCACAGCGGCAAATCCATCGGTGGCAATTCTCTCATATTGTCATTGCGATGGGAAGATTCCTTATTGGCTAGGAAATGTTTTACCGTGGAAGACGGGTCACCACAGAGCTGTCTCTTTTGGGTTGAGACAAAGTTTGCTGAATTTACCTGCCAGCAGTTGCGTGTCCTCACTTTCTTTTTTTTTTTTTGGTGGAGGTGCAGGGGAATGAATCTCCCTTTCTTTTAAGGTCGATGGAGGCGCACGAGTGTAAGGAGAACGATGAATAGTGGCCTTTCATAACCCAGGATCATCAGAAACAACAGAGTAAATTTTAGGAACGTAGACATAGGACAGCGGAGAAAACTTCACTCAGGGATTTCAGTGAACTCTCCTTACAATGCTGAGGCCTGACACGCCTAGTGCCTGGGGGCAACCCGGCTCCTGCCCTAGGTAGTTTTGTGGAGCATGCCTCCCTCAGGTGGTGCCTTTACTCTCCCAGCAATATTGCTCTGTGAAATTCTGCAACTGATAAAAACTATTTGCCATGGGTATTTCCTTTCACCTCATTGGCTTCCTCTTTGAAGTACAAATGCTTTTCTACATGGGTGCTGCCTCCCTGAGCTTTCCTTTGTCTTGGCTCAATGGATGCAGATTCCTGTGCTGAATACATGCTGGACTGGCACAGCTGGGTGCTTGTCAGTATACCTGGCACAGGCAGCAATTTCTTTTGTCAAGACCCACCTGGCTTGATCAAGGTTCCTTATTCTCCTGAAAAAGATTTTTATCCAAATTCTAGAGGAGCACCAGTGTGCCTATGGGAGCTAAACCACGTCCTGCTGAACAGAGGCTCCGGAGTTTTCATTTTCTGACTAAAATTCAACAAGGAATTTCATGGATCTAAAGAAACCGTGAATTGTGGACCTACCAGATTCTAACATCTTCATTGTCTAATGGAAGCTTAAGTTTCCCAGTCCGATCCGGCTGCAACTTCATTTCTAGCAATGGCCATTCAATTGTGGATGTTCAGCTTTCTTCGGAATTCTCTTATACCTGCATGTTCCCGCGCCACGTTAAGACCACCCGGTGGAGGTTTATGTGACTCAGGACAACTCTTTATTTCAGGCGTCTAGAACAAAGGGAATTCACAGGGGTTGATGATCACTTATTAAACTCCCGTTTCTTTATAGTGCCAACTGTTGACACTTCCACATCTGAGGGCAAAGAGCTCGTGCAGCATTGTATTCTCAGTTCAGCCACGCCGCCTGCAGTTTCTTCCTTGCAGAAAAATCTTTCCCAGTGTACTTCTTTAAATGCTGCAAAATAGTGGGACAGAAGATTTCGGTATAGCCTTAACTTTAGATGGGCATAGGTACAAGCATGTTGCCATTTTTAGAGACATTGTTAGAGTTCAGGTTAGAGTTACTGCTGTGTGAGTATTCGGTTTATGGTAAGGTTATGGATCAAATGTAGGGTGAGTGTGAGGTTGAAGGTAAGAGTAGGGTTTAGTGCTTAAGGATGAATGAACCTATTGTCTCATTTAGGCTTATGGTGAACTTGACTCTTTAGGTATGGGTTGGGGTTAATATTTGTGTGAGGGTTAGAAAGTGTGTGAGGTTAAGAGTTGGGGTCAGGCTTGCGGCTTGTGTGTTACATCCGTTTTGGTTGTGGATAAGTTTAGCTCTCTGTCTAGTTTAAGGGATTGGATTACAATAAAGGTGATATGGAGGCTTGGATTGAAGGTGATGGATAGAGTTAAGTTAGGTTCAGGCGAAGGGTGACGGTTAGGAGTAAGGTTAGTTGTAGGGGGAGCTGCATGTTCACATCAGATTTGGGGTTAGGATTAGGCTTAGCCTTAGGGTAGACATATGGTTAGGGTTAGGGCTTGGTTTAGGCTGAGCCTTAGGTTAGGGTTCAGTTTAAGGTTAGGAGTCTACAGAATTACACCTAGGCTTAGGGTTACACCTCTTTTTAGGTTTAGACCTAGGGCTAGGTTTTGACCTAGGTTAGGGCTAGGATTAGGGTTGGTTTTAATATAGGATTTAGGTTTGAGGTTTCATTGAAGTGTAGGATTATTGGAAGTACATCTGCTCTCCCTGGTTTTCCTTCACGATCACAATGTTTCTGAGATTCATGGTTTAAGGAAAATCTTGCTCCTTGCCGGTTTCAAGGCAAAAAGGCGCCACCGGCAGTTTGTTTTTCCTTCAAACTTACCCTCGCTCTTTGAGAACCTTGGGTCTTTGGAAAGCCGTGAGTCCAGCAAGATTTTTCAGTTCAAATGTGCCCTAAGCATTGGGTTCTACCTCTGAGCAATACAGCCCGTGGAATTCCTGAGAATCTGGAACCTGCCATGAAGTTCAGCCTGAGTTTTATTCACATGAAGAAGCTCCTTCGAGGTTCCCATGCCTCTGTACACTGATGCTTCCAGCAACGTCATGTCTCACAGGTCAATAGTGGTTCTCTGAGTTTCACTGGTCTAGCGTAAAGGGTGAAGCGCCTGGGTTCCCGTGCTTCACTACTGTATGGCCTCAAGATGATGTTTGTAGGCACAGCGGCAAATCCATCGGTGGCAATTCTCTCATATTGTCATTGCGATGGGAAGATTCCTTATTGGCTAGGAAATGTTTTACCGTGGAAGACGGGTCACCACAGAGCTGTCTCTTTTGGGTTGAGACAAAGTTTGCTGAATTTACCTGCCAGCAGTTGCGTGTCCTCCCTTTCTTTTTTTTTTTGGTGGAGGTGCAGGGGAATGAATCTCCCTTTCTTTTAAGGTCGATGGAGGCGCACGAGTGTAAGGAGAACGATGAATAGTGGCCTTTCATAACCCAGGATCATCAGAAACAACCGAGTAAATTTTAGGAACTTAGACATAGGACAGCGGAGAAAACTTCACTCAGGGACTTCAGTGAACTCTCCTTACAATGCTGAGGCCTGACACGCCTAGTGCCTGGGGGCAACCCGGCTCCTGCCCTAGGTAGTTTTGTGGAGGGAGCCTCCCTCAGGTGGTGCCTTTTCTCTCCCAGCAATATTGCTCTGTGAAATTCTGCAACTGATAAAAACTATTTGCCATGGGTATTTCCTTTCACCTCATTGGCCTCCTCTTTGAAGTACAAATGCTTTTCTACACGGGTGCTGCCTCCCTGAGCTTTCCTTTGTCTTGGCTCAATGGATGCAGATTCCTGTGCTGAATACATGCTGGACTGGCACAGCTGGGTGCTTGTCAGTGTACCTGGCACAGGCAGCAATTCTTTTGTCAAAACCCACCTGGCTTGATTAAGGTTCCTTATTCTCCTGAAAAAGATTTTTATCCAAATTCTAGAGGAGCACCAGTGTGCCTATGGGAGCTACACCCGGGCTTGCTGAACAGAGGCTCCGGAGTTTTCATTTTCTGACTAAAATTCAACAAGGAATTTCATAGATCTTAAGAAACCGTGAATTGTGGACCTACCAGATTCTAACATCTTCATTGTCTAATGGAAGCTTAAGTTTCCCAGTCCGATCCGGCTGCAACTTCATTTCTAGCAATGGCCATTCAATTGTAGATGTTCAGCTTTCTTCGGAATTCTCTTATACCTGCATGTTCCCGCGCCAAGTTAAGACCACCCGGTGGAGGTTTATGTGACTCAGGACAACTCTTTATTTCAGGCGTCTAGAACAAAGGGAATTCACAGGGGTTGATGATCACTTATTAAACTCCCATTTCTTTATAGTGCCAACTGTTGACACTTCCACATCTGAGGGCAAAGAGCTCGTGCAGCATTGTATTCTCAGTTCAGCCACGCCTCCTGCAGTTTCTTCCTTGCAGAAAAATCTTTCCCAGTGTACTTCTTTAAATGCTGCAAAATAATGGGACAGAAGATTTCGGTATAGCCTTAACTTTAGATGGGCATAGGTACAAGCATGTGGCCATTTTTAGAGACATTGTTAGAGTTCAGGTTAGAGTTACTGCTGCGTGAGTATTCGGTTTATGGTAAGGTTATGGATCAAATGTAGGGTGAGTGTGAGGTTGAAGGTAAGAGTAGGGTTTAGTGCTTAAGGATGAATGAACCTATTGTCTCATTTAGGCTTATGGTGAACTTGACTCTTTAGGTATGGGTTGGGGTTAATATTTGTGTGAGGGTTAGAAAGTGTGTGAGGTTAAGAGTTGGGGTCAGGCTTGCGGCTTGTGTGTTACATCCGTTTTGGTTGTGGATAAGTTTAGCTCTCTGTCTAGTTTAAGGGATTGGATTACAATAAAGGTGATATGGAGGCTTGGATTGAAGGTGATGGATAGAGTTAAGTTAGGTTCAGGCGAAGGGTGACGGTTAGGAGTAAGGTTAGTTGTAGGGGGAGCTGCATGTTCACATCAGATTTGGGGTTAGGATTAGGCTTAGCCTTAGGGTAGACATATGGTTAGGGTTAGGGCTTGGTTTAGGCTGAGCCTTAGGTTAGGGTTCAGTTTAAGGTTAGGAGTCTACAGAATTACACCTAGGCTTAGGGTTACACCTCTTTTTAGGTTTAGACCTAGGGCTAGGTTTTGACCTAGGTTAGGGCTAGGATTAGGGTTGGTTTTAATATAGGATTTAGGTTTGAGGTTTCATTGAAGTGTAGGATTATTGGAAGTACATCTGCTCTCCCTGGTTTTCCTTCACGATCACAATGTTTCTGAGAGTCATGGTTTAAGGAAAATCTTGCTCCTTGCCGGTTTCAAGGCAAAAAGGCGCCACCGGCAGTTTGTTTTTCCTTCAAACTTACCCTCGCTCTTTGAGAACCTTGGGTCTTTGGGAAAGCCGTGAGTCCAGCAAGATTTTTCAGTTCAAATGTGCCCTAAGCATTGGGTTCTACCTCTGAGCAATACAGCCCGTGGAATTCCTGAGAATCTGGAACCTGCCATGAAGTTCAGCCTGAGTTTTATTCACATGAAGAAGCTCCTTCGAGGTTCCCATGCCTCTGTACACTGATGCTTCCAGCAACGTCATGTCTCACAGGTCAATAGTGGTTCTCTGAGTTTCACTGGTCTAGCGTAAAGGGTGAAGCGCCTGGGTTCCCGTGCTTCACTACTGTATGGCCTCAAGATGATGTTTGTAGGCACAGCGGCAAATCCATCGGTGGCAATTCTCTCATATTGTCATTGCGATGGGAAGATTCCTTATTGGCTAGGAAATGTTTTACCGTGGAAGACGGGTCACCACAGAGCTGTCTCTTTTGGGTTGAGACAAAGTTTGCTGAATTTACCTGCCAGCAGTTGCGTGTCCTCCCTTTCTTTTTTTTTTTTTTTTTTGGTGGAGGTGCAGGGGAATGAATCTCCCTTTTTTTTAAGGTCGATGGAGGCGCACGAGTGTAAGGAGAACGATGAATAGTGGCCTTTCATAACCCAGGATCATCAGAAACAACAGAGTAAATTTTAGGAACGTAGACATAGGACAGCGGAGAAAACTTCACTCAGGGACTTCAGTGAACTCTCCTTACAATGCTGAGGCCTGACACGCCTAGTGCCTGGGGGCAACCCGGCTCCTGCCCTAGGTAGTTTTGTGGAGCGTGCCTCCCTCAGGTGGTGCGTTTACTCTCCCAGCAATATTGCTCTGTGAAATTCTGCAACTGATAAAAACTATTTGCCATGGGTATTTCCTTTCACCTCATTGGCCTCCTCTTTGAAGTACAAATGCTTTTCTACACGGGTGCTGCCTCCCTGAGCTTTCCTTTGTCTTGGCTCAATGGATGCAGATTCCTGTGCTGAATACATGCTGGACTGGCACAGCTGGGTGCTTGTCAGTATACCTGGCACAGGCAGCAATTTCTTTTGTCAAGACCCACCTGGCTTGATCAAGGTTCCTTATTCTCCTGAAAAAGATTTTTATCCAAATTCTAGAGGAGCACCAGTGTGCCTATGGGAGCTAAACCAGGTCCTGCTGAACAGAGGCTCCGGAGTTTTCATTTTCTGACTAAAATTCAACAAGGAATTTCATGGATCTAAAGAAACCGTGAATTGTGGACCTACCAGATTCTAACATCTTCATTGTCTAATGGAAGCTTAAGTTTCCCAGTCCGATCCGGCTGCAACTTCATTTCTAGCAATGGCCATTCAATTGTGGATGTTCAGCTTTCTTCGGAATTCTCTTATACCTGCATGTTCCCGCGCCATGTTAAGACCACCCGGTGGAGGTTTATGTGACTCAGGACAACTCTTTATTTCAGGCGTCTAGAACAAAGGGAATTCACAGGGGTTGATGATCACTTATTAAACTCCCGTTTCTTTATAGTGCCAACTGTTGACACTTCCACATCTGAGGGCAAAGAGCTCGTGCAGCATTGTATTCTCAGTTCAGCCACGCCGCCTGCAGTTTCTTCCTTGCAGAAAAATCTTTCCCAGTGTACTTCTTTAAATGCTGCAAAATAGTGGGACAGAAGATTTCGGTATAGCCTTAACTTTAGATGGGCATAGGTACAAGCATGTGGCCATTTTTAGAGACATTGTTAGAGTTCAGTTTAGAGTTACTGCTGTGTGAGTATTCGGTTTATGGTAAGGTTATGGATCAAATGTAGGGTGAGTGTGAGGTTGAAGGTAAGAGTAGGGTTTAGTGCTTAAGGATGAATGAACCTATTGTCTCATTTAGGCTTATGGTGAACTTGACTCTTTAGGTATGGGTTGGGGTTAATATTTGTGTGAGGGTTAGAAAGTGTGTGAGGTTAAGAGTTGGGGTCAGGCTTGCGGCTTGTGTGTTACATCCGTTTTGGTTGTGGATAAGTTTAGCTCTCTGTCTAGTTTAAGGGATTGGATTACAATAACGGTGATATGGAGGCTTGGATTGAAGGTGATGGATAGAGTTAAGTTAGGTTCAGGCGAAGGGTGACGGTTAGGAGTAAGGTTAGTTGTAGGGGGAGCTGCATGTTCACATCAGATTTGGGGTTAGGATTAGGCTTAGCCTTAGGGTAGACATATGGTTAGGGTTAGGGCTTGGTTTAGGCTGAGCCTTAGGTTAGGGTTCAGTTTAAGGTTAGGAGTCTACAGAATTACACCTAGGCTTAGGGTTACACCTCTTTTTAGGTTTAGACCTAGGGCTAGGTTTTGACCTAGGTTAGGGCTAGGATTAGGGTTGGTTTTAATATAGGATTTAGGTTTGAGGTTTCATTGAAGTGTAGGATTATTGGAAGTACATCTGCTCTCCCTGGTTTTCCTTCACGATCACAATGTTTCTGAGATTCATGGTTTAAGGAAAATCTTGCTCCTTGCCGGTTTCAAGGCAAAAAGGCGCCACCGGCAGTTTGTTTTTCCTTCAAACTTACCCTCGCTCTTTGAGAACCTTGGTTCTTTGGGAAAGCCGTGAGTCCAGCAAGATTTTTCAGTTCAAATGTGCCCTAAGCATTGGGTTCTGCCTCTGAGCAATACAGCCCGTGGAATTCCTGAGAATCTGGAACCTGCCATGAAGTTCAGCCTGCGTTTTATTCACACGAAGAAGCTCCTTCGAGGTTCCCATGCCTCTGTACACTGATGCTTCCAGCAACGTCATGTCTCACAGGTCAATAGTGCTTCTCTGAGTTTCACTGGTCTAGCGTAAAGGGTGAAGCGCCTGGGTTCCCGTGCTTCACTACTGTATGGCCTCAAGATGATGTTTGTAGGCACAGCGGCAAATCCATCGGTGGCAATTCTCTCATATTGTCATTGCGATGGGAAGATTCCTTATTGGCTAGGAAATGTTTTACCGTGGAAGACGGGTCACCACAGAGCTGTCTCTTTTGGGTTGAGACAAAGTTTGCTGAATTTACCTGCCAGCAGTTGCGTGTCCTCCCTTTCTTTTTTTTTTTTTTTTTTTGGTGGAGGTGCAGGGGAATGAATCTCCCTTTCTTTTAAGGTCGATGGAGGCGCACGAGTGTAAGGAGAACGATGAATAGTGGCCTTTCATAACCCAGGATCATCAGAAACAACAGAGTAAATTTTAGGAACGTAGACATAGGACAGCGGAGAAAACTTCACTCAGGGACTTCAGTGAACTCTCCTTACAATGCTGAGGCCTGACACGCCTAGTGCCTGGGGGCAACCCGGCTCCTGCCCTAGGTAGTTTTGTGGAGCGTGCCTCCCTCAGGTGGTGCCTTTTCTCTCCCAGCAATATTGCTCTGTGAAATTCTGCAACTGATAAAAACTATTTGCCATGGGTATTTCCTTTCACCTCATTGGCCTCCTCTTTGAAGTACAAATGCTTTTCTACACGGGTGCTGCCTCCCTGAGCTTTCCTTTGTCTTGGCTCAATGGATGCAGATTCCTGTGCTGAATACATGCTGGACTGGCACAGCTGGGTGCTTGTCAGTATACCTGGCACAGGCAGCAATTTCTTTTGTCAAGACCCACCTGGCTTGATCAAGGTTCCTTATTCTCCTGAAAAAGATTTTTATCCAAATTCTAGAGGAGCACCAGTGTGCCTATGGGAGCTAAACCTGGTCCTGCTGAACAGAGGCTCCGGAGTTTTCATTTTCTGACTAAAATTCAACAAGGAATTTCATGGATCTAAAGAAACCGTGAATTGTGGACCTACCAGATTCTAACATCTTCATTGTCTAATGGAAGCTTAAGTTTCCCAATCCGATCCGGCTGCAACTTCATTTCTAGCAATGGCCATTCAATTGTGGATGTTCAGCTTTCTTCGGTATTCTCTTAAACCTGCATGTTCCCGCGCCACGTTAAGACCACCCGGTGGAGGTTTATGTGACTCAGGACAACTCTTTATTTCAGGCGTCTAGAACAAAGGGAATTCACAGGGGTTGATGATCACTTATTAAACTCCCGTTTCTTTATAGTGCCACCTGTTGACACTTCCACATCTGAGGGCAAAGAGCTCGTGCAGCATTGTATTCTCAGTTCAGCCACGCCGCCTGCAGTTTCTTCCTTGCAGAAAAATCTTTCCCAGTGTACTTCTTTAAATGCTGCAAAATAGTGGGACAGAAGATTTCGGTATAGCCTTAACTTTAGATGGGCATAGGTACAAGCATGTGGCCATTTTTAGAGACATTGTTAGAGTTCAGGTTAGAGTTACTGCTGCGTGAGTATTCGGTTTATGGTAAGGTTATGGATCAAATGTAGGGTGAGTGTGAGGTTGAAGGTAAGAGTAGGGTTTAGTGCTTAAGGATGAATGAACCTATTGTCTCATTTAGGCTTATGGTGAACTTGACTCTTTAGGTATGGGTTGGGGTTAATATTTGTGTGAGGGTTAGAAAGTGTGTGAGGTTAAGAGTTGGGGTCAGGCTTGCGGCTTGTGTGTTACATCCGTTTTGGCTGTGGATAAGTTTAGCTCTCTGTCTAGTTTAAGGGATTGGATTACAATAAAGGTGATATGGAGGCTTGGATTGAAGGTGATGGATAGAGTTAAGTTAGGTTCAGGCGAAGGGTGACGGTTAGGAGTAAGGTTAGTTGTAGGGGGAGCTGCATGTTCACATCACATTTGGGATTAGGATTAGGCTTAGCCTTAGGGTAGACATATGGTTAGGGTTAGGGCTTGGTTTAGGCTGAGCCTTAGGTTAGGGTTCAGTTTAAGGTTAGGAGTCTACAGAATTACACCTAGGCTTAGGGTTACACCTCTTTTTAGGTTTAGACCTAGGGCTAGGTTTTGACCTAGGTTAGGGCTAGGATTAGGGTTGGTTTTAATATAGGATTTAGGTTTGAGGTTTCATTGAAGTGTAGGATTATTGGAAGTACATCTGCTCTCCCTGGTTTTCCTTCACGATCACAATGTTTCTGAGAGTCATGGTTTAAGGAAAATCTTGCTCCTTGCCGGTTTCAAGGCAAAAAGGCGCCACCGGCAGTTTGTTTTTCCTTCAAACTTACCCTCGCTCTTTGAGAACCTTGGGTCTTTGGGAAAGCCGTGAGTCCAGCAAGATTGTTCAGTTCAAATGTGCCCTAAGCATTGGGTTCTACCTCTGAGCAATACAGCCCGTGGAATTCCTGAGAATCTGGAACCTGCCATGAAGTTCAGCCTGAGTTTTATTCACATGAAGAAGTTCCTTCGAGATTCCCATGCCTCTGTACACTGATGCTTCCAGCAACGTCATGTCTCACAGGTCAATAGTGGTTCTCTGAGTTTCACTGGTCTAGCGTAAAGGGTGAAGCGCCTGGGTTCCCGTGCTTCACTACTGTATGGCCTCAAGATGATGTTTGTAGGCACAGCGGCAAATCCATCGGTGGCAATTCTCTCATATTGTCATTGCGATGGGAAGATTCCTTATTGGCTAGGAAATGTTTTACCGTGGAAGACGGGTCACCACAGAGCTGTCTCTTTTGGGTTGAGACAAAGTTTGCTGAATTTACCTGCCAGCAGTTGCGTGTCCTCACTTTCTTTTTTTTTTTTTTGGTGGAGGTGCAGGGGAATGAATCTCCCTTTCTTTTAAGGTCGATGGAGGCGCACGAGTGTAAGGAGAACGATGAATAGTGGCCTTTCATAACCCAGGATCATCAGAAACAACAGAGTAAATTTTAGGAACGTAGACATAGGACAGCGGAGAAAACTTCACTCAGGGACTTCAGTGAACTCTCCTTACAATGCTGAGGCCTGACACGCCTAGTGCCTGGGGGCAACCCGGCTCCTGCCCTAGGTAGTTTTGTGGAGCGTGCCTCCCTCAGGTGGTGCGTTTACTCTCCCAGCAATATTGCTCTGTGAAATTCTGCAACTGATAAAAACTATTTGCCATGGGTATTTCCTTTCACCTCATTGGCCTCCTCTTTGAAGTACAAATGCTTTTCTACACGGGTGCTGCCTCCCTGAGCTTTCCTTTGTCTTGGCTCAATGGATGCAGATTCCTGTGCTGAATACATGCTGGACTGGCACAGCTGGGTGCTTGTCAGTATACCTGGCACAGGCAGCAATTTCTTTTGTCAAGACCCACCTGGCTTGATCAAGGTTCCTTATTCTCCTGAAAAAGATTTTTATCCAAATTCTAGAGGAGCACCGGTGTGCCTATGGGAGCTAAACCAGGTCCTGCTGAACAGAGGCTCCGGAGTTTTCATTTTCTGACTAAAATTCAACAAGGAATTTCATGGATCTAAAGAAACCGTGAATTGTGGACCTACCAGATTCTAACATCTTCATTGTCTAATGGAAGCTTAAGTTTCCCAGTCCGATCCGGCTGCAACTTCATTTCTAGCAATGGCCATTCAATTGTGGATGTTCAGCTTTCTTCGGAATTCTCTTATACCTGCATGTTCCCGCGCCACGTTAAGACCACCCGGTGGAGGTTTATGTGACTCAGGACAACTCTTTATTTCAGGCGTCTAGAACAAAGGGAATTCACAGGGGTTGATGATCACTTATTAAACTCCCGTTTCTTTATAGTGCCAACTGTTGACACTTCCACATCTGAGGGCAAAGAGCTCGTGCAGCATTGTATTCTCAGTTCAGCCACGCCGCCTGCAGTTTCTTCCTTGCAGAAAAATCTTTCCCAGTGTACTTCTTTAAATGCTGCAAAATAGTGGGACAGAAGATTTCGGTATAGCCTTAACTTTAGATGGGCATAGGTACAAGCATGTGGCCATTTTTAGAGACATTGTTAGAGTTCAGGTTAGAGTTACTGCTGTGTGAGTATTCGGTTTATGGTAAGGTTATGGATCAAATGTAGGGTGAGTGTGAGGTTGAAGGTAAGAGTAGGGTTTAGTGCTTAAGGATGAATGAACCTATTGTCTCATTTAGGCTTATGGTGAACTTGACTCTTTAGGTATGGGTTGGGGTTAATATTTGTGTGAGGGTTAGAAAGTGTGTGAGGTTAAGAGTTGGGGTCAGGCTTGCGGCTTGTGTGTTACATCCGTTTTGGTTGTGGATAAGTTTAGCTCTCTGTCTAGTTTAAGGGATTGGATTACAATAAAGGTGATATGGAGGCTTGGATTGAAGGTGATGGATAGAGTTAAGTTAGGTTCAGGCGAAGGGTGACGGTTAGGAGTAAGGTTAGTTGTAGGGGGAGCTGCATGTTCACATCAGATTTGGGGTTAGGATTAGGCTTAGCCTTAGGGTAGACATATGGTTAGGGTTAGGGCTTGGTTTAGGCTGAGCCTTAGGTTAGGGTTCAGTTTAAGGTTAGGAGTCTACAGAATTACACCTAGGCTTAGGGTTACACCTCTTTTTAGGTTTAGACCTAGGGCTAGGTTTTGACCTAGGTTAGGGCTAGGATTAGGGTTGGTTTTAATATAGGATTTAGGTTTGAGGTTTCATTGAAGTGTAGGATTATTGGAAGTACATCTGCTCTCCCTGGTTTTCCTTCACGATCACAATGTTTCTGAGATTCATGGTTTAAGGAAAATCTTGCTCCTTGCCGGTTTCAAGGCAAAAAGGCGCCACCGGCAGTTTGTTTTTCCTTCAAACTTACCCTCGCTCTTTGAGAACCTTGGGTCTTTGGGAAAGCCGTGAGTCCAGCAAGATTTTTCAGTTCAAATGTGCCCTAAGCATTGGGTTCTGCCTCTGAGCAATACAGCCCGTGGAATTCCTGAGAATCTGGAACCTGCCATGAAGTTCAGCCTGCGTTTTATTCACACGAAGAAGCTCCTTCGAGGTTCCCATGCCTCTGTACACTGATGCTTCCAGCAACGTCATGTCTCACAGGTCAATAGTGCTTCTCTGAGTTTCACTGGTCTAGCGTAAAGGGTGAAGCGCCTGGGTTCCCGTGCTTCACTACTGTATGGCCTCAAGATGATGTTTGTAGGCACAGCGGCAAATCCATCGGTGGCAATTCTCTCATATTGTCATTGCGATGGGAAGATTCCTTATTGGCTAGGAAATGTTTTACCGTGGAAGACGGGTCACCACAGAGCTGTCTCTTTTGGGTTGAGACAAAGTTTGCTGAATTTACCTGCCAGCAGTTGCGTGTCCTCCCTTTCTTTTTTTTTTTTTTTTTTTTTGGTGGAGGTGCAGGGGAATGAATCTCCCTTTCTTTTAAGGTCGATGGAGGCGCACGAGTGTAAGGAGAACGATGAATAGTGGCCTTTCATAACCCAGGATCATCAGAAACCACAGAGTAAATTTTAGGAACGTAGACATAGGACAGCGGAGAAAACTTCACTCAGGGACTTCAGTGAACTCTCCTTACAATGCTGAGGCCTGACACGCCTAGTGCCTGGGGGCAACCCGGCTCCTGCCCTAGGTAGTTTTGTGGAGGGAGCCTCCCTCAGGTGGTGCCTTTTCTCTCCCAGCAATATTGCTCTGTGAAATTCTGCAACTGATAAAAACTATTTGCCATGGGTATTTCCTTTCACCTCATTGGCCTCCTCTTTGAAGTACAAATGCTTTTCTACACGGGTGCTGCCTCCCTGAGCTTTCCTTTGTCTTGGCTCAATGGATGCAGATTCCTGTGCTGAATACATGCTGGACTGGCACAGCTGGGTGCTTGTCAGTATACCTGGCACAGGCAGCAATTTCTTTTGTCAAGACCCACATGGCTTGATCAAGGTTCCTTATTCTCCTGAAAAAGATTTTTATCCAAATTCTAGAGGAGCACCAGTGTGCCTATGGGAGCTAAACCTGGTCCTGCTGAACAGAGGCTCCGGAGTTTTCATTTTCTGACTAAAATTCAACAAGGAATTTCATGGATCTAAAGAAACCGTGAATTGTGGACCTACCAGATTCTAACATCTTCATTGTCTAATGGAAGCTTAAGTTTCCCAATCCGATCCGGCTGCAACTTCATTTCTAGCAATGGCCATTCAATTGTGGATGTTCAGCTTTCTTCGGTATTCTCTTAAACCTGCATGTTCCCGCGCCACGTTAAGACCACCCGGTGGAGGTTTATGTGACTCAGGACAACTCTTTATTTCAGGCGTCTAGAACAAAGGGAATTCACAGGGGTTGATGATCACTTATTAAACTCCCGTTTCTTTATAGTGCCACCTGTTGACACTTCCACATCTGAGGGCAAAGAGCTCGTGCAGCATTGTATTCTCAGTTCAGCCACGCCGCCTGCAGTTTCTTCCTTGCAGAAAAATCTTTCCCAGTGTACTTCTTTAAATGCTGCAAAATAGTGGGACAGAAGATTTCGGTATAGCCTTAACTTTAGATGGGCATAGGTACAAGCATGTGGCCATTTTTAGAGACATTGTTAGAGTTCAGGTTAGAGTTACTGCTGCGTGAGTATTCGGTTTATGGTAAGGTTATGGATCAAATGTAGGGTGAGTGTGAGGTTGAAGGTAAGAGTAGGGTTTAGTGCTTAAGGATGAATGAACCTATTGTCTCATTTAGGCTTATGGTGAACTTGACTCTTTAGGTATGGGTTGGGGTTAATATTTGTGTGAGGGTTAGAAAGTGTGTGAGGTTAAGAGTTGGGGTCAGGCTTGCGGCTTGTGTGTTACATCCGTTTTGGCTGTGGATAAGTTTAGCTCTCTGTCTAGTTTAAGGGATTGGATTACAATAAAGGTGATATGGAGGCTTGGATTGAAGGTGATGGATAGAGTTAAGTTAGGTTCAGGCGAAGGGTGACGGTTAGGAGTAAGGTTAGTTGTAGGGGGAGCTGCATGTTCACATCACATTTGGGATTAGGATTAGGCTTAGCCTTAGGGTAGACATATGGTTAGGGTTAGGGCTTGGTTTAGGCTGAGCCTTAGGTTAGGGTTCAGTTTAAGGTTAGGAGTCTACAGAATTACACCTAGGCTTAGGGTTACACCTCTTTTTAGGTTTAGACCTAGGGCTAGGTTTTGACCTAGGTTAGGGCTAGGATTAGGGTTGGTTTTAATATAGGATTTAGGTTTGAGGTTTCATTGAAGTGTAGGATTATTGGAAGTACATCTGCTCTCCCTGGTTTTCCTTCACGATCACAATGTTTCTGAGAGTCATGGTTTAAGGAAAATCTTGCTCCTTGCCGGTTTCAAGGCAAAAAGGCGCCACCGGCAGTTTGTTTTTCCTTCAAACTTACCCTCGCTCTTTGAGAACCTTGGGTCTTTGGGAAAGCCGTGAGTCCAGCAAGATTGTTCAGTTCAAATGTGCCCTAAGCATTGGGTTCTACCTCTGAGCAATACAGCCCGTGGAATTCCTGAGAATCTGGAACCTGCCATGAAGTTCAGCCTGAGTTTTATTCACATGAAGAAGTTCCTTCGAGATTCCCATGCCTCTGTACACTGATGCTTCCAGCAACGTCATGTCTCACAGGTCAATAGTGGTTCTCTGAGTTTCACTGGTCTAGCGTAAAGGGTGAAGCGCCTGGGTTCCCGTGCTTCACTACTGTATGGCCTCAAGATGATGTTTGTAGGCACAGCGGCAAATCCATCGGTGGCAATTCTCTCATATTGTCATTGCGATGGGAAGATTCCTTATTGGCTAGGAAATGTTTTACCGTGGAAGACGGGTCACCACAGAGCTGTCTCTTTTGGGTTGAGACAAAGTTTGCTGAATTTACCTGCCAGCAGTTGCGTGTCCTCACTTTCTTTTTTTTTTTTTTTGGTGGAGGTGCAGGGGAATGAATCTCCCTTTCTTTTAAGGTCGATGGAGGCGCACGAGTGTAAGGAGAACGATGAATAGTGGCCTTTCATAACCCAGGATCATCAGAAACAACAGAGTAAATTTTAGGAACGTAGACATAGGACAGCGGAGAAAACTTCACTCAGGGACTTCAGTGAACTCTCCTTACAATGCTGAGGCCTGACACGCCTAGTGCCTGGGGGCAACCCGGCTCCTGCCCTAGGTAGTTTTGTGGAGCGTGCCTCCCTCAGGTGGTGCGTTTACTCTCCCAGCAATATTGCTCTGTGAAATTCTGCAACTGATAAAAACTATTTGCCATGGGTATTTCCTTTCACCTCATTGGCCTCCTCTTTGAAGTACAAATGCTTTTCTACACGGGTGCTGCCTCCCTGAGCTTTCCTTTGTCTTGGCTCAATGGATGCAGATTCCTGTGCTGAATACATGCTGGACTGGCACAGCTGGGTGCTTGTCAGTATACCTGGCACAGGCAGCAATTTCTTTTGTCAAGACCCACCTGGCTTGATCAAGGTTCCTTATTCTCCTGAAAAAGATTTTTATCCAAATTCTAGAGGAGCACCGGTGTGCCTATGGGAGCTAAACCAGGTCCTGCTGAACAGAGGCTCCGGAGTTTTCATTTTCTGACTAAAATTCAACAAGGAATTTCATGGATCTAAAGAAACCGTGAATTGTGGACCTACCAGATTCTAACATCTTCATTGTCTAATGGAAGCTTAAGTTTCCCAGTCCGATCCGGCTGCAACTTCATTTCTAGCAATGGCCATTCAATTGTGGATGTTCAGCTTTCTTCGGAATTCTCTTATACCTGCATGTTCCCGCGCCACGTTAAGACCACCCGGTGGAGGTTTATGTGACTCAGGACAACTCTTTATTTCAGGCGTCTAGAACAAAGGGAATTCACAGGGGTTGATGATCACTTATTAAACTCCCGTTTCTTTATAGTGCCAACTGTTGACACTTCCACATCTGAGGGCAAAGAGCTCGTGCAGCATTGTATTCTCAGTTCAGCCACGCCGCCTGCAGTTTCTTCCTTGCAGAAAAATCTTTCCCAGTGTACTTCTTTAAATGCTGCAAAATAGTGGGACAGAAGATTTCGGTATAGCCTTAACTTTAGATGGGCATAGGTACAAGCATGTGGCCATTTTTAGAGACATTGTTAGAGTTCAGGTTAGAGTTACTGCTGTGTGAGTATTCGGTTTATGGTAAGGTTATGGATCAAATGTAGGGTGAGTGTGAGGTTGAAGGTAAGAGTAGGGTTTAGTGCTTAAGGATGAATGAACCTATTGTCTCATTTAGGCTTATGGTGAACTTGACTCTTTAGGTATGGGTTGGGGTTAATATTTGTGTGAGGGTTAGAAAGTGTGTGAGGTTAAGAGTTGGGGTCAGGCTTGCGGCTTGTGTGTTACATCCATTTTGGTTGTGGATAAGTTTAGCTCTCTGTCTAGTTTAAGGGATTGGATTACAATAAAGGTGATATGGAGGCTTGGATTGAAGGTGATGGATAGAGTTAAGTTAGGTTCAGGCGAAGGGTGACGGTTAGGAGTAAGGTTAGTTGTAGGGGGAGCTGCATGTTCACATCAGATTTGGGGTTAGGATTAGGCTTAGCCTTAGGGTAGACATATGGTTAGGGTTAGGGCTTGGTTTAGGCTGAGCCTTAGGTTAGGGTTCAGTTTAAGGTTAGGAGTCTACAGAATTACACCTAGGCTTAGGGTTACACCTCTTTTTAGGTTTAGACCTAGGGCTAGGTTTTGACCTAGGTTAGGGCTAGGATTAGGGTTGGTTTTAATATAGGATTTAGGTTTGAGGTTTCATTGAAGTGTAGGATTATTGGAAGTACATCTGCTCTCCCTGGTTTTCCTTCACGATCACAATGTTTCTGAGATTCATGGTTTAAGGAAAATCTTGCTCCTTGCCGGTTTCAAGGCAAAAAGGCGCCACCGGCAGTTTGTTTTTCCTTCAAACTTACCCTCGCTCTTTGAGAACCTTGGGTCTTTGGGAAAGCCGTGAGTCCAGCAAGATTTTTCAGTTCAAATGTGCCCTAAGCATTGGGTTCTGCCTCTGAGCAATACAGCCCGTGGAATTCCTGAGAATCTGGAACCTGCCATGAAGTTCAGCCTGCGTTTTATTCACACGAAGAAGCTCCTTCGAGGTTCCCATGCCTCTGTACACTGATGCTTCCAGCAACGTCATGTCTCACAGGTCAATAGTGCTTCTCTGAGTTTCACTGGTCTAGCGTAAAGGGTGAAGCGCCTGGGTTCCCGTGCTTCACTACTGTATGGCCTCAAGATGATGTTTGTAGGCACAGCGGCAAATCCATCGGTGGCAATTCTCTCATATTGTCATTGCGATGGGAAGATTCCTTATTGGCTAGGAAATGTTTTACCGTGGAAGACGGGTCACCACAGAGCTGTCTCTTTTGGGTTGAGACAAAGTTTGCTGAATTTACCTGCCAGCAGTTGCGTGTCCTCCCTTTCTTTTTTTTTTTTTTTTTTTTTGGTGGAGGTGCAGGGGAATGAATCTCCCTTTCTTTTAAGGTCGATGGAGGCGCACGAGTGTAAGGAGAACGATGAATAGTGGCCTTTCATAACCCAGGATCATCAGAAACCACAGAGTAAATTTTAGGAACGTAGACATAGGACAGCGGAGAAAACTTCACTCAGGGACTTCAGTGAACTCTCCTTACAATGCTGAGGCCTGACACGCCTAGTGCCTGGGGGCAACCTGGCTCCTGCCCTAGGTAGTTTTGTGGAGGGAGCCTCCCTCAGGTGGTGCCTTTTCTCTCCCAGCAATATTGCTCTGTGAAATTCTGCAACTGATAAAAACTATTTGCCATGGGTATTTCCTTTCACCTCATTGGCCTCCTCTTTGAAGTACAAATGCTTTTCTACACGGGTGCTGCCTCCCTGAGCTTTCCTTTGTCTTGGCTCAATGGATGCAGATTCCTGTGCTGAATACATGCTGGACTGGCACAGCTGGGTGCTTGTCAGTATACCTGGCACAGGCAGCAATTTCTTTTGTCAAGACCCACATGGCTTGATCAAGGTTCCTTATTCTCCTGAAAAAGATTTTTATCCAAATTCTAGAGGAGCACCAGTGTGCCTATGGGAGCTAAACCTGGTCCTGCTGAACAGAGGCTCCGGAGTTTTCATTTTCTGACTAAAATTCAACAAGGAATTTCATGGATCTAAAGAAACCGTGAATTGTGGACCTACCAGATTCTAACATCTTCATTGTCTAATGGAAGCTTAAGTTTCCCAATCCGATCCGGCTGCAACTTCATTTCTAGCAATGGCCATTCAATTGTGGATGTTCAGCTTTCTTCGGTATTCTCTTAAACCTGCATGTTCCCGCGCCACGTTAAGACCACCCGGTGGAGGTTTATGTGACTCAGGACAACTCTTTATTTCAGGCGTCTAGAACAAAGGGAATTCACAGGGGTTGATGATCACTTATTAAACTCCCGTTTCTTTATAGTGCCACCTGTTGACACTTCCACATCTGAGGGCAAAGAGCTCGTGCAGCATTGTATTCTCAGTTCAGCCACGCCGCCTGCAGTTTCTTCCTTGCAGAAAAATCTTTCCCAGTGTACTTCTTTAAATGCTGCAAAATAGTGGGACAGAAGATTTCGGTATAGCCTTAACTTTAGATGGGCATAGGTACAAGCATGTGGCCATTTTTAGAGACATTGTTAGAGTTCAGGTTAGAGTTACTGCTGCGTGAGTATTCGGTTTATGGTAAGGTTATGGATCAAATGTAGGGTGAGTGTGAGGTTGAAGGTAAGAGTAGGGTTTAGTGCTTAAGGATGAATGAACCTATTGTCTCATTTAGGCTTATGGTGAACTTGACTCTTTAGGTATGGGTTGGGGTTAATATTTGTGTGAGGGTTAGAAAGTGTGTGAGGTTAAGAGTTGGGGTCAGGCTTGCGGCTTGTGTGTTACATCCGTTTTGGCTGTGGATAAGTTTAGCTCTCTGTCTAGTTTAAGGGATTGGATTACAATAAAGGTGATATGGAGGCTTGGATTGAAGGTGATGGATAGAGTTAAGTTAGGTTCAGGCGAAGGGTGACGGTTAGGAGTAAGGTTAGTTGTAGGGGGAGCTGCATGTTCACATCACATTTGGGATTAGGATTAGGCTTAGCCTTAGGGTAGACATATGGTTAGGGTTAGGGCTTGGTTTAGGCTGAGCCTTAGGTTAGGGTTCAGTTTAAGGTTAGGAGTCTACAGAATTACACCTAGGCTTAGGGTTACACCTCTTTTTAGGTTTAGACCTAGGGCTAGGTTTTGACCTAGGTTAGGGCTAGGATTAGGGTTGGTTTTAATATAGGATTTAGGTTTGAGGTTTCATTGAAGTGTAGGATTATTGGAAGTACATCTGCTCTCCCTGGTTTTCCTTCACGATCACAATGTTTCTGAGAGTCATGGTTTAAGGAAAATCTTGCTCCTTGCCGGTTTCAAGGCAAAAAGGCGCCAACGGCAGTTTGTTTTTCCTTCAAACTTACCCTCGCTCTTTGAGAACCTTGGGTCTTTGGGAAAGCCGTGAGTCCAGCAAGATTTTTCAGTTCAAATGTGCCCTAAGCATTGGGTTCTACCTCTGAGCAATACAGCCCGTGGAATTCCTGAGAATCTGGAACCTGCCATGAAGTTCAGCCTGAGTTTTATTCACATGAAGAAGCTCCTTCGAGGTTCCCATGCCTCTGTACACTGATGCTTCCAGCAACGTCATGTCTCACAGGTCAATAGTGGTTCTCTGAGTTTCACTGGTCTAGCGTAAAGGGTGAAGCGCCTGGGTTCCCGTGCTTCACTACTGTATGGCCTCAAGATGATGTTTGTAGGCACAGCGGCAAATCCATCGGTGGCAATTCTCTCATATTGTCATTGCGATGGGAAGATTCCTTATTGGCTAGGAAATGTTTTACCGTGGAAGACGGGTCACCACAGAGCTGTCTCTTTTGGGTTGAGACAAAGTTTGCTGAATTTACCTGCCAGCAGTTGCGTGTCCTCACTTTCTTTTTTTTTTTTTTGGTGGAGGTGCAGGGGAATGAATCTCCCTTTCTTTTAAGGTCGATGGAGGCGCACGAGTGTAAGGAGAACGATGAATAGTGGCCTTTCATAACCCAGGATCATCAGAAACAACAGAGTAAATTTTAGGAACGTAGACATAGGACAGCGGAGAAAACTTCACTCAGGGACTTCAGTGAACTCTCCTTACAATGCTGAGGCCTGACACGCCTAGTGCCTGGGGGCAACCCGGCTCCTGCCCTAGGTAGTTTTGTGGAGCGTGCCTCCCTCAGGTGGTGCGTTTACTCTCCCAGCAATATTGCTCTGTGAAATTCTGCAACTGATAAAAACTATTTGCCATGGGTATTTCCTTTCACCTCATTGGCCTCCTCTTTGAAGTACAAATGCTTTTCTACACGGGTGCTGCCTCCCTGAGCTTTCCTTTGTCTTGGCTCAATGGATGCAGATTCCTGTGCTGAATACATGCTGGACTGGCACAGCTGGGTGCTTGTCAGTATACCTGGCACAGGCAGCAATTTCTTTTGTCAAGACCCACCTGGCTTGATCAAGGTTCCTTATTCTCCTGAAAAAGATTTTTATCCAAATTCTAGAGGAGCACCAGTGTGCCTATGGGAGCTAAACCAGGTCCTGCTGAACAGAGGCTCCGGAGTTTTCATTTTCTGACTAAAATTCAACAAGGAATTTCATGGATCTAAAGAAACCGTGAATTGTGGACCTACCAGATTCTAACATCTTCATTGTCTAATGGAAGCTTAAGTTTCCCAGTCCGATCCGGCTGCAACTTCATTTCTAGCAATGGCCATTCAATTGTGGATGTTCAGCTTTCTTCGGAATTCTCTTATACCTGCATGTTCCCGCGCCACGTTAAGACGACCCGGTGGAGGTTTATGTGACTCAGGACAACTCTTTATTTCAGGCGTCTAGAACAAAGGGAATTCACAGGGGTTGATGATCACTTATTAAACTCCCGTTTCTTTATAGTGCCAACTGTTGACACTTCCACATCTGAGGGCAAAGAGCTCGTGCAGCATTGTATTCTCAGTTCAGCCACGCCGCCTGCAGTTTCTTCCTTGCAGAAAAATCTTTCCCAGTGTACTTCTTTAAATGCTGCAAAATAGTGGGACAGAAGATTTCGGTATAGCCTTAACTTTAGATGGGCATAGGTACAAGCATGTGGCCATTTTTAGAGACATTGTTAGAGTTCAGGTTAGAGTTACTGCTGTGTGAGTATTCGGTTTATGGTAAGGTTATGGATCAAATGTAGGGTGAGTGTGAGGTTGAAGGTAAGAGTAGGGTTTAGTGCTTAAGGATGAATGAACCTATTGTCTCATTTAGGCTTATGGTGAACTTGACTCTTTAGGTATGGGTTGGGGTTAATATTTGTGTGAGGGTTAGAAAGTGTGTGAGGTTAAGAGTTGGGGTCAGGCTTGCGGCTTGTGTGTTACATCCGTTTTGGTTGTGGATAAGTTTAGCTCTCTGTCTAGTTTAAGGGATTGGATTACAATAAAGGTGATATGGAGGCTTGGATTGAAGGTGATGGATAGAGTTAAGTTAGGTTCAGGCGAAGGGTGACGGTTAGGAGTAAGGTTAGTTGTAGGGGGAGCTGCATGTTCACATCAGATTTGGGGTTAGGATTAGGCTTAGCCTTAGGGTAGACATATGGTTAGGGTTAGGGCTTGGTTTAGGCTGAGCCTTAGGTTAGGGTTCAGTTTAAGGTTAGGAGTCTACAGAATTACACCTAGGCTTAGGGTTACACCTCTTTTTAGGTTTAGACCTAGGGCTAGGTTTTGACCTAGGTTAGGGCTAGGATTAGGGTTGGTTTTAATATAGGATTTAGGTTTGAGGTTTCATTGAAGTGTAGGATTATTGGAAGTACATCTGCTCTCCCTGGTTTTCCTTCACGATCACAATGTTTCTGAGATTCATGGTTTAAGGAAAATCTTGCTCCTTGCCGGTTTCAAGGCAAAAAGGCGCCACCGGCAGTTTGTTTTTCCTTCAAACTTACCCTCGCTCTTTGAGAACCTTGGGTCTTTGGGAAAGCCGTGAGTCCAGCAAGATTTTTCAGTTCAAATGTGCCCTAAGCATTGGGTTCTGCCTCTGAGCAATACAGCCCGTGGAATTCCTGAGAATCTGGAACCTGCCATGAAGTTCAGCCTGCGTTTTATTCACACGAAGAAGCTCCTTCGAGGTTCCCATGCCTCTGTACACTGATGCTTCCAGCAACGTCATGTCTCACAGGTCAATAGTGCTTCTCTGAGTTTCACTGGTCTAGCGTAAAGGGTGAAGCGCCTGGGTTCCCGTGCTTCACTACTGTATGGCCTCAAGATGATGTTTGTAGGCACAGCGGCAAATCCATCGGTGGCAATTCTCTCATATTGTCATTGCGATGGGAAGATTCCTTATTGGCTAGGAAATGTTTTACCGTGGAAGACGGGTCACCACAGAGCTGTCTCTTTTGGGTTGAGACAAAGTTTGCTGAATTTACCTGCCAGCAGTTGCGTGTCCTCCCTTTCTTTTTTTTTTTTTTTTTTTTGGTGGAGGTGCAGGGGAATGAATCTCCCTTTCTTTTAAGGTCGATGGAGGCGCACGAGTGTAAGGAGAACGATGAATAGTGGCCTTTCATAACCCAGGATCATCAGAAACCACAGAGTAAATTTTAGGAACGTAGACATAGGACAGCGGAGAAAACTTCACTCAGGGACTTCAGTGAACTCTCCTTACAATGCTGAGGCCTGACACGCCTAGTGCCTGGGGGCAACCCGGCTCCTGCCCTAGGTAGTTTTGTGGAGGGAGCCTCCCTCAGGTGGTGCCTTTTCTCTCCCAGCAATATTGCTCTGTGAAATTCTGCAACTGATAAAAACTATTTGCCATGGGTATTTCCTTTCACCTCATTGGCCTCCTCTTTGAAGTACAAATGCTTTTCTACACGGGTGCTGCCTCCCTGAGCTTTCCTTTGTCTTGGCTCAATGGATGCAGATTCCTGTGCTGAATACATGCTGGACTGGCACAGCTGGGTGCTTGTCAGTATACCTGGCACAGGCAGCAATTTCTTTTGTCAAGACCCACCTGGCTTGATCAAGGTTCCTTATTCTCCTGAAAAAGATTTTTATCCAAATTCTAGAGGAGCACCAGTGTGCCTATGGGAGCTAAACCTGGTCCTGCTGAACAGAGGCTCCGGAGTTTTCATTTTCTGACTAAAATTCAACAAGGAATTTCATGGATCTAAAGAAACCGTGAATTGTGGACCTACCAGATTCTAACATCTTCATTGTCTAATGGAAGCTTAAGTTTCCCAGTCCGATCCGGCTGCAACTTCATTTCTAGCAATGGCCATTCAATTGTGGATGTTCAGCTTTCTTCGGTATTCTCTTAAACCTGCATGTTCCCGCGCCACGTTAAGACCACCCGGTGGAGGTTTATGTGACTCAGGACAACTCTTTATTTCAGGCGTCTAGAACAAAGGGAATTCACAGGGGTTGATGATCACTTATTAAAGTCCCGTTTCTCTATGATGCCCACTGATGACACTTCTACATCTGAGGGCAAAGAGCTCGTGCAGCATGATATTCTGAGTTCAGCCACGCCGCCTGCAGTTTCTTCCTTGCAGAAAAATCTTTCCCAGTGTACTTCTTTAAAATGCTGCAAAATAGTGGGACAGAAGATTTCGGTTTTGGGTTAACTTTAGATGGGCATAGATACAGGCATGTGGGCATGTTTAGAGACATTGTTAGAGTTCAGGTTAGAGTTACTGCTGCGTGAGTATTCGGTTTATGGTAAGGTTATGGATCAAATGTAGGGTGAGTGTGAGGTTGAAGGTAAGAGTAGGGTTTAGTGCTTAAGGATGAATGAACCTATTGTCTCATTTAGGCTTATGGTGAACTTGACTCTTTAGGTATGGGTTGGGGTTAATATTTGTGTGAGGGTTAGAAAGTGTGTGAGGTTAAGAGTTGGGGTCAGGCTTGCGGCTTGTGTGTTACATCCGTTTTGGCTGTGGATAAGTTTAGCTCTCTGTCTAGTTTAAGGGATTGGATTACAATAAAGGTGATATGGAGGCTTGGATTGAAGGTGATGGATAGAGTTAAGTTAGGTTCAGGCGAAGGGTGACGGTTAGGAGTAAGGTTAGTTGTAGGGGGAGCTGCATGTTCACATCACATTTGGGATTAGGATTAGGCTTAGCCTTAGGGTAGACATATGGTTAGGGTTAGGGCTTGGTTTAGGCTGAGCCTTAGGTTAGGGTTCAGTTTAAGGTTAGGAGTCTACAGAATTACACCTAGGCTTAGGGTTACACCTCTTTTTAGGTTTAGACCTAGGGCTAGGTTTTGACCTAGGTTAGGGCTAGGATTAGGGTTGGTTTTAATATAGGATTTAGGTTTGAGGTTTCATTGAAGTGTAGGATTATTGGAAGTACATCTGCTCTCCCTGGTTTTCCTTCACGATCACAATGTTTCTGAGAGTCATGGTTTAAGGAAAATCTTGCTCCTTGCCGGTTTCAAGGCAAAAAGGCGCCACCGGCAGTTTGTTTTTCCTTCAAACTTACCCTCGCTCTTTGAGAACCTTGGGTCTTTGGGAAAGCCGTGAGTCCAGCAAGATTGTTCAGTTCAAATGTGCCCTAAGCATTGGGTTCTACCTCTGAGCAATACAGCCCGTGGAATTCCTGAGAATCTGGAACCTGCCATGAAGTTCAGCCTGAGTTTTATTCACATGAAGAAGTTCCTTCGAGATTCCCATGCCTCTGTACACTGATGCTTCCAGCAACGTCATGTCTCACAGGTCAATAGTGGTTCTCTGAGTTTCACTGGTCTAGCGTAAAGGGTGAAGCGCCTGGGTTCCCGTGCTTCACTACTGTATGGCCTCAAGATGATGTTTGTAGGCACAGCGGCAAATCCATCGGTGGCAATTCTCTCATATTGTCATTGCGATGGGAAGATTCCTTATTGGCTAGGAAATGTTTTACCGTGGAAGACGGGTCACCACAGAGCTGTCTCTTTTGGGTTGAGACAAAGTTTGCTGAATTTACCTGCCATCAGTTGCGTGTCCTCACTTTCTTTTTTTTTTTTTTTGGTGGAGGTGCAGGGGAATGAATCTCCCTTTCTTTTAAGGTCGATGGAGGCGCACGAGTGTAAGGAGAACGATGAATAGTGGCCTTTCATAACCCAGGATCATCAGAAACAACAGAGTAAATTTTAGGAACGTAGACATAGGACAGCGGAGAAAACTTCACTCAGGGACTTCAGTGAACTCTCCTTACAATGCTGAGGCCTGACACGCCTAGTGCCTGGGGGCAACCCGGCTCCTGCCCTAGGTAGTTTTGTGGAGCGTGCCTCCCTCAGGTGGTGCGTTTACTCTCCCAGCAATATTGCTCTGTGAAATTCTGCAACTGATAAAAACTATTTGCCATGGGTATTTCCTTTCACCTCATTGGCCTCCTCTTTGAAGTACAAATGCTTTTCTACACGGGTGCTGCCTCCCTGAGCTTTCCTTTGTCTTGGCTCAATGGATGCAGATTCCTGTGCTGAATACATGCTGGACTGGCACAGCTGGGTGCTTGTCAGTATACCTGGCACAGGCAGCAATTTCTTTTGTCAAGACCCACCTGGCTTGATCAAGGTTCCTTATTCTCCTGAAAAAGATTTTTATCCAAATTCTAGAGGAGCACCGGTGTGCCTATGGGAGCTAAACCAGGTCCTGCTGAACAGAGGCTCCGGAGTTTTCATTTTCTGACTAAAATTCAACAAGGAATTTCATGGATCTAAAGAAACCGTGAATTGTGGACCTACCAGATTCTAACATCTTCATTGTCTAATGGAAGCTTAAGTTTCCCAGTCCGATCCGGCTGCAACTTCATTTCTAGCAATGGCCATTCAATTGTGGATGTTCAGCTTTCTTCGGAATTCTCTTATACCTGCATGTTCCCGCGCCACGTTAAGACCACCCGGTGGAGGTTTATGTGACTCAGGACAACTCTTTATTTCAGGCGTCTAGAACAAAGGGAATTCACAGGGGTTGATGATCACTTATTAAACTCCCGTTTCTTTATAGTGCCAACTGTTGACACTTCCACATCTGAGGGCAAAGAGCTCGTGCAGCATTGTATTCTCAGTTCAGCCACGCCGCCTGCAGTTTCTTCCTTGCAGAAAAATCTTTCCCAGTGTACTTCTTTAAATGCTGCAAAATAGTGGGACAGAAGATTTCGGTATAGCCTTAACTTTAGATGGGCATAGGTACAAGCATGTGGCCATTTTTAGAGACATTGTTAGAGTTCAGGTTAGAGTTACTGCTGTGTGAGTATTCGGTTTATGGTAAGGTTATGGATCAAATGTAGGGTGAGTGTGAGGTTGAAGGTAAGAGTAGGGTTTAGTGCTTAAGGATGAATGAACCTATTGTCTCATTTAGGCTTATGGTGAACTTGACTCTTTAGGTATGGGTTGGGGTTAATATTTGTGTGAGGGTTAGAAAGTGTGTGAGGTTAAGAGTTGGGGTCAGGCTTGCGGCTTGTGTGTTACATCCGTTTTGGTTGTGGATAAGTTTAGCTCTCTGTCTAGTTTAAGGGATTGGATTACAATAAAGGTGATATGGAGGCTTGGATTGAAGGTGATGGATAGAGTTAAGTTAGGTTCAGGCGAAGGGTGACGGTTAGGAGTAAGGTTAGTTGTAGGGGGAGCTGCATGTTCACATCAGATTTGGGGTTAGGATTAGGCTTAGCCTTAGGGTAGACATATGGTTAGGGTTAGGGCTTGGTTTAGGCTGAGCCTTAGGTTAGGGTTCAGTTTAAGGTTAGGAGTCTACAGAATTACACCTAGGCTTAGGGTTACACCTCTTTTTAGGTTTAGACCTAGGGCTAGGTTTTGACCTAGGTTAGGGCTAGGATTAGGGTTGGTTTTAATATAGGATTTAGGTTTGAGGTTTCATTGAAGTGTAGGATTATTGGAAGTACATCTGCTCTCCCTGGTTTTCCTTCACGATCACAATGTTTCTGAGATTCATGGTTTAAGGAAAATCTTGCTCCTTGCCGGTTTCAAGGCAAAAAGGCGCCACCGGCATTTTGTTTTTCCTTCAAACTTACCCTCGCTCTTTGAGAACCTTGGGTCTTTGGGAAAGCCGTGAGTCCAGCAAGATTTTTCAGTTCAAATGTGCCCTAAGCATTGGGTTCTGCCTCTGAGCAATACAGCCCGTGGAATTCCTGAGAATCTGGAACCTGCCATGAAGTTCAGCCTGCGTTTTATTCACACGAAGAAGCTCCTTCGAGGTTCCCATGCCTCTGTACACTGATGCTTCCAGCAACGTCATGTCTCACAGGTCAATAGTGCTTCTCTGAGTTTCACTGGTCTAGCGTAAAGGGTGAAGCGCCTGGGTTCCCGTGCTTCACTACTGTATGGCCTCAAGATGATGTTTGTAGGCACAGCGGCAAATCCATCGGTGGCAATTCTCTCATATTGTCATTGCGATGGGAAGATTCCTTATTGGCTAGGAAATGTTTTACCGTGGAAGACGGGTCACCACAGAGCTGTCTCTTTTGGGTTGAGACAAAGTTTGCTGAATTTACCTGCCAGCAGTTGCGTGTCCTCCCTTTCTTTTTTTTTTTTGGTGGAGGTGCAGGGGAATGAATCTCCCTTTCTTTTAAGGTCGATGGAGGCGCACGAGTGTAAGGAGAACGATGAATAGTGGCCTTTCATAACCCAGGATCATCAGAAACCACAGAGTAAATTTTAGGAACGTAGACATAGGACAGCGGAGAAAACTTCACTCAGGGACTTCAGTGAACTCTCCTTACAATGCTGAGGCCTGACACGCCTAGTGCCTGGGGGCAACCTGGCTCCTGCCCTAGGTAGTTTTGTGGAGGGAGCCTCCCTCAGGTGGTGCCTTTTCTCTCCCAGCAATATTGCTCTGTGAAATTCTGCAACTGATAAAAACTATTTGCCATGGGTATTTCCTTTCACCTCATTGGCCTCCTCTTTGAAGTACAAATGCTTTTCTACACGGGTGCTGCCTCCCTGAGCTTTCCTTTGTCTTGGCTCAATGGATGCATATTCCTGTGCTGAATACATGCTGGACTGGCACAGCTGGGTGCTTGTCAGTATACCTGGCACAGGCAGCAATTTCTTTTGTCAAGACCCACATGGCTTGATCAAGGTTCCTTATTCTCCTGAAAAAGATTTTTATCCAAATTCTAGAGGAGCACCAGTGTGCCTATGGGAGCTAAACCTGGTCCTGCTGAACAGAGGCTCCGGAGTTTTCATTTTCTGACTAAAATTCAACAAGGAATTTCATGGATCTAAAGAAACCGTGAATTGTGGACCTACCAGATTCTAACATCTTCATTGTCTAATGGAAGCTTAAGTTTCCCAATCCGATCCGGCTGCAACTTCATTTCTAGCAATGGCCATTCAATTGTGGATGTTCAGCTTTCTTCGGTATTCTCTTAAACCTGCATGTTCCCGCGCCACGTTAAGACCACCCGGTGGAGGTTTATGTGACTCAGGACAACTCTTTATTTCAGGCGTCTAGAACAAAGGGAATTCACAGGGGTTGATGATCACTTATTAAACTCCCGTTTCTTTATAGTGCCACCTGTTGACACTTCCACATCTGAGGGCAAAGAGCTCGTGCAGCATTGTATTCTCAGTTCAGCCACGCCGCCTGCAGTTTCTTCCTTGCAGAAAAATCTTTCCCAGTGTACTTCTTTAAATGCTGCAAAATAGTGGGACAGAAGATTTCGGTATAGCCTTAACTTTAGATGGGCATAGGTACAAGCATGTGGCCATTTTTAGAGACATTGTTAGAGTTCAGGTTAGAGTTACTGCTGCGTGAGTATTCGGTTTATGGTAAGGTTATGGATCAAATGTAGGGTGAGTGTGAGGTTGAAGGTAAGAGTAGGGTTTAGTGCTTAAGGATGAATGAACCTATTGTCTCATTTAGGCTTATGGTGAACTTGACTCTTTAGGTATGGGTTGGGGTTAATATTTGTGTGAGGGTTAGAAAGTGTGTGAGGTTAAGAGTTGGGGTCAGGCTTGCGGCTTGTGTGTTACATCCGTTTTGGCTGTGGATAAGTTTAGCTCTCTGTCTAGTTTAAGGGATTGGATTACAATAAAGGTGATATGGAGGCTTGGATTGAAGGTGATGGATAGAGTTAAGTTAGGTTCAGGCGAAGGGTGACGGTTAGGAGTAAGGTTAGTTGTAGGGGGAGCTGCATGTTCACATCACATTTGGGATTAGGATTAGGCTTAGCCTTAGGGTAGACATATGGTTAGGGTTAGGGCTTGGTTTAGGCTGAGCCTTAGGTTAGGGTTCAGTTTAAGGTTAGGAGTCTACAGAATTACACCTAGGCTTAGGGTTACACCTCTTTTTAGGTTTAGACCTAGGGCTAGGTTTTGACCTAGGTTAGGGCTAGGATTAGGGTTGGTTTTAATATAGGATTTAGGTTTGAGGTTTCATTGAAGTGTAGGATTATTGGAAGTACATCTGCTCTCCCTGGTTTTCCTTCACGATCACAATGTTTCTGAGAGTCATGGTTTAAGGAAAATCTTGCTCCTTGCCGGTTTCAAGGCAAAAAGGCGCCAACGGCAGTTTGTTTTTCCTTCAAACTTACCCTCGCTCTTTGAGAACCTTGGGTCTTTGGGAAAGCCGTGAGTCCAGCAAGATTTTTCAGTTCAAATGTGCCCTAAGCATTGGGTTCTACCTCTGAGCAATACAGCCCGTGGAATTCCTGAGAATCTGGAACCTGCCATGAAGTTCAGCCTGAGTTTTATTCACATGAAGAAGCTCCTTCGAGGTTCCCATGCCTCTGTACACTGATGCTTCCAGCAACGTCATGTCTCACAGGTCAATAGTGGTTCTCTGAGTTTCACTGGTCTAGCGTAAAGGGTGAAGCGCCTGGGTTCCCGTGCTTCACTACTGTATGGCCTCAAGATGATGTTTGTAGGCACAGCGGCAAATCCATCGGTGGCAATTCTCTCATATTGTCATTGCGATGGGAAGATTCCTTATTGGCTAGGAAATGTTTTACCGTGGAAGACGGGTCACCACAGAGCTGTCTCTTTTGGGTTGAGACAAAGTTTGCTGAATTTACCTGCCAGCAGTTGCGTGTCCTCACTTTCTTTTTTTTTTTTTTGGTGGAGGTGCAGGGGAATGAATCTCCCTTTCTTTTAAGGTCGATGGAGGCGCACGAGTGTAAGGAGAACGATGAATAGTGGCCTTTCATAACCCAGGATCATCAGAAACAACAGAGTAAATTTTAGGAACGTAGACATAGGACAGCGGAGAAAACTTCACTCAGGGACTTCAGTGAACTCTCCTTACAATGCTGAGGCCTGACACGCCTAGTGCCTGGGGGCAACCCGGCTCCTGCCCTAGGTAGTTTTGTGGAGCGTGCCTCCCTCAGGTGGTGCGTTTACTCTCCCAGCAATATTGCTCTGTGAAATTCTGCAACTGATAAAAACTATTTGCCATGGGTATTTCCTTTCACCTCATTGGCCTCCTCTTTGAAGTACAAATGCTTTTCTACATGGGTGCTGCCTCCCTGAGCTTTCCTTTGTCTTGGCTCAATGGATGCAGATTCCTGTGCTGAATACATGCTGGACTGGCACAGCTGGGTGCTTGTCAGTATACCTGGCACAGGCAGCAATTTCTTTTGTCAAGACCCACCTGGCTTGATCAAGGTTCCTTATTCTCCTGAAAAAGATTTTTATCCAAATTCTAGAGGAGCACCAGTGTGCCTATGGGAGCTAAACCAGGTCCTGCTGAACAGAGGCTCCGGAGTTTTCATTTTCTGACTAAAATTCAACAAGGAATTTCATGGATCTAAAGAAACCGTGAATTGTGGACCTACCAGATTCTAACATCTTCATTGTCTAATGGAAGCTTAAGTTTCCCAGTCCGATCCGGCTGCAACTTCATTTCTAGCAATGGCCATTCAATTGTGGATGTTCAGCTTTCTTCGGAATTCTCTTATACCTGCATGTTCCCGCGCCACGTTAAGACGACCCGGTGGAGGTTTATGTGACTCAGGACAACTCTTTATTTCAGGCGTCTAGAACAAAGGGAATTCACAGGGGTTGATGATCACTTATTAAACTCCCGTTTCTTTATAGTGCCAACTGTTGACACTTCCACATCTGAGGGCAAAGAGCTCGTGCAGCATTGTATTCTCAGTTCAGCCACGCCGCCTGCAGTTTCTTCCTTGCAGAAAAATCTTTCCCAGTGTACTTCTTTAAATGCTGCAAAATAGTGGGACAGAAGATTTCGGTATAGCCTTAACTTTAGATGGGCATAGGTACAAGCATGTGGCCATTTTTAGAGACATTGTTAGAGTTCAGGTTAGAGTTACTGCTGTGTGAGTATTCGGTTTATGGTAAGGTTATGGATCAAATGTAGGGTGAGTGTGAGGTTGAAGGTAAGAGTAGGGTTTAGTGCTTAAGGATGAATGAACCTATTGTCTCATTTAGGCTTATGGTGAACTTGACTCTTTAGGTATGGGTTGGGGTTAATATTTGTGTGAGGGTTAGAAAGTGTGTGAGGTTAAGAGTTGGGGTCAGGCTTGCGGCTTGTGTGTTACATCCGTTTTGGTTGTGGATAAGTTTAGCTCTCTGTCTAGTTTAAGGGATTGGATTACAATAAAGGTGATATGGAGGCTTGGATTGAAGGTGATGGATAGAGTTAAGTTAGGTTCAGGCGAAGGGTGACGGTTAGGAGTAAGGTTAGTTGTAGGGGGAGCTGCATGTTCACATCAGATTTGGGGTTAGGATTAGGCTTAGCCTTAGGGTAGACATATGGTTAGGGTTAGGGCTTGGTTTAGGCTGAGCCTTAGGTTAGGGTTCAGTTTAAGGTTAGGAGTCTACAGAATTACACCTAGGCTTAGGGTTACACCTCTTTTTAGGTTTAGACCTAGGGCTAGGTTTTGACCTAGGTTAGGGCTAGGATTAGGGTTGGTTTTAATATAGGATTTAGGTTTGAGGTTTCATTGAAGTGTAGGATTATTGGAAGTACATCTGCTCTCCCTGGTTTTCCTTCACGATCACAATGTTTCTGAGATTCATGGTTTAAGGAAAATCTTGCTCCTTGCCGGTTTCAAGGCAAAAAGGCGCCACCGGCAGTTTGTTTTTCCTTCAAACTTACCCTCGCTCTTTGAGAACCTTGGGTCTTTGGGAAAGCCGTGAGTCCAGCAAGATTTTTCAGTTCAAATGTGCCCTAAGCATTGGGTTCTGCCTCTGAGCAATACAGCCCGTGGAATTCCTGAGAATCTGGAACCTGCCATGAAGTTCAGCCTGCGTTTTATTCACACGAAGAAGCTCCTTCGAGGTTCCCATGCCTCTGTACACGGATGCTTCCAGCAACGTCATGTCTCACAGGTCAATAGTGCTTCTCTGAGTTTCACTGGTCTAGCGTAAAGGGTGAAGCGCCTGGGTTCCCGTGCTTCACTACTGTATGGCCTCAAGATGATGTTTGTAGGCACAGCGGCAAATCCATCGGTGGCAATTCTCTCATATTGTCATTGCGATGGGAAGATTCCTTATTGGCTAGGAAATGTTTTACCGTGGAAGACGGGTCACCACAGAGCTGTCTCTTTTGGGTTGAGACAAAGTTTGCTGAATTTACCTGCCAGCAGTTGCGTGTCCTCCCTTTCTTTTTTTTTTTTTTTTTTGGTGGAGGTGCAGGGGAATGAATCTCCCTTTTTTTTAAGGTCGATGGAGGCGCACGAGTGTAAGGAGAACGATGAATAGTGGCCTTTCATAACCCAGGATCATCAGAAACCACAGAGTAAATTTTAGGAACGTAGACATAGGACAGCGGAGAAAACTTCACTCAGGGACTTCAGTGAACTCTCCTTACAATGCTGAGGCCTGACACGCCTAGTGCCTGGGGGCAACCCGGCTCCTGCCCTAGGTAGTTTTGTGGAGGGAGCCTCCCTCAGGTGGTGCCTTTTCTCTCCCAGCAATATTGCTCTGTGAAATTCTGCAACTGATAAAAACTATTTGCCATGGGTATTTCCTTTCACCTCATTGGCCTCCTCTTTGAAGTACAAATGCTTTTCTACACGGGTGCTGCCTCCCTGAGCTTTCCTTTGTCTTGGCTCAATGGATGCAGATTCCTGTGCTGAATACATGCTGGACTGGCACAGCTGGGTGCTTGTCAGTATACCTGGCACAGGCAGCAATTTCTTTTGTCAAGACCCACCTGGCTTGATCAAGGTTCCTTATTCTCCTGAAAAAGATTTTTATCCAAATTCTAGAGGAGCACCAGTGTGCCTATGGGAGCTAAACCTGGTCCTGCTGAACAGAGGCTCCGGAGTTTTCATTTTCTGACTAAAATTCAACAAGGAATTTCATGGATCTAAAGAAACCGTGAATTGTGGACCTACCAGATTCTAACATCTTCATTGTCTAATGGAAGCTTAAGTTTCCCAGTCCGATCCGGCTGCAACTTCATTTCTAGCAATGGCCATTCAATTGTGGATGTTCAGCTTTCTTCGGTATTCTCTTAAACCTGCATGTTCCCGCGCCACGTTAAGACCACCCGGTGGAGGTTTATGTGACTCAGGACAACTCTTTATTTCAGGCGTCTAGAACAAAGGGAATTCACAGGGGTTGATGATCACTTATTAAACTCCCGTTTCTTTATAGTGCCACCTGTTGACACTTCCACATCTGAGGGCAAAGAGCTCGTGCAGCATTGTATTCTCAGTTCAGCCACGCCGCCTGCAGTTTCTTCCTTGCAGAAAAATCTTTCCCAGTGTACTTCTTTAAATGCTGCAAAATAGTGGGACAGAAGATTTCGGTATAGCCTTAACTTTAGATGGGCATAGGTACAAGCATGTGGCCATTTTTAGAGACATTGTTAGAGTTCAGGTTAGAGTTACTGCTGCGTGAGTATTCGGTTTATGGTAAGGTTATGGATCAAATGTAGGGTGAGTGTGAGGTTGAAGGTAAGAGTAGGGTTTAGTGCTTAAGGATGAATGAACCTATTGTCTCATTTAGGCTTATGGTGAACTTGACTCTTTAGGTATGGGTTGGGGTTAATATTTGTGTGAGGGTTAGAAAGTGTGTGAGGTTAAGAGTTGGGGTCAGGCTTGCGGCTTGTGTGTTACATCCGTTTTGGTTGTGGATAAGTTTAGCTCTCTGTCTAGTTTAAGGGATTGGATTACAATAAAGGTGATATGGAGGCTTGGATTGAAGGTGATGGATAGAGTTAAGTTAGGTTCAGGCGAAGGGTGACGGTTAGGAGTAAGGTTAGTTGTAGGGGGAGCTACATGTTCACATCACATTTGGGATTAGGATTAGGCTTAGCCTTAGGGTAGACATATGGTTAGGGTTAGGGCTTGGTTTAGGCTGAGCCTTAGGTTAGGGTTCAGTTTAAGGTTAGGAGTCTACAGAATTACACCTAGGCTTAGGGTTACACCTCTTTTTAGGTTTAGACCTAGGGCTAGGTTTTGACCTAGGTTAGGGCTAGGATTAGGGTTGGTTTTAATATAGGATTTAGGTTTGAGGTTTCATTGAAGTGTAGGATTATTGGAAGTACATCTGCTCTCCCTGGTTTTCCTTCACGATCACAATGTTTCTGAGATTCATGGTTTAAGGAAAATCTTGCTCCTTGCCGGTTTCAAGGCAAAAAGGCGCCACCGGCAGTTTGTTTTTACTTCAAACTTACCTTCGCTCTTTGAGAACCTTGGGTCTTTGGGAAAGCCGTGAGTCCAGCAAGATTTTTCAGTTCAAATGTGCCCTAAGCATTGGGTTCTACCTCTGAGCAATACAGCCCGTGGAATTCCTGAGAATCTGGAACCTGCCATGAAGTTCAGCCTGCGTTTTATTCACAAGAAGAAGCTCCGTCGAGGTTCCCATGCCTCTGTACACTGATGCTTCCAGCAACGTCATGTCTCACAGGTCAATAGTGCTTCTCTGAGTTTCACTGGTCTAGCGTAAAGGGTGAAGCGCCTGGGTTCCCGTGCTTCACTACTGTATGGCCTCAAGATGATGTTTGTAGGCACAGCGGCAAATCCATCGGTGGCAATTCTCTCATATTGTCATTGCGATGGGAAGATTCCTTATTGGCTAGGAAATGTTTTACCGTGGAAGACGGGTCACCACAGAGCTGTCTCTTTTGGGTTGAGACAAAGTTTGCTGAATTTACCTGCCAGCAGTTGCGTGTCCTCCCTTTCTTTTTTTGTTGGTGGAGGTGCAGGGGAATGAATCTCCCTTTCTTTTAAGGTCGATGGAGGCGCACGAGTGTAAGGAGAACGATGAATAGTGGCCTTTCATAACCCAGGATCATCAGAAACCACAGAGTAAATTTTAGGAACGTAGACATAGGACAGCGGAGAAAACTTCACTCAGGGACTTCAGTGAACTCTCCTTACAATGCTGAGGCCTGACAAGCCTAGTGCCTGGGGGCAACCTGGCTCCTGCCCTAGGTAGTTTTGTGGAGAGTGCCTCCCTCAGGTGGTGCCTTTTCTCTCCCAGCAATATTGCTCTGTGAAATTCTGCAACTGATAAAAACTATTTGCCATGGGTATTTCCTTTCACCTCATTGGCCTCCTCTTTGAAGTACAAATGCTTTTCTACACGGGTGCTGCCTCCCTGAGCTTTCCTTTGTCTTGGCTCAATGGATGCAGATTCCTGTGCTGAATACATGCTGGACTGGCACAGCTGGGTGCTTGTCAGTATACCTGGCACAGGCAGCAATTCTTTTGTCAAAACCCACCTGGCTTGATCAAGGTTCCTTATTCTCCTGAAAAAGATTTTTATCCAAATTCTAGAGGAGCACCAGTGTGCCTATGGGAGCTACACCCGGGCTTGCTGAACAGAGGCTCCGGAGTTTTCATTTTCTGACTAAAATTCAACAAGGAATTTCATGGATCTAAAGAATCCGTGAATTGTGAACCTACCAGATTCTAACATCTTCATTGTCTAATGGAAGCTTAAGTTTCCCAGTCCGATCCGGCTGCAACTTCATTTCTAGCAATGGCCATTCAATTGTGGATGTTCAGCTTTCTTCGGAATTCTCTTATACCTGCATGTTCCCGCGCCACGTTAAGACCACCCGGTGGAGGTTTATGTGACTCAGGACAACTCTTTATTTCAGGCGTCTAGAACAAAGGGAATTCACAGGGGTTGATGATCACTTATTAAACTCCCGTTTCTTTATAGTGCCACCTGTTGACACTTCCACATCTGAGGGCAAAGAGCTCATCTAGCATTGTATTCTCAGTTCAGCCACGCCGCCTGCAGTTTCTTCCTTGCAGAAAAATCTTTCCCAGTGTACTTCTTTAAATGCTGCAAAATAGTGGGACAGAAGATTTCGGTATAGCCTTAACTTTAGATGGGCATAGGTACAAGCATGTGGCCATTTTTAGAGACATTGTTAGAGTTCAGGTTAGAGTTACTGCTGCGTGAGTATTCGGTTTATGGTAAGGTTATGGATCAAATGTAGGGTGAGTGTGAGGTTGAAGGTAAGAGTAGGGTTTAGTGCTTAAGGATGAATGAACCTATTGTCTCATTTAGGCTTATGGTGAACTTGACTCTTTAGGTTTGGGTTGGGGTTAATATTTGTGTGAGGGTTAGAAAGTGTGTGAGGTTAAGAGTTGGGGTCAGGCTTGCGGCTTGTGTGTTACATCCGTTTTGGTTGTGGATAAGTTTAGCTCTCTGTCTAGTTTAAGGGATTGGATTACAATAAAGGTGATATGGAGGCTTGGATTGAAGGTGATGGATAGAGTTAAGTTAGGTTCAGGCGAAGGGTGACGGTTAGGAGTAAGGTTAGTTGTAGGGGGAGCTGCATGTTCACATCAGATTTGGGGTTAGGATTAGGCTTAGCCTTAGGGTAGACATATGGTTAGGGTTAGGGCTTGGTTTAGGCTGAGCCTTAGGTTAGGGTTCAGTTTAAGGTTAGGAGTCTACAGAATTACACCTAGGCTTAGGGTTACACCTCTTTTTAGGTTTAGACCTAGGGCTAGGTTTTGACCTAGGTTAGGGCTAGGATTAGGGTTGGTTTTAATATAGGATTTAGGTTTGAGGTTTCATTGAAGTGTAGGATTATTGGAAGTACATCTGCTCTCCCTGGTTTTCCTTCACGATCACAATGTTTCTGAGATTCATGGTTTAAGGAAAATCTTGCTCCTTGCCGGTTTCAAGGCAAAAAGGCGCCACCGGCAGTTTGTTTTTCCGTCAAACTTACCCTCGCTCTTTGAGAACCTTGGGTCTTTGGGAAAGCCGTGAGTCCAGCAAGATTTTTCAGTTCAAATGTGCCCTAAGCATTGGGTTCTACCTCTGAGCAATACAGCCCGTGGAATTCCTGAGAATCTGGAACCTGCCATGAAGTTCAGCCTGCGTTTTATTCACACGAAGAAGCTCCTTCGAGGTTCCCATGCCTCTGTACACTGATGCTTCCAGCAACGTCATGTCTCAAAAGTCAATAGTGCTTCTCTGAGTTTCACTGGTCTAGCGTAAAGGGTGAAGTGCCTGGGTTCCCGTGCTTCACTACTGTATGGCCTCAAGATGATGTTTGTAGGCACAGCGGCAAATCCATCGGTGGCAATTCTCTCATATTGTCATTGCGATGGGAAGATTCCTTATTGGCTAGGAAATGTTTTACCGTGGAAGACGGGTCACCACAGAGCTGTCTCTTTTGGGTTGAGACAAAGTTTGCTGAATTTACCTGCCAGCAGTTGCGTGTCCTCACTTTCTTTCTTTCTTTTTTTTTTTTTTTTTTGGTGGAGGTGCAGGGGAATGAATCTCCCTTTCTTTTAAGGTCGATGGAGGCGCACGAGTGTAAGGAGAACGATGAATAGTGGCCTTTCATAACCCAGGATCATCAGAAACCACAGAGTAAATTTTAGGAACGTAGACATAGGACAGCGGAGAAAACTTCACTCAGGGACTTCAGTGAACTCTCCTTACAATGCTGAGGCCTGACACGCCTAGTGCCTGGGGGCAACCTGGCTCCTGCCCTAGGTAGTTTTGTGGAGAGTGCCTCCCTCAGGTGGTGCCTTTTCTCTCCCAGCAATATTGCTCTGTGAAATTCTGCAACTGATAAAAACTATTTGCCATGGGTATTTCCTTTCACCTCATTGGCCTCCTCTTTGAAGTACAAATGCTTTTCTACATGGGTGCTGCCTCCCTGAGCTTTCCTTTGTCTTGGCTCAATGGATGCAGATTCCTGTGCTGAATACATGCTGGACTGGCACAGCTGGGTGCTTGTCAGTATACCTGGCACAGGCAGCAATTCTTTTGTCAAAACCCACCTGGCTTGATCAAGGTTCCTTATTCTCCTGAAAAAGATTTTTATCCAAATTCTAGAGGAGCACCAGTGTGCCTATGGGAGCTACACCCGGGCTTGCTGAACAGAGGCTCCGGAGTTTTCATTTTCTGACTAAAATTCAACAAGGAATTTCATGGATCTAAAGAAACCGTGAATTGTGGACCTACCAGATTCTAACATCTTCATTGTCTAATGGAAGCTTAAGTTTCCCAGTCCGATCCGGCTGCAACTTCATTTCTAGCAATGGCCATTCAATTGTGGATGTTCAGCTTTCTTCGGAATTCTCTTATACCTGCATGTTCCCGCGCCACGTTAAGACCACCCGGTGGAGGTTTATGTGACTCAGGACAACTCTTTATTTCAGGCGTCTAGAACAAAGGGAATTCACAGGGGTTGATGTTCACTTATTAAACTCCCGTTTCTTTATAGTGCCAACTGTTGACACTTCCACATCTGAGGGCAAAGAGCTCGTGCAGCATTGTATTCTCAGTTCAGCCACGCCGCCTGCAGTTTCTTCCTTGCAGAAAAATCTTTCCCAGTGTACTTCTTTAAATGCTGCAAAATAGTGGGACAGAAGATTTCGGTATAGCCTTAACTTTAGATGGGCATAGGTACAAGCATGTGGCCATTTTTAGAGACATTGTTAGAGTTCAGGTTAGAGTTACTGCTGCGTGAGTATTCGGTTTATGGTAAGGTTATGGATCAAATGTAGGGTGAGTGTGAGGTTGAAGGTAAGAGTAGGGTTTAGTGCTTAAGGATGAATGAACCTATTGTCTCATTTAGGCTTATGGTGAACTTGACTCTTTAGGTATGGGTTGGGGTTAATATTTGTGTGAGGGTTAGAAAGTGTGTGAGGTTAAGAGTTGGGGTCAGGCTTGCGGCTTGTGTGTTACATCCGTTTTGGTTGTGGATAAGTTTAGCTCTCTGTCTAGTTTAAGTGATTGGATTACAATAAAGGTGATATGGAGGCTTGGATTGAAGGTGATGGATAGAGTTAAGTTAGGTTCAGGCGAAGGGTGACGGTTAGGAGTAAGGTTAGTTGTAGGGGGAGCTGCATGTTCACATCAGATTTGGGGTTAGGATTAGGCTTAGCCTTAGGGTAGACATATGGTTAGGGTTAGGGCTTGGTTTAGGCTGAGCCTTAGGTTAGGGTTCAGTTTAAGGTTAGGAGTCTACAGAATTACACCTAGGCTTAGGGTTACACCTCTTTTTAGGTTTAGACCTAGGGCTAGGTTTTGACCTAGGTTAGGGCTAGGATTAGGGTTGGTTTTAATATAGGATTTAGGTTTGAGGTTTCATTGAAGTGTAGGATTATTGGAAGTACATCTGCTCTCCCTGGTTTTCCTTCACGATCACAATGTTTCTGAGATTCATGGTTTAAGGAAAATCTTGCTCCTTGCCGGTTTCAAGGCAAAAAGGCGCCACCGGCAGTTTGTTTTTCCGTCAAACTTACCCTCGCTCTTTGAGAACCTTGGGTCTTTGGGAAAGCCGTGAGTCCAGCAAGATTTTTCAGTTCAAATGTGCCCTAAGCATTGGGTTCTACCTCTGAGCAATACAGCCCGTGGAATTCCTGAGAATCTGGAACCTGCCATGAAGTTCAGCCTGCGTTTTATTCACACGAAGAAGCTCCTTCGAGGTTCCCATGCCTCTGTACACTGATGCTTCCAGCAACGTCATGTCTCAAAAGTCAATAGTGCTTCTCTGAGTTTCACTGGTCTAGCGTAAAGGGTGAAGTGCCTGGGTTCCCGTGCTTCACTACTGTATGGCCTCAAGATGATGTTTGTAGGCACAGCGGCAAATCCATCGGTGGCAATTCTCTCATATTGTCATTGCGATGGGAAGATTCCTTATTGGCTAGGAAATGTTTTACCATGGAAGACGGGTCACCACAGAGCTGTCTCTTTTGGGTTGAGACAAAGTTTGCTGAATTTACCTGCCAGCAGTTGCGTGTCCTCCCTTTCTTTCTTTCTTTTTTTTTTTTTTTTTTTTGTGGAGGTGCAGGGGAATGAATCTCCCTTTCTTTTAAGGTCGATGGAGGCGCATGAGTGTACGGAGAACGATGAATAGTGGCCTTTCATAACCCAGGATCATCAGAAACCACAGAGTAAATTTTAGGAACGTAGACATAGGACAGCGGAGAAAACTTCACTCAGGGACTTCAGTGAACTCTCCTTACAATGCTGAGGCCTGACACGCCTAGTGCCTGGGGGCAACCCGGCTCCTGCCCTAGGTAGTTTTGTGGAGCGTGCCTCCCTCAGGTGGTGCCTTTTCTCTCCCAGCAATATTGCTCTGTGAAATTCTGCAACTGATAAAAACTATTTGCCATGGGTATTTCCTTTCACCTCATTGGCCTCCTCTTTGAAGTACAAATGCTTTTCTACACGGGTGCTGCCTCCCTGAGCTTTCCTTTGTCTTGGCTCAATGGATGCAGATTCCTGTGCTGAATATATGCTGGACTGGCACAGCTGGGTGCTTGTCAGTATACCTGGCACAGGCAGCAATTCTTTTGTCAAAACCCACCTGGCTTGATCAAGGTTCATTATTCTCCTGAAAAAGATTTTTATCCAAATTCTAGAGGAGCACCAGTGTGCCTATGGGAGCTAAACCTGGTCCTGCTGAACAGAGGCTCCGGAGTTTTCATTTTCTGACTAAAATTCAACAAGGAATTTCATGGATCTAAAGAAACCGTGAATTGTGGACCTACCAGATTCTAACATCTTCATTGTCTAATGGAAGCTTAAGTTTCCCAGTCCGAACCGGCTGCAACTTCATTTCTAGCATGGCCATTCAATTGTGGATGTTCAGCTTTCTTCGGAATTCTCTTAAACCTGCATGTTCCCTCGCCACGTTAAGACCACCCGGTGGAGGTTTATGTGACTCAGGACAACTCTTTATTTCAGGCGTCTAGAACAAAGGGAATTCACAGGGGTTGATGATCACTTATTAAACTCCCTTTTCTTTATAGTGCCAACTGTTGACACTTCCACATCTGAGGGCAAAGAGCTCGTGCAGCATTGTATTCTCAGTTCAGCCACGCCGCCTGCAGTTTCTTCCTTGCAGAAAAATCTTTCCCAGTGTACTTCTTTAAATGCTGCAAAATAGTGGGACAGAAGATTTCGGTATAGCCTTAACTTTAGATGGGCATAGGTACAAGCATGTGGCCATTTTTAGAGACATTGTTAGAGTTCAGGTTAGAGTTACTGCTGCGTGAGTATTCGGTTTATGGTAAGGTTATGGATCAAATGTAGGGTGAGTGTGAGGTTGAAGGTAAGAGTAGGGTTTAGTGCTTAAGGATGAATGAACCTATTGTCTCATTTAGGCTTATGGTGAACTTGACTCTTTAGGTATGGGTTGGGGTTAATATTTGTGTGAGGGTTAGAAAGTGTGTGAGGTTAAGAGTTGGGGTCAGGCTTGCGGCTTGTGTGTTACATCCATTTTGGTTGTGGATAAGTTTAGCTCTCTGTCTAGTTTAAGTGATTGGATTACAATAAAGGTGATATGGAGGCTTGGATTGAAGGTGATGGATAGAGTTAAGTTAGGTTCAGGCGAAGGGTGACGGTTAGGAGTAAGGTTAGTTGTAGGGGGAGCTGCATGTTCACATCAGATTTGGGGTTAGGATTAGGCTTAGCCTTAGGGTAGACATATGGTTAGGGTTAGGGCTTGGTTCAGGCTGAGCCTTAGGTTAGGGTTCAGTTTAAGGTTAGGAGTCTACAGAATTACACCTAGGCTTAGGGTTACACCTCTTTTTAGGTTTAGACCTAGGGCTAGGTTTTGACCTAGGTTAGGGCTAGGATTAGGGTTGGTTTTAATATAGGATTTAGGTTTGAGGTTTCATTGAAGTGTAGGATTATTGGAAGTACATCTGCTCTCCCTGGTTTTCCTTCACGATCACAATGTTTCTGAGATTCATGGTTTAAGGAAAATCTTGCTCCTTGCCGGTTTCAAGGCAAAAAGGCGCCACCGGCAGTTTGTTTTTCCTTCAAACTTACCCTCGCTCTTTGAGAACCTTGGGTCTTTGGGAAAGCCGTGAGTCCAGCAAGATTTTTCAGTTCAAATGTGCCCTAAGCATTGGGTTCTGCCTCTGAGCAATACAGCCCGTGGAATTCCTGAGAATCTGGAACCTGCCATGAAGTTCAGCCTGCGTTTTATTCACACGAAGAAGCTCCTTCGAGGTTCCCATGCCTCTGTACACTGATGCTTCCAGCAACGTCATGTCTCACAGGTCAATAGTGCTTCGCTGAGTTTCACTGGTCTTCCGTAAAGGGTGAAGCGCCTGGGTTCCCGTGCTTCACTACTGTATGGCCTCAAGATGATGTTTGTAGGCACAGCGGCAAATCCATCGGTGGCAATTCTCTCATATTGTCATTGCGATGGGAAGATTCCTTATTGGCTAGGAAATGTTTTACCGTGGAAGACGGGTCACCACAGAGCAGTCTCTTTTGGGTTGAGACAAAGTTTGCTGAATTTACCTGCCAGCAGTTGCGTGTCCTCACTTTCTTTTTTTTTTTTTTTTGTGGAGGTGCAGGGGAATGAATCTCCCTTTCTTTTAAGGTCGATGGAGGCGCATGAGTGTACGGAGAACGATGAATAGTGGCCATTCATAACCCAGGATCATCAGAAACCACAGAGTAAATTTTAGGAACGTAGACATAGGACAGCGGAGAAAACTTCACTCAGGGACTTCAGTGAACTCTCCTTACAATGCTGAGGCCTGACACGCCTAGTGCCTGGGGGCAACCCGGCTCCTGCCCTAGGTAGTTTTGTGGAGCGTGCCTCCCTCAGGTGGTGCGTTTACTCTCCCAGCAATATTGCTCTGTGAAATTCTGCAACTGATAAAAACTATTTGCCATGGGTATTTCCTTTCACCTCATTGGCCTCCTCTTTGAAGTACAAATGCTTTTCTACACGGGTGCTGCCTCCCTGAGCTTTCCTTTGTCTTGGCTCAATGGATGCAGATTCCTGTGCTGAATACATGCTGGACTGGCACAGCTGGGTGCTTGTCAGTATACCTGGCACAGGCAGCAATTTCTTTTGTCAAGACCCACCTGGCTTGATCAAGGTTCCTTATTCTCCTGAAAAAGATTTTTATCCAAATTCTAGAGGAGCACCAGTGTGCCTATGGGAGCTAAACCTGGTCCTGCTGAACAGAGGCTCCGGAGTTTTCATTTTCTGACTAAAATTCAACAAGGAATTTCATGGATCTAAAGAAACCGTGAATTGTGGACCTACCAGATTCTAACATCTTCATTGTCTAATGGAAGCTTAAGTTTCCCAGTCCGATCCGGCTGCAACTTCATTTCTAGCAATGGCCATTCAATTTTGGACGTTCAGCCTTCTTCGGAATTCTCTTATACCGGCATGATCCCGCGCCACATTAAGACCACTCCATGGAGGTTTATGTGACTCAGGACAACTCTTTATTTCAGGCGTCTAGAACAAAGGGAATTTACAGGGGTTGATGATCACTTATTAAAGTCCCGTTTCTCTATGATGCCCACTGATGACACTTCTACATCTGAGGGCAAAGAGCTCGTGCAGCATGATATTCTGAGTTCAGCCACGCCGCCTGCAGTTTCTTCCTTGCAGAAAAATCTTTCCCAGTGTACTTCTTTAAAATGCTGCAAAATAGTGGGACAGAAGATTTCGGTTTTGGGTTAACTTTAGATGGGCATAGATACAGGCATGTGGGCATGTTTAGAGACAGTGTTAGAGTTCAGGTTAGAGTTACGGCTGCGTGAGGATTAGGGTTATGGTAAGGTTGTGGATCAAATGTAGGGTGAGTGTGAGGTTGAAGGTAAGAGTAGGGTTTAGTGCTTAAGGATGAATGAACCTATTGTCTCATTTAGGCTTATGGTAAAATTGACTGTTTAGGTATGGGTTGGGGTTAATATTTGTGTGAGGGTTAGAAAGTGTGTGAGGTTAAGAGTTGGGGTCAGGCTTGCGGCTTGTGTGTTACATCCATTTTGGTTGTGGATAAGTTTAGCTCTCTGTCTAGTTTAAGGGATTGGATTACAATAAAGGTGATATGGAGGCTTGGATTGAAAGTGATGGATAGAGTTAAGTTAGGTTCAGGCGAAGGGTGACGGTTAGGAGTAAGGTTAGTTGTAGGGGGAGCTGCATGTTCACATCAGATTTGGGGTTAGGATTAGGCTTAGCCTTAGGGTAGACATATGGTTAGGGTTAGGGCTTGGTTCAGGCTGAGCCTTAGGTTAGGGTTCAGTTTAAGGTTAGGAGTCTACAGAATTACACCTAGGCTTAGGGTTACACCTCTTTTTAGGTTTAGACCTAGGGCTAGGTTTTGACCTAGGTTAGGGCTAGGATTAGGGTTGGTTTTAATATAGGATTTAGGTTTGAGGTTTCATTGAAGTGTAGGATTATTGGAAGTACATCTGCTCTCCCTGGTTTTCCTTCACGATCACAATGTTTCTGAGATTCATGGTTTAAGGAAAATCTTGCTCCTTGCCGGTTTCAAGGCAAAAAGGCACCACCGGCAGTTTGTTTTTCCTTCAAACTTACCCTCGCACTTTGAGAACCTTGGGTCTTTGGGAAAGCCGTGAGTCCAGCAAGATTTTTCAGTTCAAATGTGCCCTAAGCATTGGGTTCTGCCTCTGAGCAATACAGCCCGTGGAATTCCTGAGAATCTGGAACCTGCCATGAAGTTCAGCCTGCGTTTTATTCACACGAAGAAGCTCCTTCGAGGTTCCCATGCCTCTGTACACTGATGCTTCCAGCAACGTCATGTCTCACAGGTCAATAGTGCTTCGCTGAGTTTCACTGGTATAGCGTAAAGGGTGAAGCGCCTGGGTTCCCGTGCTTCACTACTGTATGGCCTCAAGATGATGTTTGTAGGCACAGCGGCAAATCCATCGGTGGCAATTCTCTCATATTGTCATTGCGATGGGAAGATTCCTTATTGGCTAGGAAATGTTTTACCGTGGAAGACAGGTCACCACAGAGCTGTCTCTTTTGGGTTGAGACAAAGTTTGCTGAATTTACCTGCCAGCAGTTGCGTGTCCTCCCTTTCTTTTTTTTTTTTTTTTTTTTTTTTGTGGAGGTGCAGGGGAATGAATCTCCCTTTCTTTTAAGGTCGATGGAGGCGCATGAGTGTATGGAGAACGATGAATAGTGGCCATTCATAACCCAGGATCATCAGAAACCACAGAGTAAATTTTAGGAACGTAGACATAGGACAGCGGAGAAAACTTCACTCAGGGACTTCAGTGAACTCTCCTTACAATGCTGAGGCCTGACACGCCTAGTGCCTGGGGGCAACCCGGCTCCTGCCCTAGGTAGTTTTGTGGAGCGTGCCTCCCTCAGGTGGTGCGTTTACTCTCCCAGCAATATTGCTCTGTGAAATTCTGCAACTGATAAAAACTATTTGCCATGGGTATTTCCTTTCACCTCATTGGCCTCCTCTTTGAAGTACAAATGCTTTTCTACACGGGTGCTGCCTCCCTGAGCTTTCCTTTGTCTTGGCTCAATGGATGCAGATTCCTGTGCTGAATACATGCTGGACTGGCACAGCTGGGTGCTTGTCAGTATACCTGGCACAGGCAGCAATTTCTTTTGTCAAGACCCACCTGGCTTGATCAAGGTTCCTTATTCTCCTGAAAAAGATTTTTATCCAAATTCTAGAGGAGCACCAGTGTGCCTATGGGAGCTAAACCTGGTCCTGCTGAACAGAGGCTCCGGAGTTTTCATTTTCTGACTAAAATTCAACAAGGAATTTCATGGATCTAAAGAAACCGTGAATTGTGGACCTACCAGATTCTAACATCTTCATTGTCTAATGGAAGCTTAAGTTTCCCAGTCCGATCCGGCTGCAACTTCATTTCTAGCAATGGCCATTCAATTTTGGACGTTCAGCCTTCTTCGGAATTCTCTTATACCGGCATGATCCCGCGCCACATTAAGACCACTCCATGGAGGTTTATGTGACTCAGGACAACTCTTTATTTCAGGCGTCTAGAACAAAGGGAATTTACAGGGGTTGATGATCACTTATTAAAGTCCCGTTTCTCTATGATGCCCACTGATGACACTTCTACATCTGAGGGCAAAGAGCTCGTGCAGCATGATATTCTGAGTTCAGCCACGCCGCCTGCAGTTTCTTCCTTGCAGAAAAATCTTTCCCAGTGTACTTCTTTAAAATGCTGCAAAATAGTGGGACAGAAGATTTCGGTTTTGGGTTAACTTTAGATGGGCATAGATACAGGCATGTGGGCATGTTTAGAGACAGTGTTAGAGTTCAGATTAGAGTTACGGCTGCGTGAGGATTAGGGTTATGGTAAGGTTGTGGATCAAATGTAGGGTGAGTGTGAGGTTGAAGGTAAGAGTAGGGTTTAGTGCTTAAGGATGAATGAACCTATTGTCTCATTTAGGCTTATGGTAAAATTGACTGTTTAGGTATGGGTTGGGGTTAATATTTGTGTGAGGGTTAGAAAGTGTGTGAGGTTAAGAGTTGGGGTCAGGCTTGCGGCTTGTGTGTTACATCCATTTTGGTTGTGGATAAGTTTAGCTCTCTGTCTAGTTTAAGGGATTGGATTACAATAAAGGTGATATGGAGGCTTGGATTGAAGGTGATGGATAGAGTTAAGTTAGGTTCAGGCGAAGGGTGACGGTTAGGAGTAAGGTTAGTTGTAGGGGGAGCTGCATGTTCACATCAGATTTGGGGTTAGGATTAGGCTTAGCCTTAGGGTAGACATATGGTTAGGGTTAGGGCTTGGTTCAGGCTGAGCCTTAGGTTAGGGTTCAGTTTAAGGTTAGGAGTCTACAGAATTACACCTAGGCTTAGGGTTACACCTCTTTTTAGGTTTAGACCTAGGGCTAGGTTTTGACCTAGGTTAGGGCTAGGATTAGGGTTGGTTTTAATATAGGATTTAGGTTTGAGGTTTCATTGAAGTGTAGGATTATTGGAAGTACATCTGCTCTCCCTGGTTTTCCTTCACGATCACAATGTTTCTGAGATTCATGGTTTAAGGAAAATCTTGCTCCTTGCCGGTTTCAAGGCAAAAAGGCGCCACCGGCAGTTTGTTTTTCCTTCAAACTTACCCTCGCTCTTTGAGAACCTTGGGTCTTTGGGAAAGCCGTGAGTCCAGCAAGATTTTTCAGTTCAAATGTGCCCTAAGCATTGGGTTCTGCCTCTGAGCAATACAGCCCGTGGAATTCCTGAGAATCTGGAACCTGCCATGAAGTTCAGCCTGCGTTTTATTCACACGAAGAAGCTCCTTCGAGGTTCCCATGCCTCTGTACACTGATGCTTCCAGCAACGTCATGTCTCACAGGTCAATAGTGCTTCGCTGAGTTTCACTGGTATAGCGTAAAGGGTGAAGCGCCTGGGTTCCCGTGCTTCACTACTGTATGGCCTCAAGATGATGTTTGTAGGCACAGCGGCAAATCCATCGGTGGCAATTCTCTCATATTGTCATTGCGATGGGAAGATTCCTTATTGGCTAGGAAATGTTTTACCGTGGAAGACGGGTCACCACAGAGCTGTCTCTTTTGGGTTGAGACAAAGTTTGCTGAATTTACCTGCCAGCAGTTGCGTGTCCTCCCTTTCTTTTTTTTTTTTTTTTTTGTGGAGGTGCAGGGGAATGAATCTCCCTTTCTTTTAAGGTCGATGGAGGCGCATGAGTGTACGGAGAACGATGAATAGTGGCCATTCATAACCCAGGATCATCAGAAACCACAGAGTAAATTTTAGGAACGTAGACATAGGACAGCGGAGAAAACTTCACTCAGGGACTTCAGTGAACTCTCCTTACAATGCTGAGGCCTGACACGCCTAGTGCCTGGGGGCAACCCGGCTCCTGCCCTAGGTAGTTTTGTGGAGCGTGCCTCCCTCAGGTGGTGCGTTTACTCTCCCAGCAATATTGCTCTGTGAAATTCTGCAACTGATAAAAACTATTTGCCATGGGTATTTCCTTTCACCTCATTGGCCTCCTCTTTGAAGTACAAATGCTTTTCTACACGGGTGCTGCCTCCCTGAGCTTTCCTTTGTCTTGGCTCAATGGATGCAGATTCCTGTGCTGAATACATGCTGGACTGGCACATCTGGGTGCTTGTCAGTATACCTGGCACAGGCAGCAATTTCTTTTGTCAAGACCCACCTGGCTTGATCAAGGTTCCTTATTCTCCTGAAAAAGATTTTTATCCAAATTCTAGAGGAGCACCAGTGTGCCTATGGGAGCTAAACCTGGTCCTGCTGAACAGAGGCTCCGGAGTTTTCATTTTCTGACTAAAATTCAACAAGGAATTTCATGGATCTAAAGAAACCGTGAATTGTGGACCTACCAGATTCTAACATCTTCATTGTCTAATGGAAGCTTAAGTTTCCCAGTCCGATCCGGCTGCAACTTCATTTCTAGCAATGGCCATTCAATTTTGGACGTTCAGCCTTCTTCGGAATTCTCTTATACCGGCATGATCCCGCGCCACATTAAGACCACTCCATGGAGGTTTATGTGACTCAGGACAACTGTTTATTTCAGGCATCTAGAACAAAGGGAATTCACAGGGGTTGATGATCACTTATTAAAGTCCCGTTTCTCTATGATGCCCACTGATGACACTTCTACATCTGAGGGCAAAGAGCTCGTGCAGCATGATATTCTGAGTTCAGCCACGCCGCCTGCAGTTTCTTCCTTGCAGAAAAATCTTTCCCAGTGTACTTCTTTAAAATGCTGCAAAATAGTGGGACAGAAGATTTCGGTTTTGGGTTAACTTTAGATGGGCATAGATACAGGCATGTGGGCATGTTTAGAGACAGTGTTAGAGTTCAGATTAGAGTTACGGCTGCGTGAGGATTAGGGTTATGGTAAGGTTGTGGATCAAATGTAGGGTGAGTGTGAGGTTGAAGGTAAGAGTAGGGTTTAGTGCTTAAGGATGAATGAACCTATTGTCTCATTTAGGCTTATGGTAAAATTGACTGTTTAGGTATGGGTTGGGGTTAATATTTGTGTGAGGGTTAGAAAGTGTGTGAGGTTAAGAGTTGGGGTCAGGCTTGCGGCTTGTGTGTTACATCCATTTTGGTTGTGGATAAGTTTAGCTCTCTGTCTAGTTTAAGGGATTGGATTACAATAAAGGTGATATGGAGGCTTGGATTGAAGGTGATGGATAGAGTTAAGTTAGGTTCAGGCGAAGGGTGACGGTTAGGAGTAAGGTTAGTTGTAGGGGGAGCTGCATGTTCACATCAGATTTGGGGTTAGGATTAGGCTTAGCCTTAGGGTAGACATATGGTTAGGGTTAGGGCTTGGTTCAGGCTGAGCCTTAGGTTAGGGTTCAGTTTAAGGTTAGGAGTCTACAGAATTACACCTAGGCTTAGGGTTACACCTCTTTTTAGGTTTAGACCTAGGGCTAGGTTTTGACCTAGGTTAGGGCTAGGATTAGGGTTGGTTTTAATATAGGATTTAGGTTTGAGGTTTCATTGAAGTGTAGGATTATTGGAAGTACATCTGCTCTCCCTGGTTTTCCTTCACGATCACAATGTTTCTGAGATTCATGGTTTAAGGAAAATCTTGCTCCTTGCCGGTTTCAAGGCAAAAAGGCGCCACCGGCAGTTTGTTTTTCCTTCAAACTTACCCTCGCTCTTTGAGAACCTTGGGTCTTTGGGAAAGCCGTGAGTCCAGCAAGATTTTTCAGTTCAAATGTGCCCTAAGCATTGGGTTCTGCCTCTGAGCAATACAGCCCGTGGAATTCCTGAGAATCTGGAACCTGCCATGAAGTTCAGCCTGCGTTTTATTCACACGAAGAAGCTCCTTCGAGGTTCCCATGCCTCTGTACACTGATGCTTCCAGCAACGTCATGTCTCACAGGTCAATAGTGCTTCGCTGAGTTTCACTGGTCTAGCGTAAAGGGTGAAGCGCCTGGGTTCCCGTGCTTCACTACTGTATGGCCTCAAGATGATGTTTGTAGGCACAGCGGCAAATCCATCGGTGGCAATTCTCTCATATTGTCATTGCGATGGGAAGATTCCTTATTGGCTAGGAAATGTTTTACCGTGGAAGACAGGTCACCACAGAGCTGTCTCTTTTGGGTTGAGACAAAGTTTGCTGAATTTACCTGCCAGCAGTTGCGTGTCCTCCCTTTCTTTTTTTTTTTTTTTTTTTTTTTTTTGTGGAGGTGCAGGGGAATGAATCTCCCTTTCTTTTAAGGTCGATGGAGGCGCATGAGTGTACGGAGAACGATGAATAGTGGCCATTCATAACCCAGGATCATCAGAAACCACAGAGTAAATTTTGGGAACGTAGACATAGGACAGCGGAGAAAACTTCACTCAGGGACTTCAGTGAACTCTCCTTACAATGCTGAGGCCTGACACGCCTAGTGCCTGGGGGCAACCCGGCTCCTGCCCTAGGTAGTTTTGTGGAGCGTGTCTCCCTCAGGTGGTGCGTTTACTCTCCCAGCAATATTGCTCTGTGAAATTCTGCAACTGATAAAAACTATTTGCCATGGGTATTTCCTTTCACCTCATTGGCCTCCTCTTTGAAGTACAAATGCTTTTCTACACGGGTGCTGCCTCCCTGAGCTTTCCTTTGTCTTGGCTCAATGGATGCAGATTCCTGTGCTGAATACATGCTGGACTGGCACAGCTGGGTGCTTGTCAGTATACCTGGCACAGGCAGCAATTTCTTTTGTCAAGACCCACCTGGCTTGATCAAGGTTCCTTATTCTCCTGAAAAAGATTTTTATCCAAATTCTAGAGGAGCACCAGTGTGCCTATGGGAGCTAAACCTGGTCCTGCTGAACAGAGGCTCCGGAGTTTTCATTTTCTGACTAAAATTCAACAAGGAATTTCATGGATCTAAAGAAACCGTGAATTGTGGACCTACCAGATTCTAACATCTTCATTGTCTAATGGAAGCTTAAGTTTCCCAGTCCGATCCGGCTGCAACTTCATTTCTAGCAATGGCCATTCAATTTTGGACGTTCAGCCTTCTTCGGAATTCTCTTATACCGGCATGATCCCGCGCCACATTAAGACCACTCCATGGAGGTTTATGTGACTCAGGACAACTGTTTATTTCAGGCGTCTAGAACAAAGGGAATTTACAGGGGTTGATGATCACTTATTAAAGTCCCGTTTCTCTATGATGCCCACTGATGACACTTCTACATCTGAGGGCAAAGAGCTCGTGCAGCATGATATTCTGAGTTCAGCCACGCCGCCTGCAGTTTCTTCCTTGCAGAAAAATCTTTCCCAGTGTACTTCTTTAAAATGCTGCAAAATAGTGGGACAGAAGATTTCGGTTTTGGGTTAACTTTAGATGGGCATAGATACAGGCATGTGGGCATGTTTAGAGACAGTGTTAGAGTTCAGATTAGAGTTACGGCTGCGTGAGGATTAGGGTTATGGTAAGGTTGTGGATCAAATGTAGGGTGAGTGTGAGGTTGAAGGTAAGAGTAGGGTTTAGTGCTTAAGGATGAATGAACCTATTGTCTCATTTAGGCTTATGGTAAAATTGACTGTTTAGGTATGGGTTGGGGTTAATATTTGTGTGAGGGTTAGAAAGTGTGTGAGGTTAAGAGTTGGGGTCAGGCTTGCGGCTTGTGTGTTACATCCATTTTGGTTGTGGATAAGTTTAGCTCTCTGTCTAGTTTAAGGGATTGGATTACAATAAAGGTGATATGGAGGCTTGGATTGAAGGTGATGGATAGAGTTAAGTTAGGTTCAGGCGAAGGGTGACGGTTAGGAGTAAGGTTAGTTGTAGGGGGAGCTGCATGTTCACATCAGATTTGGGGTTAGGATTAGGCTTAGCCTTAGGGTAGACATATGGTTAGGGTTAGGGCTTGGTTCAGGCTGAGCCTTAGGTTAGGGTTCAGTTTAAGGTTAGGAGTCTACAGAATTACACCTAGGCTTAGGGTTACACCTCTTTTTAGGTTTAGACCTAGGGCTAGGTTTTGACCTAGGTTAGGGCTAGGATTAGGGTTGGTTTTAATATAGGATTTAGGTTTGAGGTTTCATTGAAGTGTAGGATTATTGGAAGTACATCTGCTCTCCCTGGTTTTCCTTCACGATCACAATGTTTCTGAGATTCATGGTTTAAGGAAAATCTTGCTCCTTGCCGGTTTCAAGGCAAAAAGGCGCCACCGGCAGTTTGTTTTTCCTTCAAACTTACCCTCGCTCTTTGAGAATCTTGGGTCTTTGGGAAAGCCGTGAGTCCAGCAAGATTTTTCAGTTCAAATGTGCCCTAAGCATTGGGTTCTGCCTCTGAGCAATACAGCCCGTGGAATTCCTGAGAATCTGGAACCTGCCATGAAGTTCAGCCTGCGTTTTATTCACACGAAGAAGCTCCTTCGAGGTTCCCATGCCTCTGTACACTGATGCTTCCAGCAACGTCATGTCTCACAGGTCAATAGTGCTTCGCTGAGTTTCACTGGTCTAGCGTAAAGGGTGAAGCGCCTGGGTTCCCGTGCTTCACTACTGTATGGCCTCAAGATGATGTTTGTAGGCACAGCGGCAAATCCATCGGTGGCAATTCTCTCATATTGTCATTGCGATGGGAAGATTCCTTATTGGCTAGGAAATGTTTTACCGTGGAAGACAGGTCACCACAGAGCTGTCTCTTTTGGGTTGAGACAAAGTTTGCTGAATTTACCTGCCAGCAGTTGCGTGTCCTCCCTTTCTTTTTTTTTTTTTTTTTTTTTTTGGTGTAGGTGCAGGGGAATGAATCTCCCTTTCTTTTAAGGTCGATGGAGCCGCATGAGTGTACGGAGAACGATGAATAGTGGCCATTCATAACCCAGGATCATCAGAAACCACAGAGTAAATTTTAGGAACATAGACATAGGACAGCGGAGAAAACTTCACTCAGGGACTTCAGTGAACTCTCCTTACAATGCTGAGGCCTGACACGCCTAGTGCCTGGGGGCAACCCGGCTCCTGCCCTAGGTAGTTTTGTGGAGCGTGCCTCCCTCAGGTGGTGCGTTTACTCTCCCAGCAATATTGCTCTGTGAAATTCTGCAACTGATAAAAACTATTTGCCATGGGTATTTCCTTTCACCTCATTGGCCTCCTCTTTGAAGTACAAATGCTTTTCTACATGGGTGCTGCCTCCCTGAGCTTTCCTTTGTCTTGGCTCAATGGATGCAGATTCCTGTGCTGAATACATGCTGGACTGGCACAGCTGGGTGCTTGTCAGTATACCTGGCACAGGCAGCAATTTCTTTTGTCAAGACCCACCTGGCTTGATCAAGGTTCCTTATTCTCCTGAAAAAGATTTTTATCCAAATTCTAGAGGAGCACCAGTGTGCCTATGGGAGCTAAACCTGGTCCTGCTGAACAGAGGCTCCGGAGTTTTCATTTTCTGACTAAAATTCAACAAGGAATTTCATGGATCTAAAGAAACCGTGAATTGTGGACCTACCAGATTCTAACATCTTCATTGTCTAATGGAAGCTTAAGTTTCCCAGTCCGATCCGGCTGCAACTTCATTTCTAGCAATGGCCATTCAATTTTGGACGTTCAGCCTTCTTCGGAATTCTCTTATACCGGCATGATCCCGCGCCACATTAAGACCACTCCATGGAGGTTTATGTGACTCAGGACAACTCTTTATTTCAGGCGTCTAGAACAAAGGGAATTTACAGGGGTTGATGATCACTTATTAAAGTCCCGTTTCTCTATGATGCCCACTGATGACACTTCTACATCTGAGGGCAAAGAGCTCGTGCAGCATGATATTCTGAGTTCAGCCACGCCGCCTGCAGTTTCTTCCTTGCAGAAAAATCTTTCCCAGTGTACTTCTTTAAAATGCTGCAAAATAGTGGGACAGAAGATTTCGGTTTTGGGTTAACTTTAGATGGGCATAGATACAGGCATGTGGGCATGTTTAGAGACAGTGTTAGAGTTCAGATTAGAGTTACGGCTGCGTGAGGATTAGGGTTATGGTAAGGTTGTGGATCAAATGTAGGGTGAGTGTGAGGTTGAAGGTAAGAGTAGGGTTTAGTGCTTAAGGATGAATGAACCTATTGTCTCATTTAGGCTTATGGTAAAATTGACTGTTTAGGTATGGGTTGGGGTTAATATTTGTGTGAGGGTTAGAAAGTGTGCAAGGTTAATAGTTGGGGTCAGGCTTACGGATTGTGTGTTACATCCGTTTTGGTTGTGGATAAGTTTAGCTCTCTGTCTAGTTAAGGGATTGGATTACATTATCGGTGATATGGAGGCTTGGATTGCAGGTGATGGATAGAGTTAAGTTAGGTTCAGGCTAAGGTTGAAGGTTAGGAGTAAGGTTAGTTGTATGGGGAGCTGCATGTTCACATCAGATTTCGGGTTAAGATTAGGCTTAGCCTTAGGGTAGACATATGGTTAGGGTTAGGGCTTGGTTTAGGGTGAGCCTTAGGTTAGGGTTCAGTTTAAGGTTAGGAGTCTACAGAATTAGACCTAGGCTTAGGGTTACACCTCTTTTTAGGTTTAGACCTAGGGCTAGGTTTTGACCTATGTTAGGGTTAGGATTAGGGTTGGTTTTAGGATAGGATTAAGTTTTGAGGTTTCACTTAAGTGTAGGATTATTGGAAGTACATCTGCTCTCCCTGGTTTTCGTTCATGATCACAATGTTTCTGAGATTCATGGTTTAAGGAAAATCTTGCTCCTTGCCGGTTTCAAGGCAAAAGGCGCCACCGGCAGTTAATTTTTCCGTCAAATTTATGCTCCCTCTTTGAGAACCTTGGGTCTTTGGGAAAGCCTGAGTCCAGCAAGATTTTTCAGTTCAAGTGTGCCCCAAGCAGTGGGTTCTACCTCTGAGCAATTCAGCCCGTGGAATTCCTGAGAATCTGGAACCTGCCATGAAGTTCAGCCTGCGTTTTATTCACACGAAGAAGCTCCGTCGAGGTTCCCATGCCTCTGTACACTGATGCTTCCAGCAACGTCATGTCTCACAGGTCAATAGTGCTTCTCTGAGTTTCACTGGTCTAGCGTAAAGGGTGAAGCGCCTGGGTTCCCGTGCTTCACTACTGTATGGCCTCAAGATGATGTTCGTAGGCACAGCTGCAAATCCATCGGTAGCAATTCTCTCATATTGTCATTGCGATGGGAATATTCCATATTGGCTAGGAAATGTTTTACCGTGGAAGACGGGTCACCACAGAGCTGTCTCTTTTGGGTTGAGACAAAGTTTGCTGAATTTACCTGCCAGCAGTTGCATGTCCTCCCTTTCTTTTAATGTCGATAGAGACGCACGAGTGTAAGGAGAACGGTGAATGGTGACCGTTCATAACCCAGGATCATCAGAAACCGCAGAGTAAATTTTAGGAACGTAGAGGTAGGACAGCAGAGAAAACTTCACTCAGGGACTTCAGTGAACTCTCCTTACAATGCTGAGGCCTGACACGCCTAGTGCCTGGGGGCAACCCGGCTCCTGCCCTAGGTAGTTTGGTGGAGCGTGCCTCCCTCAGGTGGTGCCTTTTCTCTCCCAGCAATATTGCTTGGTGAAATTCTGCCAATGAGGAAAACTATTTGCCATGGGTATTTCCTTTCACCTCATTGGCCTCCTCTTTGAAGTACAAATGCTTTTCTACATGGGTGCTGCCTCCCTGAGCTTTCCTTTGTCTTGGCTCATTGGATGCAGATTCCTGTGCTGAATACATGCTGGACAGGCACAGCTGGGTGCTTCTCAGTATACCTGGCACAGGCAGCAATTTCTTTTGTCAAAACCCACCTGGCTTGATCAAGTTTCCTTATTCTCCTGAAAAAGATTTTTATCCAAATTCAAGAGGAGCACCAGTGTTCCTATGGGAGCTACACCCAGGACTGCTGAACAGAGGGTCCGGAGTTTTCATTTTCTGACTAAAATTCAACAAGGAATTTCATGGATCAAAAGAAACCATGAATTGTGGACCTACCAGATTCTAACATCTTCATTGTCTAATGGAAGCTTAAGTTTCCCAGTCTGATCCGGCTGAAACTTCATTTCTAGCAATTGCCATTCAATCGTGGACCTTCAGCCTTCTTCGGAATTCTCTTATACCTGCATGTTTCTGCCCCACGTTAAGACCACCCGGTGGATGTTTATGTGACTCAGGACAACTCTTTATTTCAGGCGTCTAGAACAAAGGGAATTCACAGGGGTTGATGATCACTTATTAAACTCCCGTTTCTTTATAGTGCATACTGTTGACACTTCCACATCTGAGGGCAAAGAGCTCCTGCAGCATTGTATTCTCAGTTCAGCCACGCTGCCTGCAGTTTCTTCCTTGCAGAAATATCTTTCCCAGTGTACTTCTTTAAATGCTGCAAAATAGTGGAACAGAAGATTTCGTTATAGCCTTAACTTTAGATGGGCATAGGTACAAGCATGTGGGCATTTTTAGAGACATTGTTAGAGTTCAGGTTAGAGTTACTGCTGCGTGAGTATTCGGTTTATGGTAAGGTTATGGATCAAATGTAGGGTGAGTGTGAGGTTGAAGGTAAGAGTAGGGTTTAGTGCTTAAGGATGAATGAACCTATTGTCTCATTTAGGCTTATGGTGAACTTGATTGTTTTGGTATGTGTTGGGGTTAATATTTGTGTGAGGGTTAGAAAGTGTGTGAGGTTAAGAGTTGGGGTCAGGCTTGCGGCTTGTGTGTTACATCCGTTTTGGTTGTGGATAAGTTTAGCTCTCTGTCTAGTTTAAGGGATTGGATTACATTAACGGTGATATGGAGGCTTGGATTGAAGGTGATGGATAGAGTTAAGTTAGGTTCAGGCGAAGGGTGACGGTTAGGAGTAAGGTTAGTTGTAGGGGGAGCTGCATGTTCACATCAGATTTGGGGTTAGGATTAGCCTTAGCCTTCGGGTAGACATATGGTTAGGGTTAGGGCTTGGTTTAAGCTGAGCCTTAGGTTAGGGTTCAGTTTAAGTTTAGGAGTCTACAGAATTACACCTAGGCTTAGGGTTACACCTCTTTTTACGTTTAGGCCTAGGGCTAGGTTTTGACCTAGGTTAGGGCTAGGATTAGGGTTGGTTTTAATATAGGATTTAGGTTTGAGGTTTCATTTAAGTGTAGGATTATTGGAAGTACATCTGCTCTCCCTTGTTTTCCTTCATGATCACAATGTTTCAGAGATTCATGGTTTAAGGAAAATCTTGCTCCTTGCCGGTTTCAAGGCAAAAGGCGCCACGGGAGTTAGTTTTTCCGTCAAATTTATGCTCGCTCTTTGAGAACCTTGGGTCTTTGGGAAAGCCATGAGTGCAGCAAGATTTTTCAGTTCAAGTGTGCCCCAAGCAGTGGGTTCTACCTCTGAGCAATTCAGCCCGTGGAAGTCCTGAGAATCTAGAACCTGCCATGAAGTTCAGCCTGCGTTTTATTCACATGGATAGAGCTCCTTCGAGGTTCCCATGCCTCTGTACACTAATGCTTCCAGCAATGTCATGTCTCACAGGTCAATAGTGCTTCTCTGAGTTTCACTGGTCTTGGGTAAATGGTGAAGCGCCTCGTTCCCGTGCTTCACTACTGTATGGCCTCAAGATGATGTTTGTAGGCACAGCGACAAATCCATCGGTGGCAATTCTCTCATATTGTCATTGCGATGGGAAGATTCCTTATGGCTAGGAAATGTTTTACTGTGGAAGACGGGTCACCACAGAGCTGTCTCTTTTGTGTTGAGACAAAGTTTGCTAAATTTACCTGCCAGAGGTTAGATGTCCCCCTTTCTTTTAAGGTCAATAGAGACACACGAGTGTAAGGAGAATGGTGAATGGTGACCGTTCATAACCCAGGATCATCAGAAACCCCAGAGTAAATTTTAGGAACGTACAGGTAGGACAGAGGAGAAAACTTCACTCAGGGACTTCAGTGAACTCTCCTTACAATGCTGAGGCCTGACACGCCTAGTGCCTGGGGGCAACCCGGCTCCTGCCCTAGGTAGTTTGGTGGAGCAAGCCTCCCTCAGTTGGTGCCTTTTCTCTCCCAGCAATATTGCTCTGTGAAATTCTGCAACTGATAAAAACTATTTGCCATGGGTATTTCCTTTCACCTCATTGGCCTCCTCTTTGAAGTACAAATGCTTTTCTACACGGGTGCTGCCTCCCTGAGCTTTCCTTTGTCTTGGCTCAATGGATGCAGATTCCTGTGCTGAATACATGCTGGACTGGCACAGCTGGGTGCTTGTCAGTATACCTGGCACAGGCAGCAATTCTTTTGTCAAAACCCACCTGGCTTGATCAAGGTTCCTTATTCTCCTGAAAAAGATTTTTATCCAAATTCTAGAGGAGCACCAGTGTGCCTATGGGAGCTACACCCGGGCTTGCTGAACAGAGGCTCCGGAGTTTTCATTTTCTGACTAAAATTCAACAAGGAATTTCATGGATCTAAAGAAACCGTGAATTGTGGACCTACCAGATTCTAACATCTTCATTGTCTAATGGAAGCTTAAGTTTCCCAGTCCGATCCGGCTGCAACTTCATTTCTAGCAATGGCCATTCAATTGTGGATGTTCAGCTTTCTTCGGAATTCTCTTATACCTGCATGTTCCCGCGCCACGTTAAGACCACCCGGTGGAGGTTTATGTGACTCAGGACAACTCTTTATTTCAGGCGTCTAGAACAAAGGGAAGTCACAGGGGTTGATGATCACTTATTAAACTCCCGTTTCTTTATAGTGCCAACTGTTGACACTTCCACTTCTGAGGGCAAAGAGCTCGTGCAGCATTGTATTCTCAGTTCAGCCACGCCGCCTGCAGTTTCTTCCTTGCAGAAAAATCTTTCCCAGTGTACTTCTTTAAATGCTGCAAAATAGTGGGACAGAAGATTTCGGTATAGCCTTAACTTTAGAAGGGCATAAGTACAAGCATGTGGCCATTTTTAGAGACATTGTTAGAGTTCAGGTTAGAGTTACTGCTGCGTGAGTATTCGGTTTATGGTTAGGTTATGGATCAAATGTAGGGTGAGTGTGAGGTTGAAGGTAAGAGTAGGGTTTAGTGCTTAAGGATGAATGAACCTATTGTCTCATTTAGGCTTATGGTGAACTTGACTCTTTAGGTATGGGTTGGGGTTAATATTTGTGTGAGGGTTAGAAAGTGTGTGAGGTTAAGAGTTGGGGTCAGGCTTGCGGCTTGTGTGTTACATCCGTTTTGGTGTGGATAAGTTTAGCTCTCTGTCTAGTTTAAGGGATTGGATTACAATAAAGGTGATATGGAGGCTTGGATTGAAGGTGATGCATAGAGTTAAGTTAGGTTCAGGCGAAGGGTGACGGTTAGGAGTAAGGTTAGTTGTAGGGGGAGCTGCATGTTCACATCAGATTTGGGGTTAGAATTAGGCTTAGCCTTAGGGTAGACATATGGTTAGGGTTAGGGCTTGGTTTAGGCTGAGCCTTAGGTTAGGGTTCAGTTTAAGGTTAGGAGTCTACAGAATTACACCTAGGCTTAGGGTTACACCTCTTTTTAGGTTTAGACCTAGGGCTAGGTTTTGACCTAGGTTAGGGCTAGGATTAGGGTTGGTTTTAATATAGGATTTAGGTTTGAGGTTTCATTGAAGTGTAGGATTATTGGAAGTACATCTGCTCTCCCTGGTTTTCCTTCAAGATCACAATGTTTCTGAGATTCATGGTTTAAGGAAAATCTTGCTCCTTGCCGGTTTCAAGGCAAAAAGGCGCCACCGGCAGTTTGTTTTTCCGTCAAACTTACCCTCGCTCTTTGAGAACCTTGGGTCTTTGGGAAAGCCGTGAGTCCAGCAAGATTTTTCAGTTCAAATGTGCCCTAAGCATTGGGTTCTACCTCTGAGCAATACAGCCCGTGGAACTCCTGAGAATCTGGAACCTGCCATGAAGTTCAGCCTGCGTTTTATTCACACGAAGAAGCTCCGTCGAGGTTCCCATGCCTCTGTACACTGATGCTTCCAGCAACGTCATGTCTCACAGGTCAATAGTGCTTCTCTGAGTTTCACTGGTCTAGCGTAAAGGGTGAAGCGCCTGGGTTCCCGTGCTTCACTACTGTGTGGCCTCAAGATGATGTTTGTAGGCACAGCGGCAAATCCATCGGTGGCAATTCTCTCATATTGTCATTGCGATGGGAAGATTCCTTATTGGCTAGGAAATGTTTTACCGTGGAAGACGGGTCACCACAGAGCTGTCTCTTTTGGGTTGAGACAAAGTTTGCTGAATTTACCTGCCAGCAGTTGCGTGTCCTCCCTTTCTTTCTTTCTTTCTTTTTTTTTTTTGGTGGAGGTGCAGGGGAATGAATCTCCCTTTCTTTTAAGGTCGATGGAGGCACATGAGTGTAAGGAGAACGATGAATAGTGGCCTTTCATTACCCAGGATCATCAGAAACCACAGAGTAAATTTTAGGAACGTAGACATAGGACTGCGGAGAAAACTTCACTCAGGGACTTCAGTGAACTCTCCTTACAATGCTGAGGCCTGACACGCCTAGTGCCTGGGGGCAACCCGGCTCCTGCCCTAGGTAGTTTTGTGGAGCATGCCTCCCTCAGGTGGTGACTTTTCTCTCCCAGCAATATTGCTCTGTGAAATTCTGCAACTGATAAAAACTATTTGCCATGGGTATTTCCTTTCACCTCATTGGCCTCCTCTTTGAAGTACAAATGCTTTTCTACATGGGTGCTGCCTCCCTGAGCTTTCTTTTGTCTTGGCTCAATGGATGCAGATTCCTGTGCTGAATACATGCTGGACTGGCACAGCTGGGTGCTTGTCAGTATACCTGGCACAGGCAGCAATTTCTTTTGTCAAAGCCCACCTGGCTTGATCAAGGTTCCTTATTCTCCTGAAAAAGATTTTTATCCAAATTCTAGAGGAGCACCAGTGTGCCTATGGGAGCTACACCCGGGCTTGCTGAACAGAGGCCCCGGAGTTTTCATTTTCTGACTAAAATTCAACAAGGAATTTCATGGATCTAAAGAAACCGTGAATTGTGGACCTACCAGATTCTAACATCTTCATTGTCTAATGGAAGCTTAAGTTTCCCAGTCCGATCCGGCTGCAACTTCATTTCTAGCAATGGCCATTCAATTGTGGATGTTCAGCTTTCTTCGGAATTCTCTTATACCTGCATGTTCCCGCGCCAAGTTAAGACCACCTGGTGGAGGTTTATGTGACTGAGGACAACTCTTTATTTCAGGCGTCTAGAACAAAGGGAATTCACAGGGGTTGATGATCACTTATTAAACTCCCGTTTCTTTATAGTGCCACCTGTTGACACTTCCACATCTGAGGGCAAAGAGCTCGTGCAGCATTGTATTCTCAGTTCAGCCACGCCGCCTGCAGTTTCTTCCTTGCAGAAAAATCTTTCCCAGTGTACTTCTTTAAATGCTGCAAAATAGTGGGACAGAAGATTTCGGTATAGCCTTAACTTTAGATGGGCATAGGTACAAGCATGTGGCCATTTTTAGAGACATTGTTAGAGTTCAGGTTAGAGTTACTGCTGCGTGAGTATTCGGTTTATGGTAAGGTTATGGATCAAATGTAGGGTGAGTGTGAGGTTGAAGGTAAGAGTAGGGTTTAGTGCTTAAGGATGAATGAACCTATTGTCTCATTTAGGCTTATGGTGAACTTGACTCTTTAGGTATGGGTTGGGGTTAATATTTGTGTGAGGGTTAGAAAGTGTGTGAGGTTAAGAGTTGGGGTCAGGCTTGCGGCTTGTGTGTTACATCCGTTTTGGTTGTGGATAAGTTTAGCTCTCTGTCTAGTTTAAGGGATTGGATTACAATAAAGGTGATATGGAGGCTTGGATTGAAGGTGATGGATAGAGTTAAGTTAGGGTCAGGCGAAGGGTGACGGTTAGGAGTAAGGTTAGTTGTAGGGGGAGCTGCATGTTCACATCAGATTTGGGGTTAGGATTAGGCTTAGCCTTAGGGTAGACATATGGTTAGGGTTAGGGCTTGGTTTAGGCTGAGCCTTAGGTTAGGGTTCAGTTTAAGGTTAGGAGTCTACAGAATTACACCTAGGCTTAGGGTTACACCTCTTTTTAGGTTTAGACCTAGGGCTAGGTTTTGACCTAGGTTAGGGTTAGGATTAGGGTTGGTTTTAATATAGGATTTAGGTTTGAGGTTTCATTTAAGTGTAGGATTATTGGAAGTACATCTGCTCTCCCTGGTTTTCCTTCACGATCACAATGTTTCTGAGATTCATGGTTTAAGGAAAATCTTGCTCCTTGCCGGTTTCAAGGCAAAAAGGCGCCACCGGCAGTTTGTTTTTCCTTCAAACTTACCTTCGCTCTTTGAGAACCTTGGGTCTTTGGGAAAGCCGTGAGTCCAGCAAGATTTTTCAGTTCAAATGTGCCCTAAGCATTGGGTTCTACCTCTGAGCAATACAGCCCGTGGAATTCCTGAGAATCTGGAACCTGCCATGAAGTTCAGCCTGCGTTTTATTCACACGAAGAAGCTCCTTCGAGGTTCCCATGCCTCTGTACACTGATGCTTCCAGCAACGTCATGTCTCACAGGTCAATAGTGCTTCTCTGAGTTTCACTGGTTTAGCGTAAAGGGTGAAGCGCCTGGGTTCCCGTGCTTCACTACTGTATGGCCTCAAGATGATGTTTGTAGGCACAGCGACAAATCCATCGGTGGCAATTCTCTCATATTGTCATTGCGATGGGAAGATTCCTTATGGCTAGGAAATGTTTTACTGTGGAAGACGGGTCACCACAGAGCTGTCTCTTTTGTGTTGAGACAAAGTTTGCTAAATTTACCTGCCAGAGGTTAGATGTCCTCCCTTTCTTTTAAGGTCAATAGAGACACACGAGTGTAAGGAGAATGGTGAATGGTGACCGTTCATAACCCAGGATCATCAGAAACCCCAGAGTAAATTTTAGGAACGTACAGGTAGGACAGAGGAGAAAACTTCACTCAGGGACTTCAGTGAACTCTCCTTACAATGCTGAGGCCTGACACGCCTAGTGCCTGGGGGCAACCCGGCTCCTGCCCTAGGTAGTTTGGTGGAGCAAGCCTCCCTCAGTTGGTGCCTTTTCTCTCCCAGCAATATTGCTCTGTGAAATTCTGCAACTGATAAAAACTATTTGCCATGGGTATTTCCTTTCACCTCATTGGCCTCCTCTTTGAAGTACAAATGCTTTTCTACACGGGTGCTGCCTCCCTGAGCTTTCCTTTGTCTTGGCTCAATGGATGCAGATTCCTGTGCTGAATACATGCTGGACTGGCACAGCTGGGTGCTTGTCAGTATACCTGGCACAGGCAGCAATTCTTTTGTCAAAACCCACCTGGCTTGATCAAGGTTCCTTATTCTCCTGAAAAAGATTTTTATCCAAATTCTAGAGGAGCACCAGTGTGCCTATGGGAGCTACACCCGGGCTTGCTGAACAGAGGCTCCGGAGTTTTCATTTTCTGACTAAAATTCAACAAGGAATTTCATGGATCTAAAGAAACCGTGAATTGTGGACCTACCAGATTCTAACATCTTCATTGTCTAATGGAAGCTTAAGTTTCCCAGTCCGATCCGGCTGCAACTTCATTTCTAGCAATGGCCATTCAATTGTGGATGTTCAGCTTTCTTCGGAATTCTCTTATACCTGCATGTTCCCGCGCCACGTGAAGACCACCCGGTGGAGGTTTATGTGACTCAGGACAACTCTTTATTTCAGGCGTCTAGAACAAAGGGAAGTCACAGGGGTTGATGATCACTTATTAAACTCCCGTTTCTTTATAGTGCCAACTGTTGACACTTCCACTTCTGAGGGCAAAGAGCTCGTGCAGCATTGTATTCTCAGTTCAGCCACGCCGCCTGCAGTTTCTTCCTTGCAGAAAAATCTTTCCCAGTGTACTTCTTTAAATGCTGCAAAATAGTGGGACAGAAGATTTCGGTATAGCCTTAACTTTAGAAGGGCATAAGTACAAGCATGTGGCCATTTTTAGAGACATTGTTAGAGTTCAGGTTAGAGTTACTGCTGCGTGAGTATTCGGTTTATGGTTAGGTTATGGATCAAATGTAGGGTGAGTGTGAGGTTGAAGGTAAGAGTAGGGTTTAGTGCTTAAGGATGAATGAACCTATTGTCTCATTTAGGCTTATGGTGAACTTGACTCTTTAGGTATGGGTTGGGGTTAATATTTGTGTGAGGGTTAGAAAGTGTGTGAGGTTAAGAGTTGGGGTCAGGCTTGCGGCTTGTGTGTTACATCCGTTTTGGTGTGGATAAGTTTAGCTCTCTGTCTAGTTTAAGGGATTGGATTACAATAAAGGTGATATGGAGGCCTGGATTGAAGGTGATGCATAGAGTTAAGTTAGGTTCAGGCGAAGGGTGACGGTTAGGAGTAAGGTTAGTTGTAGGGGGAGCTGCATGTTCACATCAGATTTGGGGTTAGAATTAGGCTTAGCCTTAGGGTAGACATATGGTTAGGGTTAGGGCTTGGTTTAGGCTGAGCCTTAGGTTAGGGTTCAGTTTAAGGTTAGGAGTCTACAGAATTACACCTAGGCTTAGGGTTACACCTCTTTTTAGGTTTAGACCTAGGGCTAGGTTTTGACCTAGGTTAAGGCTAGGATTAGGGTTGGTTTTAATATAGGATTTAGGTTTGAGGTTTCATTGAAGTGTAGGATTATTGGAAGTACATCTGCTCTCCCTGGTTTTCCTTCAAGATCACAATGTTTCTGAGATTCATGGTTTAAGGAAAATCTTGCTCCTTGCCGGTTTCAAGGCAAAAAGGCGCCACCGGCAGTTTGTTTTTCCGTCAAACTTACCCTCGCTCTTTGAGAACCTTGGGTCTTTGGGAAAGCCGTGAGTCCAGCAAGATTTTTCAGTTCAAATGTGCCCTAAGCATTGGGTTCTACCTCTGAGCAATACAGCCCGTGGAACTCCTGAGAATCTGGAACCTGCCATGAAGTTCAGCCTGCGTTTTATTCACACGAAGAAGCTCCGTCGAGGTTCCCATGCCTCTGTACACTGATGCTTCCAGCAACGTCATGTCTCACAGGTCAATAGTGCTTCTCTGAGTTTCACTGGTCTAGCGTAAAGGGTGAAGCGCCTGGGTTCCCGTGCTTCACTACTGTGTGGCCTCAAGATGATGTTTGTAGGCACAGCGGCAAATCCATCGGTGGCAATTCTCTCATATTGTCATTGCGATGGGAAGATTCCTTATTGGCTAGGAAATGTTTTACCGTGGAAGACGGGTCACCACAGAGCTGTCTCTTTTGGGTTGAGACAAAGTTTGCTGAATTTACCTGCCAGCAGTTGCGTGTCCTCCCTTTCTTTCTTTCTTTTTTTTTTTTTTTTGGTGGAGGTGCAGGGGAATGAATCTCCCTTTCTTTTAAGGTCGATGGAGGCACATGAGTGTAAGGAGAACGATGAATAGTGGCCTTTCATAACCCAGGATCATCAGAAACCACAGAGTAAATTTTAGGAACGTAGACATAGGACTGCGGAGAAAACTTCACTCAGGGACTTCAGTGAACTCTCCTTACAATGCTGAGGCCTGACACGCCTAGTGCCTGGGGGCAACCCGGCTCCTGCCCTAGGTAGTTTTGTGGAGCATGCCTCCCTCAGGTGGTGACTTTTCTCTCCCAGCAATATTGCTCTGTGAAATTCTGCAACTGATAAAAACTATTTGCCATGGGTATTTCCTTTCACCTCATTGGCCTCCTCTTTGAAGTACAAATGCTTTTCTACATGGGTGCTGCCTCCCTGAGCTTTCTTCTGTCTTGGCTCAATGGATGCAGATTCCTGTGCTGAATACATGCTGGACTGGCACAGCTGGGTGCTTGTCAGTATACCTGGCACAGGCAGCAATTTCTTTTGTCAAAGCCCACCTGGCTTGATCAAGGTTCCTTATTCTCCTGAAAAAGATTTTTATCCAAATTCTAGAGGAGCACCAGTGTGCCTATGGGAGCTACACCCGGGCTTGCTGAACAGAGGCTCCGGAGTTTTCATTTTCTGACTAAAATTCAACAAGGAATTTCATGGATCTAAAGAAACCGTGAATTGTGGACCTACCAGATTCTAACATCTTCATTGTCTAATGGAAGCTTAAGTTTCCCAGTCCGATCCGGCTGCAACTTCATTTCTAGCAATGGCCATTCAATTGTGGATGTTCAGCTTTCTTCGGAATTCTCTTATACCTGCATGTTCCCGCGCCAAGTTAAGACCACCTGGTGGAGGTTTATGTGACTGAGGACAACTCTTTATTTCAGGCGTCTAGAACAAAGGGAATTCACAGGGGTTGATGATCACTTATTAAACTCCCGTTTCTTTATAGTGCCAACTGTTGACACTTCCACATCTGAGGGCAAAGAGCTCGTGCAGCATTGTATTCTCAGTTCAGCCACGCCGCCTGCAGTTTCTTCCTTGCAGAAAAATCTTTCCCAGTGTACTTCTTTAAATGCTGCAAAATAGTGGGACAGAAGATTTCGGTATAGCCTTAACTTTAGATGGGCATAGGTACAAGCATGTGGCCATTTTTAGAGACATTGTTAGAGTTCAGGTTAGAGTTACTGCTGCGTGAGTATTCGGTTTATGGTAAGGTTATGGATCAAATGTAGGGTGAGTGTGAGGTTGAAGGTAAGAGTAGGGTTTAGTGCTTAAGGATGAATGAACCTATTGTCTCATTTAGGCTTATGGTGAACTTGACTCTTTAGGTATGGGTTGGGGTTAATATTTGTGTGAGGGTTAGAAAGTGTGTGAGGTTAAGAGTTGGGGTCAGGCTTGCGGCTTGTGTGTTACATCCGTTTTGGTTGTGGATAAGTTTAGCTCTCTGTCTAGTTTAAGGGATTGGATTACAATAAAGGTGATATGGAGGCTTGGATTGAAGGTGATGGATAGAGTTAAGTTAGGGTCAGGCGAAGGGTGACGGTTAGGAGTAAGGTTAGTTGTAGGGGGAGCTGCATGTTCACATCAGATTTGGGGTTAGGATTAGGCTTAGCCTTAGGGTAGACATATGGTTAGGGTTAGGGCTTGGTTTAGGCTGAGCCTTAGGTTAGGGTTCAGTTTAAGGTTAGGAGTCTACAGAATTACACCTAGGCTTAGGGTTACACCTCTTTTTAGGTTTAGACCTAGGGCTAGGTTTTGACCTAGGTTAGGGCTAGGATTAGGGTTGGTTTTAATATAGGATTTAGGTTTGAGGTTTCATTTAAGTGTAGGATTATTGGAAGTACATCTGCTCTCCCTGGTTTTCCTTCACGATCACAATGTTTCTGAGATTCATGGTTTAAGGAAAATCTTGCTCCTTGCCGGTTTCAAGGCAAAAAGGCGCCACCGGCAGTTTGTTTTTCCTTCAAACTTACCTTCGCTCTTTGAGAACCTTGGGTCTTTGGGAAAGCCGTGAGTCCAGCAAGATTTTTCAGTTCAAATGTGCCCTAAGCATTGGGTTCTACCTCTGAGCAATACAGCCCGTGGAATTCCTGAGAATCTGGAACCTGCCATGAAGTTCAGCCTGCGTTTTATTCACACGAAGAAGCTCCTTCGAGGTTCCCATGCCTCTGTACACTGATGCTTCCAGCAACGTCATGTCTCACAGGTCAATAGTGCTTCTCTGAGTTTCACTGGTCTAGCGTAAAGGGTGAAGCGCCTGGGTTCCCGTGCTTCACTACTGTATGGCCTCAAGATGATGTTTGTAGGCACAGCGGCAAATCCATCGGTGGCAATTCTCTCATATTGTCATTGCGATGGGAAGATTCCTTATTGGCTAGGAAATGTTTTACCGTGGAAGACGGGTCACCACAGAGCTGTCTCTTTTGGGTTGAGACAAAGTTTGCTGAATTTACCTGCCAGCAGTTGCGTGTCCTCCCTTTCTTTCTTTCTTTTTTTTTTTTTTTTTGGTGGAGGTGCAGGGGAATGAATCTCCCTTTCTTTTAAGGTCGATGGAGGCACATGAGTGTAAGGAGAACGATGAATAGTGGCCTTTCATTACCCAGGATCATCAGAAACCACAGAGTAAATTTTAGGAACGTAGACATAGGACTGCGGAGAAAACTTCACTCAGGGACTTCAGTGAACTCTCCTTACAATGCTGAGGCCTGACACGCCTAGTGCCTGGGGGCAACCCGGCTCCTGCCCTAGGTAGTTTTGTGGAGCATGCCTCCCTCAGGTGGTGACTTTTCTCTCCCAGCAATATTGCTCTGTGAAATTCTGCAACTGATAAAAACTATTTGCCATGGGTATTTCCTTTCACCTCATTGGCCTCCTCTTTGAAGTACAAATGCTTTTCTACATGGGTGCTGCCTCCCTGAGCTTTCTTTTGTCTTGGCTCAATGGATGCAGATTCCTGTGCTGAATACATGCTGGACTGGCACAGCTGGGTGCTTGTCAGTATACCTGGCACAGGCAGCAATTTCTTTTGTCAAAGCCCACCTGGCTTGATCAAGGTTCCTTATTCTCCTGAAAAAGATTTTTATCCAAATTCTAGAGGAGCACCAGTGTGCCTATGGGAGCTACACCCGGGCTTGCTGAACAGAGGCTCCGGAGTTTTCATTTTCTGACTAAAATTCAACAAGGAATTTCATGGATCTAAAGAAACCGTGAATTGTGGACCTACCAGATTCTAACATCTTCATTGTCTAATGGAAGCTTAAGTTTCCCAGTCCGATCCGGCTGCAACTTCATTTCTAGCAATGGCCATTCAATTGTGGATGTTCAGCTTTCTTCGGAATTCTCTTATACCTGCATGTTCCCGCGCCAAGTTAAGACCACCTGGTGGAGGTTTATGTGACTGAGGACAACTCTTTATTTCAGGCGTCTAGAACAAAGGGAATTCACAGGGGTTGATGATCACTTATTAAACTCCCGTTTCTTTATAGTGCCAACTGTTGACACTTCCACATCTGAGGGCAAAGAGCTCGTGCAGCATTGTATTCTCAGTTCAGCCACGCCGCCTGCAGTTTCTTCCTTGCAGAAAAATCTTTCCCAGTGTACTTCTTTAAATGCTGCAAAATAGTGGGACAGAAGATTTCGGTATAGCCTTAACTTTAGATGGGCATAGGTACAAGCATGTGGCCATTTTTAGAGACATTGTTAGAGTTCAGGTTAGAGTTACTGCTGCGTGAGTATTCGGTTTATGGTAAGGTTATGGATCAAATGTAGGGTGAGTGTGAGGTTGAAGGTAAGAGTAGGGTTTAGTGCTTAAGGATGAATGAACCTATTGTCTCATTTAGGCTTATGGTGAACTTGACTCTTTAGGTATGGGTTGGGGTTAATATTTGTGTGAGGGTTAGAAAGTGTGTGAGGTTAAGAGTTGGGGTCAGGCTTGCGGCTTGTGTGTTACATCCGTTTTGGTTGTGGATAAGTTTAGCTCTCTGTCTAGTTTAAGGGATTGGATTACAATAAAGGTGATATGGAGGCTTGGATTGAAGGTGATGGATAGAGTTAAGTTAGGGTCAGGCGAAGGGTGACGGTTAGGAGTAAGGTTAGTTGTAGGGGGAGCTGCATGTTCACATCAGATTTGGGGTTAGGATTAGGCTTAGCCTTAGGGTAGACATATGGTTAGGGTTAGGGCTTGGTTTAGGCTGAGCCTTAGGTTAGGGTTCAGTTTAAGGTTAGGAGTCTACAGAATTACACCTAGGCTTAGGGTTACACCTCTTTTTAGGTTTAGACCTAGGGCTAGGTTTTGACCTAGGTTAGGGCTAGGATTAGGGTTGGTTTTAATATAGGATTTAGGTTTGAGGTTTCATTTAAGTGTAGGATTATTGGAAGTACATCTGCTCTCCCTGGTTTTCCTTCACGATCACAATGTTTCTGAGATTCATGGTTTAAGGAAAATCTTGCTCCTTGCCGGTTTCAAGGCAAAAAGGCGCCACCGGCAGTTTGTTTTTCCTTCAAACTTACCTTCGCTCTTTGAGAACCTTGGGTCTTTGGGAAAGCCGTGAGTCCAGCAAGATTTTTCAGTTCAAATGTGCCCTAAGCATTGGGTTCTACCTCTGAGCAATACAGCCCGTGGAATTCCTGAGAATCTGGAACCTGCCATGAAGTTCAGCCTGCGTTTTATTCACACGAAGAAGCTCCTTCGAGGTTCCCATGCCTCTGTACACTGATGCTTCCAGCAACGTCATGTCTCACAGGTCAATAGTGCTTCTCTGAGTTTCACTGGTCTAGCGTAAAGGGTGAAGCGCCTGGGTTCCCGTGCTTCACTACTGTATGGCCTCAAGATGATGTTTGTAGGCACAGCGGCAAATCCATCGGTGGCAATTCTCTCATATTGTCATTGCGATGGGAAGATTCCTTATTGGCTAGGAAATGTTTTACCGTGGAAGACGGGTCACCACAGAGCTGTCTCTTTTGGGTTGAGACAAAGTTTGCTGAATTTACCTGCCAGCAGTTGCGTGTCCTCCCTTTCTTTCTTTCTTTTTTTTTTTTTTTTTGGTGGAGGTGCAGGGGAATGAATCTCCCTTTCTTTTAAGGTCGATGGAGGCACATGAGTGTAAGGAGAACGATGAATAGTGGCCTTTCATTACCCAGGATCATCAGAAACCACAGAGTAAATTTTAGGAACGTAGACATAGGACTGCGGAGAAAACTTCACTCAGGGACTTCAGTGAACTCTCCTTACAATGCTGAGGCCTGACACGCCTAGTGCCTGGGGGCAACCCGGCTCCTGCCCTAGGTAGTTTTGTGGAGCATGCCTCCCTCAGGTGGTGACTTTTCTCTCCCAGCAATATTGCTCTGTGAAATTCTGCAACTGATAAAAACTATTTGCCATGGGTATTTCCTTTCACCTCATTGGCCTCCTCTTTGAAGTACAAATGCTTTTCTACATGGGTGCTGCCTCCCTGAGCTTTCTTTTGTCTTGGCTCAATGGATGCAGATTCCTGTGCTGAATACATGCTGGACTGGCACAGCTGGGTGCTTGTCAGTATACCTGGCACAGGCAGCAATTTCTTTTGTCAAAGCCCACCTGGCTTGATCAAGGTTCCTTATTCTCCTGAAAAAGATTTTTATCCAAATTCTAGAGGAGCACCAGTGTGCCTATGGGAGCTACACCCGGGCTTGCTGAACAGAGGCTCCGGAGTTTTCATTTTCTGACTAAAATTCAACAAGGAATTTCATGGATCTAAAGAAACCGTGAATTGTGGACCTACCAGATTCTAACATCTTCATTGTCTAATGGAAGCTTAAGTTTCCCAGTCCGATCCGGCTGCAACTTCATTTCTAGCAATGGCCATTCAATTGTGGATGTTCAGCTTTCTTCGGAATTCTCTTATACCTGCATGTTCCCGCGCCAAGTTAAGACCACCTGGTGGAGGTTTATGTGACTGAGGACAACTCTTTATTTCAGGCGTCTAGAACAAAGGGAATTCACAGGGGTTGATGATCACTTATTAAACTCCCATTTCTTTATAGTGCCAACTGTTGACACTTCCACATCTGAGGGCAAAGAGCTCGTGCAGCATTGTATTCTCAGTTCAGCCACGCCGCCTGCAGTTTCTTCCTTGCAGAAAAATCTTTCCCAGTGTACTTCTTTAAATGCTGCAAAATAGTGGGACAGAAGATTTCGGTATAGCCTTAACTTTAGATGGGCATAGGTACAAGCATGTGGCCATTTTTAGAGACATTGTTAGAGTTCAGGTTAGAGTTACTGCTGCGTGAGTATTCGGTTTATGGTAAGGTTATGGATCAAATGTAGGGTGAGTGTGAGGTTGAAGGTAAGAGTAGGGTTTAGTGCTTAAGGATGAATGAACCTATTGTCTCATTTAGGCTTATGGTGAACTTGACTCTTTAGGTATGGGTTGGGGTTAATATTTGTGTGAGGGTTAGAAAGTGTGTGAGGTTAAGAGTTGGGGTCAGGCTTGCGGCTTGTGTGTTACATCCGTTTTGGTTGTGGATAAGTTTAGCTCTCTGTCTAGTTTAAGGGATTGGATTACAATAAAGGTGATATGGAGGCTTGGATTGAAGGTGATGGATAGAGTTAAGTTAGGGTCAGGCGAAGGGTGACGGTTAGGAGTAAGGTTAGTTGTAGGGGGAGCTGCATGTTCACATCAGATTTGGGGTTAGGATTAGGCTTAGCCTTAGGGTAGACATATGGTTAGGGTTAGGGCTTGGTTTAGGCTGAGCCTTAGGTTAGGGTTCAGTTTAAGGTTAGGAGTCTACAGAATTACACCTAGGCTTAGGGTTACACCTCTTTTTAGGTTTAGACCTAGGGCTAGGTTTTGACCTAGGTTAGGGCTAGGATTAGGGTTGGTTTTAATATAGGATTTAGGTTTGAGGTTTCATTTAAGTGTAGGATTATTGGAAGTACATCTGCTCTCCCTGGTTTTCCTTCACGATCACAATGTTTCTGAGATTCATGGTTTAAGGAAAATCTTGCTCCTTGCCGGTTTCAAGGCAAAAAGGCGCCACCGGCAGTTTGTTTTTCCTTCAAACTTACCTTCGCTCTTTGAGAACCTTGGGTCTTTGGGAAAGCCGTGAGTCCAGCAAGATTTTTCAGTTCAAATGTGCCCTAAGCATTGGGTTCTACCTCTGAGCAATACAGCCCGTGGAATTCCTGAGAATCTGGAACCTGCCATGAAGTTCAGCCTGCGTTTTATTCACACGAAGAAGCTCCTTCGAGGTTCCCATGCCTCTGTACACTGATGCTTCCAGCAACGTCATGTCTCACAGGTCAATAGTGCTTCTCTGAGTTTCACTGGTCTAGCGTAAAGGGTGAAGCGCCTGGGTTCCCGTGCTTCACTACTGTATGGCCTCAAGATGATGTTTGTAGGCACAGCGGCAAATCCATCGGTGGCAATTCTCTCATATTGTCATTGCGATGGGAAGATTCCTTATTGGCTAGGAAATGTTTTACCGTGGAAGACGGGTCACCACAGAGCTGTCTCTTTTGGGTTGAGACAAAGTTTGCTGAATTTACCTGCCAGCAGTTGCGTGTCCTCCCTTTCTTTCTTTCTTTCTTTTTTTTTTTTTTTGTGGAGGTGCAGGGGAATGAATCTCCCTTTCTTTTAAGGTCGATGGAGGCGCACGAGTGTAAGGAGAACGATGAATAGTGGCCTTTCATAACCCAGGATCATCAGAAACCACAGAGTAAATTTTAGGAACGTAGACATAGGACAGCGGAGAAAACTTCACTCAGGGACTTCAGTGAACTCTCCTTACAATGCTGAGGCCTGACAAGCCTAGTGCCTGGGGGCAACCTGGCTCCTGCCCTAGGTAGTTTTGTGGAGAGTGCCTCCCTCAGGTGGTGCCTTTTCTCTCCCAGCAATATTGCTCTGTGAAATTCTGCAACTGATAAAAACTATTTGCCATGGGTATTTCCTTTCACCTCATTGGCCTCCTCTTTGAAGTACAAATGCTTTTCTACACGGGTGCTGCCTCCCTGAGCTTTCCTTTGTCTTGGCTCAATGGATGCAGATTCCTGTGCTGAATACATGCTGGACTGGCACAGCTGGGTGCTTGTCAGTATACCTGGCACAGGCAGCAATTCTTTTGTCAAAACCCACCTGGCTTGATCAAGGTTCCTTATTCTCCTGAAAAAGATTTTTATCCAAATTCTAGAGGAGCACCAGTGTGCCTATGGGAGCTACACCCGGGCTTGCTGAACAGAGGCTCCGGAGTTTTCATTTTCTGACTAAAATTCAACAAGGAATTTCATGGATCTAAAGAAACCGTGAATTGTGAACCTACCAGATTTTAACATCTTCATTGTCTAATGGAAGCTTAAGTTTCCCAGTCCGATCCGGCTGCAACTTCATTTCTAGCAATGGCCATTCAATTGTGGATGTTCAGCTTTCTTCGGAATTCTCTTATACCTGCATGTTCCCGCGCTACGTTAAGACCACCCGGTGGAGGTTTATGTGACTCAGGACAACTCTTTATTTCAGGCGTCTAGAACAAAGGGAATTCACAGGGGTTGATGATCACTTATTAAACTCCCGTTTCTTTATAGTGCCAACTGTTGACACTTCCACATCTGAGGGCAAAGAGCTCATGCAGCATTGTATTCTCAGTTCAGCCACGCCGCCTGCAGTTTCTTCCTTGCAGAAAAATCTTTCCCAGTGTACTTCTTTAAATGCTGCAAAATAGTGGGACAGAAGATTTCGGTATAGCCTTAACTTTAGATGGGCATAGGTACAAGCATGTGGCCATTTTTAGAGACATTGTTAGAGTTCAGGTTAGAGTTACTGCTGCGTGAGTATTCGGTTTATGGTAAGGTTATGGATCAAATGTAGGGTGAGTGTGAGGTTGAAGGTAAGAGTAGGGTTTAGTGCTTAAGGATGAATGAACCTATTGTCTCATTTAGGCTTATGGTGAACTTGACTCTTTAGGTTTGGGTTGGGGTTAATATTTGTGTGAGGGTTAGAAAGTGTGTGAGGTTAAGAGTTGGGGTCAGGCTTGCGGCTTGTGTGTTACATCCGTTTTGGTTGTGGATAAGTTTAGCTCTCTGTCTAGTTTAAGGGATTGGATTACAATAAAGGTGATATGGAGGCTTGGATTGAAGGTGATGGATAGAGTTAAGTTAGGTTCAGGCGAAGGGTGACGGTTAGGAGTAAGGTTAGTTGTAGGGGGAGCTGCATGTTCACATCAGATTTGGGGTTAGGATTAGGCTTAGCCTTAGGGTAGACATATGGTTAGGGTTAGGGCTTGGTTTAGGCTGAGCCTTAGGTTAGGGTTCAGTTTAAGGTTAGGAGTCTACAGAATTACACCTAGGCTTAGGGTTACACCTCTTTTTAGGTTTAGACCTAGGGCTAGGTTTTGACCTAGGTTAGGGCTAGGATTAGGGTTGGTTTTAATATAGGATTTAGGTTTGAGGTTTCATTGAAGTGTAGGATTATTGGAAGTACATCTGCTCTCCCTGGTTTTCCTTCACGATCACAATGTTTCTGAGATTCATGGTTTAAGGAAAATCTTGCTCCTTGCCGGTTTCAAGGCAAAAAGGCGCCACCGGCAGTTTGTTTTTCCGTCAAACTTACCCTCGCTCTTTGAGAACCTTGGGTCTTTGGGAAAGCCGTGAGTCCAGCAAGATTTTTCAGTTCAAATGTGCCCTAAGCATTGGGTTCTACCTCTGAGCAATACAGCCCGTGGAATTCCTGAGAATCTGGAACCTGCCATGAAGTTCAGCCTGCGTTTTATTCACACGAAGAAGCTCCTTCGAGGTTCCCATGCCTCTGTACACTGATGCTTCCAGCAACGTCATGTCTCAAAAGTCAATAGTGCTTCTCTGAGTTTCACTGGTCTAGCGTAAAGGGTGAAGCGCCTGGGTTCCCGTGCTTCACTACTGTATGGCCTCAAGATGATGTTTGTAGGCACAGCGGCAAATCCATCGGTGGCAATTCTCTCATATTGTCATTGCGATGGGAAGATTCCTTATTGGCTAGGAAATGTTTTACCGTGGAAGACGGGTCACCACAGAGCTGTCTCTTTTGGGTTGAGACAAAGTTTGCTGAATTTACCTGCCAGCAGTTGCGTGTCCTCCCTTTCTTTCTTTCTTTTTTTTTTTTTTTTTTTGGTGGAGGTGCAGGGGAATGAATCTCCCTTTCTTTTAAGGTCGATGGAGGCGCACGAGTGTAAGGAGAACGATGAATAGTGGCCTTTCATAACCCAGGATCATCAGAAACCACAGAGTAAATTTTAGGAACGTAGACATAGGACAGCGGAGAAAACTTCACTCAGGGACTTCAGTGAACTCTCCTTACAATGCTGAGGCCTGACACGCCTAGTGCCTGGGGGCAACCTGGCTCCTGCCCTAGGTAGTTTTGTGGAGAGTGCCTCCCTCAGGTGGTGCCTTTTCTCTCCCAGCAATATTGCTCTGTGAAATTCTGCAACTGATAAATCTATTTGCCATGGGTATTTCCTTTCACCTCATTGGCCTCCTCTTTGAAGTACAAATGCTTTTCTACACGGGTGCTGCCTCCCTGAGCTTTCCTTTGTCTTGGCTCAATGGATGCAGATTCCTGTGCTGAATACATGCTGGACTGGCACAGCTGGGTGCTTGTCAGTATACCTGGCACAGGCAGCAATTCTTTTGTCAAAACCCACCTGGCTTGATCAAGGTTCCTTATTCTCCTGAAAAAGATTTTTATCCAAATTCTAGAGGAGCACCAGTGTGCCTATGGGAGCTACACCCGGGCTTGCTGAACAGAGGCTCCGGAGTTTTCATTTTCTGACTAAAATTCAACAAGGAATTTCATGGATCTAAAGAAACCGTGAATTGTGGACCTACCAGATTCTAACATCTTCATTGTCTAATGGAAGCTTAAGTTTCCCAGTCCGATCCGGCTGCAACTTCATTTCTAGCAATGGCCATTCAATTGTGGATGTTCAGCTTTCTTCGGAATTCTCTTATACCTGCATGTTCCCGCGCCACGTTAAGACCACCCGGTGGAGGTTTATGTGACTCAGGACAACTCTTTATTTCAGGCGTCTAGAACAAAGGGAAGTCACAGGGGTTGATGATCACTTATTAAACTCCCGTTTCTTTATAGTGCCAACTGTTGACACTTCCACTTCTGAGGGCAAAGAGCTCGTGCAGCATTGTATTCTCAGTTCAGCCACGCCGCCTGCAGTTTCTTCCTTGCAGAAAAATCTTTCCCAGTGTACTTCTTTAAATGCTGCAAAATAGTGGGACAGAAGATTTCGGTATAGCCTTAACTTTAGAAGGGCATAAGTACAAGCATGTGGCCATTTTTAGAGACATTGTTAGAGTTCAGGTTAGAGTTACTGCTGCGTGAGTATTCGGTTTATGGTAAGGTTATGGATCAAATGTAGGGTGAGTGTGAGGTTGAAGGTAAGAGTAGGGTTTAGTGCTTAAGGATGAATGAACCTATTGTCTCATTTAGGCTTATGGTGAACTTGACTCTTTAGGTATGGGTTGGGGTTAATATTTGTGTGAGGGTTAGAAAGTGTGTGAGGTTAAGAGTTGGGGTCAGGCTTGCGGCTTGTGTGTTACATCCGTTTTGGTTGTGGATAAGTTTAGCTCTCTGTCTAGTTTAAGGGATTGGATTACAATAAAGGTGATATGGAGGCTTGGATTGAAGGTGATGGATAGAGTTAAGTTAGGGTCAGGCGAAGGGTGACGGTTAGGAGTAAGGTTAGTTGTAGGGGGAGCTGCATGTTCACATCAGATTTGGGGTTAGGATTAGGCTTAGCCTTAGGGTAGACATATGGTTAGGGTTAGGGCTTGGTTTAGGCTGAGCCTTAGGTTAGGATTCAGTTTAAGGTTAGGAGTCTACAGAATTACACCTAGGCTTAGGGTTACACCTCTTTTTAGGTTTAGACCTAGGGCTAGGTTTTGACCTAGGTTAGGGCTAGGATTAGGGTTGGTTTTAATATAGGATTTAGGTTTGAGGTTTCATTTAAGTGTAGGATTATTGGAAGTACATCTGCTCTCCCTGGTTTTCCTTCACGATCACAATGTTTCTGAGATTCATGGTTTAAGGAAAATCTTGCTCCTTGCCGGTTTCAAGGCAAAAAGGCGCCACCGGCAGTTTGTTTTTCCTTCAAACTTACCTTCGCTCTTTGAGAACCTTGGGTCTTTGGGAAAGCCGTGAGTCCAGCAAGATTTTTCAGTTCAAATGTGCCCTAAGCATTGGGTTCTACCTCTGAGCAATACAGCCCGTGGAATTCCTGAGAATCTGGAACCTGCCATGAAGTTCAGCCTGCGTTTTATTCACACGAAGAAGCTCCTTCGAGGTTCCCATGCCTCTGTACACTGATGCTTCCAGCAACGTCATGTCTCACAGGTCAATAGTGCTTCTCTGAGTTTCACTGGTCTAGCGTAAAGGGTGAAGCGCCTGGGTTCCCGTGCTTCACTACTGTATGGCCTCAAGATGATGTTTGTAGGCACAGCGGCAAATCCATCGGTGGCAATTCTCTCATATTGTCATTGCGATGGGAAGATTCCTTATTGGCTAGGAAATGTTTTACCGTGGAAGACGGGTCACCACAGAGCTGTCTCTTTTGGGTTGAGACAAAGTTTGCTGAATTTACCTGCCAGCAGTTGCGTGTCCTCCCTTTCTTTCTTTCTTTCTTTTTTTTTTTTTTTGTGGAGGTGCAGGGGAATGAATCTCCCTTTCTTTTAAGGTCGATGGAGGCGCACGAGTGTAAGGAGAACGATGAATAGTGGCCTTTCATAACCCAGGATCATCAGAAACCACAGAGTAAATTTTAGGAACGTAGACATAGGACAGCGGAGAAAACTTCACTCAGGACCTTCAGTGAACTCTCCTTACAATGCTGAGGCCTGACAAGCCTAGTGCCTGGGGGCAACCTGGCTCCTGCCCTAGGTAGTTTTGTGGAGAGTGCCTCCCTCAGGTGGTGCCTTTTCTCTCCCAGCAATATTGCTCTGTGAAATTCTGCAACTGATAAAAACTATTTGCCATGGGTATTTCCTTTCACCTCATTGGCCTCCTCTTTGAAGTACAAATGCTTTTCTACACGGGTGCTGCCTCCCTGAGCTTTCCTTTGTCTTGGCTCAATGGATGCAGATTCCTGTGCTGAATACATGCTGGACTGGCACAGCTGGGTGCTTGTCAGTATACCTGGCACAGGCAGCAATTCTTTTGTCAAAACCCACCTGGCTTGATCAAGGTTCCTTATTCTCCTGAAAAAGATTTTTATCCAAATTCTAGAGGAGCACCAGTGTGCCTATGGGAGCTACACCCGGGCTTGCTGAACAGAGGCTCCGGAGTTTTCATTTTCTGACTAAAATTCAACAAGGAATTTCATGGATCTAAAGAAACCGTGAATTGTGAACCTACCAGATTTTAACATCTTCATTGTCTAATGGAAGCTTAAGTTTCCCAGTCCGATCCGGCTGCAACTTCATTTCTAGCAATGGCCATTCAATTGTGGATGTTCAGCTTTCTTCGGAATTCTCTTATACCTGCATGTTCCCGCGCTACGTTAAGACCACCCGGTGGAGGTTTATGTGACTCAGGACAACTCTTTATTTCAGGCGTCTAGAACAAAGGGAATTCACAGGGGTTGATGATCACTTATTAAACTCCCGTTTCTTTATAGTGCCAACTGTTGACACTTCCACATCTGAGGGCAAAGAGCTCATGCAGCATTGTATTCTCAGTTCAGCCACGCCGCCTGCAGTTTCTTCCTTGCAGAAAAATCTTTCCCAGTGTACTTCTTTAAATGCTGCAAAATAGTGGGACAGAAGATTTCGGTATAGCCTTAACTTTAGATGGGCATAGGTACAAGCATGTGGCCATTTTTAGAGACATTGTTAGAGTTCAGGTTAGAGTTACTGCTGCGTGAGTATTCGGTTTATGGTAAGGTTATGGATCAAATGTAGGGTGAGTGTGAGGTTGAAGGTAAGAGTAGGGTTTAGTGCTTAAGGATGAATGAACCTATTGTCTCATTTAGGCTTATGGTGAACTTGACTCTTTAGGTTTGGGTTGGGGTTAATATTTGTGTGAGGGTTAGAAAGTGTGTGAGGTTAAGAGTTGGGGTCAGGCTTGCGGCTTGTGTGTTACATCCGTTTTGGTTGTGGATAAGTTTAGCTCTCTGTCTAGTTTAAGGGATTGGATTACAATAAAGGTGATATGGAGGCTTGGATTGAAGGTGATGGATAGAGTTAAGTTAGGTTCAGGCGAAGGGTGACGGTTAGGAGTAAGGTTAGTTGTAGGGGGAGCTGCATGTTCACATCAGATTTGGGGTTAGGATTAGGCTTAGCCTTAGGGTAGACATATGGTTAGGGTTAGGGCTTGGTTTAGGCTGAGCCTTAGGTTAGGGTTCAGTTTAAGGTTAGGAGTCTACAGAATTACACCTAGGCTTAGGGTTACACCTCTTTTTAGTTTTAGACCTAGGGCTAGGTTTTGACCTAAGTTAGGGCTAGGATTAGGGTTGGTTTTAATATAGGATTTAGGTTTGAGGTTTCATTGAAGTGTAGGATTATTGGAAGTACATCTGCTCTCCCTGGTTTTCCTTCACGATCACAATGTTTCTGAGATTCATGGTTTAAGGAAAATCTTGCTCCTTGCCGGTTTCAAGGCAAAAAGGCGCCACCGGCAGTTTGTTTTTCCGTCAAACTTACCCTCGCTCTTTGAGAACCTTGGGTCTTTGGGAAAGCCGTGAGTCCAGCAAGATTTTTCAGTTCAAATGTGCCCTAAGCATTGGGTTCTACCTCTGAGCAATACAGCCCGTGGAATTCCTGAGAATCTGGAACCTGCCATGAAGTTCAGCCTGCGTTTTATTCACACGAAGAAGCTCCTTCGAGGTTCCCATGCCTCTGTACACTGATGCTTCCAGCAACGTCATGTCTCAAAAGTCAATAGTGCTTCTCTGAGTTTCACTGGTCTAGCGTAAAGGGTGAAGCGCCTGGGTTCCCGTGCTTCACTACTGTATGGCCTCAAGATGATGTTTGTAGGCACAGCGGCAAATCCATCGGTGGCAATTCTCTCATATTGTCATTGCGATGGGAAGATTCCTTATTGGCTAGGAAATGTTTTACCGTGGAAGACGGGTCACCACAGAGCTGTCTCTTTTGGGTTGAGACAAAGTTTGCTGAATTTACCTGCCAGCAGTTGCGTGTCCTCCCTTTCTTTCTTTCTTTTTTTTTTTTTTTTTTTGGTGGAGGTGCAGGGGAATGAATCTCCCTTTCTTTTAAGGTCGATGGAGGCGCACGAGTGTAAGGAGAACGATGAATAGTGGCCTTTCATAACCCAGGATCATCAGAAACCACAGAGTAAATTTTAGGAACGTAGACATAGGACAGCGGAGAAAACTTCACTCAGGGACTTCAGTGAACTCTCCTTACAATGCTGAGGCCTGACACGCCTAGTGCCTGGGGGCAACCTGGCTCCTGCCCTAGGTAGTTTTGTGGAGAGTGCCTCCCTCAGGTGGTGCCTTTTCTCTCCCAGCAATATTGCTCTGTGAAATTCTGCAACTGATAAATCTATTTGCCATGGGTATTTCCTTTCACCTCATTGGCCTCCTCTTTGAAGTACAAATGCTTTTCTACACGGGTGCTGCCTCCCTGAGCTTTCCTTTGTCTTGGCTCAATGGATGCAGATTCCTGTGCTGAATACATGCTGGACTGGCACAGCTGGGTGCTTGTCAGTATACCTGGCACAGGCAGCAATTCTTTTGTCAAAACCCACCTGGCTTGATCAAGGTTCCTTATTCTCCTGAAAAAGATTTTTATCCAAATTCTAGAGGAGCACCAGTGTGCCTATGGGAGCTACACCCGGGCTTGCTGAACAGAGGCTCCGGAGTTTTCATTTTCTGACTAAAATTCAACAAGGAATTTCATGGATCTAAAGAAACCGTGAATTGTGGACCTACCAGATTCTAACATCTTCATTGTCTAATGGAAGCTTAAGTTTCCCAGTCCGATCCGGCTGCAACTTCATTTCTAGCAATGGCCATTCAATTGTGGATGTTCAGCTTTCTTCGGAATTCTCTTATACCTGCATGTTCCCGCGCCACGTTAAGACCACCCGGTGGAGGTTTATGTGACTCAGGACAACTCTTTATTTCAGGCGTCTAGAACAAAGGGAATTCACAGGGGTTGATGATCACTTATTAAACTCCCGTTTCTTTATAGTGCCAACTGTTGACACTTCCACATCTGAGGGCAAAGAGCTCGTGCAGCATTGTATTCTCAGTTCAGCCACGCCGCCTGCAGTTTCTTCCTTGCAGAAAAATCTTTCCCAGTGTACTTCTTTAAATGCTGCAAAATAGTGGGACAGAAGATTTCGGTATAGCCTTAACTTTAGATGGGCATAGGTACAAGCATGTGGCCATTTTTAGAGACATTGTTAGAGTTCAGGTTAGAGTTACTGCTGCGTGAGTATTCGGTTTATGGTAAGGTTATGGATCAAATGTAGGGTGAGTGTGAGGTTGAAGGTAAGAGTAGGGTTTAGTGCTTAAGGATGAATGAACCTATTGTCTCATTTAGGCTTATGGTGAACTTGACTCTTTAGGTTTGGGTTGGGGTTAATATTTGTGTGAGGGTTAGAAAGTGTGTGAGGTTAAGAGTTGGGGTCAGGCTTGCGGCTTGTGTGTTACATCCGTTTTGGTTGTGGATAAGTTTAGCTCTCTGTCTAGTTTAAGGGATTGGATTACAATAAAGGTGATATGGAGGCTTGGATTGAAGGTGATGGATAGAGTTAAGTTAGGTTCAGGCGAAGGGTGACGGTTAGGAGTAAGGTTAGTTGTAGGGGGAGCTGCATGTTCACATCAGATTTGGGGTTAGGATTAGGCTTAGCCTTAGGGTAGACATATGGTTAGGGTTAGGGCTTGGTTTAGGCTGAGCCTTAGGTTAGGGTTCAGTTTAAGGTTAGGAGTCTACAGAATTACACCTAGGCTTAGGGTTACACCTCTTTTTAGGTTTAGACCTAGGGCTAGGTTTTGACCTAGGTTAGGGCTAGGATTAGGGTTGGTTTTAATATAGGATTTAGGTTTGAGGTTTCATTGAAGTGTAGGATTATTGGAAGTACATCTGCTCTCCCTGGTTTTCCTTCACGATCACAATGTTTCTGAGATTCATGGTTTAAGGAAAATCTTGCTCCTTGCCGGTTTCAAGGCAAAAAGGCGCCACCGGCAGTTTGTTTTTCCGTCAAACTTACCCTCGCTCTTTGAGAACCTTGGGTCTTTGGGAAAGCCGTGAGTCCAGCAAGATTTTTCAGTTCAAATGTGCCCTAAGCATTGGGTTCTACCTCTGAGCAATACAGCCCGTGGAATTCCTGAGAATCTGGAACCTGCCATGAAGTTCAGCCTGCGTTTTATTCACACGAAGAAGCTCCTTCGAGGTTCCCATGCCTCTGTACACTGATGCTTCCAGCAACGTCATGTCTCAAAAGTCAATAGTGCTTCTCTGAGTTTCACTGGTCTAGCGTAAAGGGTGAAGTGCCTGGGTTCCCGTGCTTCACTACTGTATGGCCTCAAGATGATGTTTGTAGGCACAGCGGCAAATCCATCGGTGGCAATTCTCTCATATTGTCATTGCGATGGGAAGATTCCTTATTGGCTAGGAAATGTTTTACCGTGGAAGACGGGTCACCACAGAGCTGTCTCTTTTGGGTTGAGACAAAGTTTGCTGAATTTACCTGCCAGCAGTTGCGTGTCCTCCCTTTCTTTCTTTCTTTTTTTTTTTTTTTTTTTGGTGGAGGTGCAGGGGAATGAATCTCCCTTTCTTTTAAGGTCGATGGAGGCGCACGAGTGTAAGGAGAACGATGAATAGTGGCCTTTCATAACCCAGGATCATCAGAAACCACAGAGTAAATTTTAGGAACGTAGACATAGGACAGCGGAGAAAACTTCACTCAGGGACTTCAGTGAACTCTCCTTACAATGCTGAGGCCTGACACGCCTAGTGCCTGGGGGCAACCTGGCTCCTGCCCTAGGTAGTTTTGTGGAGAGTGCCTCCCTCAGGTGGTGCCTTTTCTCTCCCAGCAATATTGCTCTGTGAAATTCTGCAACTGATAAAAACTATTTGCCATGGGTATTTCCTTTCACCTCATTGGCCTCCTCTTTGAAGTACAAATGCTTTTCTACATGGGTGCTGCCTCCCTGAGCTTTCCTTTGTCTTGGCTCAATGGATGCAGATTCCTGTGCTGAATACATGCTGGACTGGCACAGCTGGGTGCTTGTCAATATACCTGGCACAGGCAGCAATTCTTTTGTCAAAACCCACCTGGCTTGATCAAGGTTCCTTATTCTCCTGAAAAAGATTTTTATCCAAATTCTAGAGGAGCACCAGTGTGCCTATGGGAGCTACACCCGGGCTTGCTGAACAGAGGCTCCGGAGTTTTCATTTTCTGACTAAAATTCAACAAGGAATTTCATGGATCTAAAGAAACCGTGAATTGTGGACCTACCAGATTCTAACATCTTCATTGTCTAATGGAAGCTTAAGTTTCCCAGTCCGATCCGGCTGCAACTTCATTTCTAGCAATGGCCATTCAATTGTGGATGTTCAGCTTTCTTCGGAATTCTCTTATACCTGCATGTTCCCGCGCCACGTTAAGACCACCCGGTGGAGGTTTATGTGACTCAGGACAACTCTTTATTTCAGGCGTCTAGAACAAAGGGAATTCACAGGGGTTGATGATCACTTATTAAACTCCCGTTTCTTTATAGTGCCAACTGTTGACACTTCCACATCTGAGGGCAAAGAGCTCGTGCAGCATTGTATTCTCAGTTCAGCCACGCCGCCTGCAGTTTCTTCCTTGCAGAAAAATCTTTCCCAGTGTACTTCTTTAAATGCTGCAAAATAGTGGGACAGAAGATTTCGGTATAGCCTTAACTTTAGATGGGCATAGGTACAAGCATGTGGCCATTTTTAGAGACATTGTTAGAGTTCAGGTTAGAGTTACTGCTGCGTGAGTATTCGGTTTATGGTAAGGTTATGGATCAAATGTAGGGTGAGTGTGAGGTTGAAGGTAAGAGTAGGGTTTAGTGCTTAAGGATGAATGAACCTATTGTCTCATTTAGGCTTATGGTGAACTTGACTCTTTAGGTATGGGTTGGGGTTAATATTTGTGTGAGGGTTAGAAAGTGTGTGAGGTTAAGAGTTGGGGTCAGGCTTGCGGCTTGTGTGTTACATCCGTTTTGGTTGTGGATAAGTTTAGCTCTCTGTCTAGTTTAAGTGATTGGATTACAATAAAGGTGATATGGAGGCTTGGATTGAAGGTGATGCATAGAGTTAAGTTAGGTTCAGGCGAAGGGTGACGGTTAGGAGTAAGGTTAGTTGTAGGGGGAGCTGCATGTTCACATCAGATTTGGGGTTAGGATTAGGCTTAGCCTTAGGGTAGACATATGGTTAGGGTTAGGGCTTGGTTTAGGCTGAGCCTTAGGTTAGGGTTCAGTTTAAGGTTAGGAGTCTACAGAATTACACCTAGGCTTAGGGTTACACCTCTTTTTAGGTTTAGACCTAGGGCTAGGTTTTGACCTAGGTTAGGGCTAGGATTAGGGTTGGTTTTAATATAGGATTTAGGTTTGAGGTTTCATTGAAGTGTAGGATTATTGGAAGTACATCTGCTCTCCCTGGTTTTCCTTCACGATCACAATGTTTCTGAGATTCATGGTTTAAGGAAAATCTTGCTCCTTGCCGGTTTCAAGGCAAAAAGGCGCCACCGACAGTTTGTTTTTCCGTCAAACTTACCCTCGCTCTTTGAGAACCTTGGGTCTTTGGGAAAGCCGTGAGTCCAGCAAGATTTTTCAGTTCAAATGTGCCCTAAGCATTGGGTTCTACCTCTGAGCAATACAGCCCGTGGAATTCCTGAGAATCTGGAACCTGCCATGAAGTTCAGCCTGCGTTTTATTCACACGAAGAAGCTCCTTCGAGGTTCCCATGCCTCTGTACACTGATGCTTCCAGCAACGTCATGTCTCAAAAGTCAATAGTGCTTCTCTGAGTTTCACTGGTCTAGCGTAAAGGGTGAAGTGCCTGGGTTCCCGTGCTTCACTACTGTATGGCCTCAAGATGATGTTTGTAGGCACAGCGGCAAATCCATCGGTGGCAATTCTCTCATATTGTCATTGCGATGGGAAGATTCCTTATTGGCTAGGAAATGTTTTACCATGGAAGACGGGTCACCACAGAGCTGTCTCTTTTGGGTTGAGACAAAGTTTGCTGAATTTACCTGCCAGCAGTTGCGTGTCCTCACTTTCTTTCTTTCTTTTTTTTTTTTTTTTTTTGTGGAGGTGCAGGGGAATGAATCTCCCTTTCTTTTAAGGTCGATGGAGGCGCACGAGTGTAAGGAGAACGATGAATAGTGGCCTTTCATAACCCAGGATCATCAGAAAACACAGAGTAAATTTTAGGAACGTAGACATAGGACAGCGGAGAAAACTTCACTCAGGGACTTCAGTGAACTCTCCTTACAATGCTGAGGCCTGACACGCCTAGTGCCTGGGGGCAACCTGGCTCCTGCCCTAGGTAGTTTTGTGGAGAGTGCCTCCCTCAGGTGGTGCCTTTTCTCTCCCAGCAATATTGCTCTGTGAAATTCTGCAACTGATAAAAACTATTTGCCATGGGTATTTCCTTTCACCTCATTGGCCTCCTCTTTGAAGTACAAATGCTTTTCTACATGGGTGCTGCCTCCCTGAGCTTTCCTTTGTCTTGGCTCAATGGATGCAGATTCCTGTGCTGAATACATGCTGGACTGGCACAGCTGGGTGCTTGTCAGTATACCTGGCACAGGCAGCAATTCTTTTGTCAAAACCCACCTGGCTTGATCAAGGTTCCTTATTCTCCTGAAAAAGATTTTTATCCAAATTCTAGAGGAGCACCAGTGTGCCTATGGGAGCTACACCCGGACTTGCTGAACAGAGGCTCCGGAGTTTTCATTTTCTGACTAAAATTCAACAAGGAATTTCATGGATCTAAAGAAACCGTGAATTGTGGACCTACCAGATTCTAACATCTTCATTGTCTAATGGAAGCTTAAGTTTCCCAGTCCGATCCGGCTGCAACTTCATTTCTAGCAATGGCCATTCAATTGTGGATGTTCAGCTTTCTTCGGAATTCTCTTATACCTGCATGTTCCCGCGCCACGTTAAGACCACCCCGTGGAGGTTTATGTGACTCCGGACAACTCTTTATTTCAGGCGTCTAGAACAAAGGGAATTCACAGGGGTTGATGATCACTTATTAAACTCCCGTTTCTTTATAGTGCCAACTGTTGACACTTCCACATCTGAGGGCAAAGAGCTCGTGCAGCATTGTATTCTCAGTTCAGCCACGCCGCCTGCAGTTTCTTCCTTGCAGAAAAATCTTTCCCAGTGTACTTCTTTAAATGCTGCAAAATAGTGGGACAGAAGATTTCGGTATAGCCTTAACTTTAGATGGGCATAGGTACAAGCATGTGGCCATTTTTAGAGACATTGTTAGAGTTCAGGTTAGAGTTACTGCTGCGTGAGTATTCGGTTTATGGTAAGGTTATGGATCAAATGTAGGGTGAGTGTGAGGTTGAAGGTAAGAGTAGGGTTTAGTGCTTAAGGATGAATGAACCTATTGTCTCATTTAGGCTTATGGTGAACTTGACTCTTTAGGTATGGGTTGGGGTTAATATTTGTGTGAGGGTTAGAAAGTGTGTGAGGTTAAGAGTTGGGGTCAGGCTTGCGGCTTGTGTGTTACATCCGTTTTGGTTGTGGATAAGTTTAGCTCTCTGTCTAGTTTAAGGGATTGGATTACAATAAAGGTGATATGGAGGCTTGGATTGAAGGTGATGGATAGAGTTAAGTTAGGTTCAGGCGAAGGGTGACGGTTAGGAGTAAGGTTAGTTGTAGGGGGAGCTGCATGTTCACATCAGATTTGGGGTTAGGATTAGGCTTAGCCTTAGGGTAGACATATGGTTAGGGTTAGGGCTTGGTTTAGGCTGAGCCTTAGGTTAGGGTTCAGTTTAAGGTTAGGAGTCTACAGAATTACACCTAGGCTTAGGGTTACACCTCTTTTTAGGTTTAGACCTAGGGCTAGGTTTTGACCTAGGTTAGGGCTAGGATTAGGGTTGGTTTTAATATAGGATTTAGGTTTGAGGTTTCATTGAAGTGTAGGATTCTTGGAAGTACATCTGCTCTCCCTGGTTTTCCTTCACGATCACAATGTTTCTGAGATTCATGGTTTAAGGAAAATCTTGCTCCTTGCCGGTATCAAGGCAAAAAGGTGCCACCGGCAGTTTGTTTTTCCGTCAAACTTACCCTCGCTCTTTGCGAACCTTGGGTCTTTGGGAAAGCCGTGAGTCCAGCAAGATTTTTCAGTTCAAATGTGCCCTAAGCATTGGGTTCTACCTCTGAGCAATACAGCCCGTGGAATTCCTGAGAATCTGGAACCTGCCATGAAGTTCAGCCTGCGTTTTATTCACACGAAGAAGCTCCTTCGAGGTTCCCATGCCTCTGTACACTGATGCTTCCAGCAACGTCATGTCTCAAAAGTCAATAGTGCTTCTCTGAGTTTCACTGGTCTAGCGTAAAGGGTGAAGTGCCTGGGTTCCCGTGCTTCACTACTGTATGGCCTCAAGATGATGTTTGTAGGCACAGCGGCAAATCCATCGGTGGCAATTCTCTCATATTGTCATTGCGATGGGAAGATTCCTTATTGGCTAGGAAATGTTTTACCGTGGAAGACGGGTCACCACAGAGCTGTCTCTTTTGGGTTGAGACAAAGTTTGCTGAATTTACCTGCCAGCAGTTGCGTGTCCTCCCTTTCTTTCTTTCTTTTTTTTTTTTTTTTTTGTGGAGGTGCAGGGGAATGAATCTCCCTTTCTTTTAAGGTCGATGGAGGCGCACGAGTGTAAGGAGAACGATGAATAGTGGCCTTTCATAACCCAGGATCATCAGAAACCACAGAGTAAATTTTAGGAACGTAGACATAGGACAGCAGAGAAAACTTCACTCAGGGACTTCAGTGAACTCTCCTTACAATGCTGAGGCCTGACACGCCTAGTGCCTGGGGGCAACCCGGCTCCTGCCCTAGGTAGTTTTGTGGAGAGTGCCTCCCTCAGGTGGTGCCTTTTCTCTCCCAGCAATATTGCTCTGTGAAATTCTGCAACTGATAAAAACTATTTGCCATGGGTATTTCCTTTCACCTCATTGGCCTCCTCTTTGAAGTACAAATGCTTTTCTACACGGGTGCTGCCTCCCTGAGCTTTCCTTTGTCTTGGCTCAATGGATGCAGATTCCTGTGCTGAATACATGCTGGACTGGCACAACTGGGTGCTTGTCAGTATACCTGGCACAGGCAGCAATTCTTTTGTCAAAACCCACCTGGCTTGATCAAGGTTCCTTATTCTCCTGAAAAAGATTTTTATCCAAATTCTAGAGGAGCACCAGTGTGCCTATGGGAGCTACACCCGGGCTTGCTGAACAGAGGCTCCGGAGTTTTCATTTTCTGACGAAAATTCAACAAGGAATTTCATGGATCTAAAGAAACCGTGAATTGTGGACCTACCAGATTCTAACATCTTCATTGTCTAATGGAAGCTTAAGTTTCCCAATCCGATCCGGCTGCAACTTCATTTCTAGCAATGGCCATTCAATTGTGGATGTTCAGCTTTCTTCGGTATTCTCTTAAACCTGCATGTTCCCGCGCCACGTTAAGACCACCCGGTGGAGGTTTATGTGACTCAGGACAACTCTTTATTTCAGGCGTCTAGAACAAAGGGAATTCACAGGGGTTGATGATCACTTATTAAACTCCCGTTTCTTTATAGTGCCAACTGTTGACACTTCCACATCTGAGGGCAAAGAGCTCGTGCAGCATTGTATTCTCAGTTCAGCCACGCCGCCTGCAGTTTCTTCCTTGCAGAAAAATCTTTCCCAGTGTACTTCTTTAAATGCTGCAAAATAGTGGGACAGAAGATTTCGGTATAGCCTTAACTTTAGATGGGCATAGGTACAAGCATGTGGCCATTTTTAGAGACATTGTTAGAGTTCAGGTTAGAGTTACTGCTGCGTGAGTATTCGGTTTATGGTAAGGTTATGGATCAAATGTAGGGTGAGTGTGAGGTTGAAGGTAAGAGTAGGGTTTAGTGCTTAAGGATGAATGAACCTATTGTCTCATTTAGGCTTATGGTGAACTTGACTCTTTAGGTATGGGTTGGGGTTAATATTTGTGTGAGGGTTAGAAAGTGTGTGAGGTTAAGAGTTGGGGTCAGGCTTGCGGCTTGTGTGTTACATCCGTTTTGGTTGTGGATAAGTTTAGCTCTCTGTCTAGTTTAAGGGATTGGATTACAATAAAGGTGATATGGAGGCTTGGATTGAAGGTGATGGATAGAGTTAAGTTAGGTTCAGGCGAAGGGTGACGGTTAGGAGTAAGGTTAGTTGTAGGGGGAGCTGCATGTTCACATCAGATTTGGGGTTAGGATTAGGCTTAGCCTTAGGGTAGACATATGGTTAGGGTTAGGGCTTGGTTTAGGCTGAGCCTTAGGTTAGGGTTCAGTTTAAGGTTAGGAGTCTACAGAATTACACCTAGGCTTAGGGTTACACCTCTTTTTAGGTTTAGACCTAGGGCTAGGTTTTGACCTAGGTTAGGGCTAGGATTAGGGTTGGTTTTAATATAGGATTTAGGTTTGAGGTTTCATTGAAGTGTAGGATTATTGGAAGTACATCTGCTCTCCCTGGTTTTCCTTCACGATCACAATGTTTCTGAGATTCATGGTTTAAGGAAAATCTTGCTCCTTGCCGGTTTCAAGGCAAAAAGGCGCCACCGGCAGTTTGTTTTTCCGTCAAACTTACCCTCGCTCTTTGAGAACCTTGGGTCTTTGGGAAAGCCGTGAGTCCAGCAAGATTTTTCAGTTCAAATGTGCCCTAAGCATTGGGTTCTACCTCTGAGCAATACAGCCCGTGGAATTCCTGAGAATCTGGAACCTGCCATGAAGTTCAGCCTGCGTTTTATTCACACGAAGAAGCTCCTTCGAGGTTCCCATGCCTCTGTACACTGATGCTTCCAGCAACGTCATGTCTCAAAAGTCAATAGTGCTTCTCTGAGTTTCACTGGTCTAGCGTAAAGGGTGAAGCGCCTGGGTTCCCGTGCTTCACTACTGTATGGCCTCAAGATGATGTTTGTAGGCACAGCGGCAAATCCATCGGTGGCAATTCTCTCATATTGTCATTGCGATGGGAAGATTCCTTATTGGCTAGGAAATGTTTTACCGTGGAAGACGGGTCACCACAGAGCTGTCTCTTTTGGGTTGAGACAAAGTTTGCTGAATTTACCTGCCAGCAGTTGCGTGTCCTCCCTTTCTTTTCTTTTTTTTTTTTGGTGGAGGTGCAGGGGAATGAATCTCCCTTTCTTTTAAGGTCGATGGAGGCGCACGAGTATAAGGAGAACGATGAATAGTGGCCTTTCATAACCCAGGATCATCAGAAACCACAGAGTAAATTTTAGGAACGTAGACATAGGACAGCGGAGAAAACTTCACTCAGGGACTTCAGTGAACTCTCCTTACAATGCTGAGGCCTGACACGCCTAGTGCCTGGGGGCAACCCGGCTCCTGCCCTAGGTAGTTTTGTGGAGAGTGCCTCCCTCAGGTGGTGCCTTTTCTCTCCCAGCAATATTGCTCTGTGAAATTCTGCAACTGATAAAAACTATTTGCCATGGGTATTTCCTTTCACCTCATTGGCCTCCTCTTTGAAGTACAAATGCTTTTCTACACGGGTGCTGCCTCCCTGAGCTTTCCTTTGTCTTGGCTCAATGGATGCAGATTCCTGTGCTGAATACATGCTGGACTGGCACAGCTGGGTGCTTGTCAGTATACCTGGCACAGGCAGCAATTCTTTTGTCAAAACCCACCTGGCTTGATCAAGGTTCCTTATTCTCCTGAAAAAGATTTTTATCCAAATTCTAGAGGAGCACCAGTGTGCCTATGGGAGCTACACCCGGGCTTGCTGAACAGAGGCTCCGGAGTTTTCATTTTCTGACTAAAATTCAACAAGGAATTTCATGGATCTAAAGAAACCGTGAATTGTGGACCTACCAGATTCTAACATCTTCATTGTCTAATGGAAGCTTAAGTTTCCCAGTCCGATCCGGCTGCAACTTCATTTCTAGCAATGGCCATTCAATTGTGGATGTTCAGCTTTCTTCGGAATTCTCTTATACCTGCATGTTCCCGCGCCACGTTAAGACCACCCGGTGGAGGTTTATGTGACTCAGGACAACTCTTTATTTCAGGCGTCTAGAACAAAGGGAATTCACAGGGGTTGATGATCACTTATTAAACTCCCGTTTCTTTATAGTGCCAACTGTTGACACTTCCACATCTGAGGGCAAAGAGCTCGTGCAGCATTGTATTCTCAGTTCAGCCACGCCGCCTGCAGTTTCTTCCTTGCAGAAAAATCTTTCCCAGTGTACTTCTTTAAATGCTGCAAAATAGTGGGACAGAAGATTTCGGTATAGCCTTAACTTTAGATGGGCATAGGTACAAGCATGTGGCCATTTTTAGAGACATTGTTAGAGTTCAGGTTAGAGTTACTGCTGCGTGAGTATTCGGTTTATGGTAAGGTTATGGATCAAATGTAGGGTGAGTGTGAGGTTGAAGGTAAGAGTAGGGTTTAGTGCTTAAGGATGAATGAACCTATTGTCTCATTTAGGCTTATGGTGAACTTGACTCTTTAGGTATGGGTTGGGGTTAATATTTGTGTGAGGGTTAGAAAGTGTGTGAGGTTAAGAGTTGGGGTCAGGCTTGCGGCTTGTGTGTTACATCCGTTTTGGTTGTGGATAAGTTTAGCTCTCTGTCTAGTTTAAGTGATTGGATTACAATAAAGGTGATATGGAGGCTTGGATTGAAGGTGATGCATAGAGTTAAGTTAGGTTCAGGCGAAGGGTGACGGTTTGGAGTAAGGTTAGTTGTAGGGGGAGCTGCATGTTCACATCAGATTTGGGGTTAGGATTAGGCTTAGCCTTAGGGTAGACATATGGTTAGGGTTAGGGCTTGGTTTAGGCTGAGCCTTAGGTTAGGGTTCAGTTTAAGGTTAGGAGTCTACAGAATTACACCTAGGCTTAGGGTTACACCTCTTTTTAGGTTTAGACCTAGGGCTAGGTTTTGACCTAGGTTAGGGCTAGGATTAGGGTTGGTTTTAATATAGGATTTAGGTTTGAGGTTTCATTGAAGTGTAGGATTATTGGAAGTACATCTGCTCTCCCTGGTTTTCCTTCACGATCACAATGTTTCTGAGATTCATGGTTTAAGGAAAATCTTGCTCCTTGCCGGTTTCAAGGCAAAAAGGCGCCACCGGCAGTTTGTTTTTCCGTCAAACTTACCCTCGCTCTTTGAGAACCTTGGGTCTTTGGGAAAGCCGTGAGTCCAGCAAGATTTTTCAGTTCAAATGTGCCCTAAGCATTGGGTTCTACCTCTGAGCAATACAGCCCGTGGAATTCCTGAGAATCTGGAACCTGCCATGAAGTTCAGCCTGCGTTTTATTCACACGAAGAAGCTCCTTCGAGGTTCCCATGCCTCTGTACACTGATGCTTCCAGCAACGTCATGTCTCAAAAGTCAATAGTGCTTCTCTGAGTTTCACTGGTCTAGCGTAAAGGGTGAAGTGCCTGGGTTCCCGTGCTTCACTACTGTATGGCCTCAAGATGATGTTTGTAGGCACAGCGGCAAATCCATCGGTGGCAATTCTCTCATATTGTCATTGCGATGGGAAGATTCCTTATTGGCTAGGAAATGTTTTACCATGGAAGACGGGTCACCACAGAGCTGTCTCTTTTGGGTTGAGACAAAGTTTGCTGAATTTACCTGCCAGCAGTTGCGTGTCCTCCCTTTCTTTCTTTCTTTTTTTTTTTTTTTTTTGTGGAGGTGCAGGGGAATGAATCTCCCTTTCTTTTAAGGTCGATGGAGGCGCACGAGTGTAAGGAGAACGATGAATAGTGGCCTTTCATAACCCAGGATCATCAGAAAACACAGAGTAAATTTTAGGAACGTAGACATAGGACAGCGGAGAAAACTTCACTCAGGGACTTCAGTGAACTCTCCTTACAATGCTGAGGCCTGACACGCCTAGTGCCTGGGGGCAACCTGGCTCCTGCCCTAGGTAGTTTTGTGGAGAGTGCCTCCCTCAGGTGGTGCCTTTTCTCTCCCAGCAATATTGCTCTGTGAAATTCTGCAACTGATAAAAACTATTTGCCATGGGTATTTCCTTTCACCTCATTGGCCTCCTCTTTGAAGTACAAATGCTTTTCTACATGGGTGCTGCCTCCCTGAGCATTCCTTTGTCTTGGCTCAATGGATGCAGATTCCTGTGCTGAATACATGCTGGACTGGCACAACTGGGTGCTTGTCAGTATACCTGGCACAGGCAGCAATTCTTTTGTCAAAACCCACCTGGCTTGATCAAGGTTCCTTATTCTCCTGAAAAAGATTTTTATCCAAATTCTAGAGGAGCACCAGTGTGCCTATGGGAGCTACACCCGGACTTGCTGAACAGAGGCTCCGGAGTTTTCATTTTCTGACTAAAATTCAACAAGGAATTTCATGGATCTAAAGAAACCGTGAATTGTGGACCTACCAGATTCTAACATCTTCATTGTCTAATGGAAGCTTAAGTTTCCCAGTCCGATCCGGCTGCAACTTCATTTCTAGCAATGGCCATTCAATTGTGGATGTTCAGCTTTCTTCGGAATTCTCTTATACCTGCATGTTCCCGCGCCACGTTAAGACCACCCGGTGGAGGTTTATGTGACTCCGGACAACTCTTTATTTCAGGCGTCTAGAACAAAGGGAATTCACAGGGGTTGATGATCACTTATTAAACTCCCGTTTCTTTATAGTGCCAACTGTTGACACTTCCACATCTGAGGGCAAAGAGCTCGTGCAGCATTGTATTCTCAGTTCAGCCACGCCGCCTGCAGTTTCTTCCTTGCAGAAAAATCTTTCCCAGTGTACTTCTTTAAATGCTGCAAAATAGTGGGACAGAAGATTTCGGTATAGCCTTAACTTTAGATGGGCATAGGTACAAGCATGTGGCCATTTTTAGAGACATTGTTAGAGTTCAGGTTAGAGTTACTGCTGCGTGAGTATTCGGTTTATGGTAAGGTTATGGATCAAATGTAGGGTGAGTGTGAGGTTGAAGGTAAGAGTAGGGTTTAGTGCTTAAGGATGAATGAACCTATTGTCTCATTTAGGCTTATGGTGAACTTGACTCTTTAGGTATGGGTTGGGGTTAATATTTGTGTGAGGGTTAGAAAGTGTGTGAGGTTAAGAGTTGGGGTCAGGCTTGCGGCTTGTGTGTTACATCCGTTTTGGTTGTGGATAAGTTTAGCTCTCTGTCTAGTTTAAGGGATTGGATTACAATAAAGGTGATATGGAGGCTTGGATTGAAGGTGATGGATAGAGTTAAGTTAGGTTCAGGCGAAGGGTGACGGTTAGGAGTAAGGTTAGTTGTAGGGGGAGCTGCATGTTCACATCAGATTTGGGGTTAGGATTAGGCTTAGCCTTAGGGTAGACATATGGTTAGGGTTAGGGCTTGGTTTAGGCTGAGCCTTAGGTTAGGGTTCAGTTTAAGGTTAGGAGTCTACAGAATTACACCTAGGCTTAGGGTTACACCTCTTTTTAGGTTTAGACCTAGGGCTAGGTTTTGACCTAGGTTAGGGCTAGGATTAGGGTTGGTTTTAATATAGGATTTAGGTTTGAGGTTTCATTGAAGTGTAGGATTCTTGGAAGTACATCTGCTCTCCCTGGTTTTCCTTCACGATCACAATGTTTCTGAGATTCATGGTTTAAGGAAAATCTTGCTCCTTGCCGGTATCAAGGCAAAAAGGTGCCACCGGCAGTTTGTTTTTCCGTCAAACTTACCCTCGCTCTTTGCGAACCTTGGGTCTTTGGGAAAGCCGTGAGTCCAGCAAGATTTTTCAGTTCAAATGTGCCCTAAGCATTGGGTTCTACCTCTGAGCAATACAGCCCGTGGAATTCCTGAGAATCTGGAACCTGCCATGAAGTTCAGCCTGCGTTTTATTCACACGAAGAAGCTCCTTCGAGGTTCCCATGCCTCTGTACACTGATGCTTCCAGCAACGTCATGTCTCAAAAGTCAATAGTGCTTCTCTGAGTTTCACTGGTCTAGCGTAAAGGGTGAAGTGCCTGGGTTCCCGTGCTTCACTACTGTATGGCCTCAAGATGATGTTTGTAGGCACAGCGGCAAATCCATCGGTGGCAATTCTCTCATATTGTCATTGCGATGGGAAGATTCCTTATTGGCTAGGAAATGTTTTACCGTGGAAGACGGGTCACCACAGAGCTGTCTCTTTTGGGTTGAGACAAAGTTTGCTGAATTTACCTGCCAGCAGTTGCGTGTCCTCCCTTTCTTTCTTTCTTTTTTTTTTTTTTTTTTGTGGAGGTGCAGGGGAATGAATCTCCCTTTCTTTTAAGGTCGATGGAGGCGCACGAGTGTAAGGAGAACGATGAATAGTGGCCTTTCATAACCCAGGATCATCAGAAACCACAGAGTAAATTTTAGGAACGTAGACATAGGACAGCAGAGAAAACTTCACTCAGGGACTTCAGTGAACTCTCCTTACAATGCTGAGGCCTGACACGCCTAGTGCCTGGGGGCAACCCGGCTCCTGCCCTAGGTAGTTTTGTGGAGAGTGCCTCCCTCAGGTGGTGCCTTTTCTCTCCCAGCAATATTGCTCTGTGAAATTCTGCAACTGATAAAAACTATTTGCCATGGGTATTTCCTTTCACCTCATTGGCCTCCTCTTTGAAGTACAAATGCTTTTCTACACGGGTGCTGCCTCCCTGAGCTTTCCTTTGTCTTGGCTCAATGGATGCAGATTCCTGTGCTGAATACATGCTGGACTGGCACAACTGGGTGCTTGTCAGTATACCTGGCACAGGCAGCAATTCTTTTGTCAAAACCCACCTGGCTTGATCAAGGTTCCTTATTCTCCTGAAAAAGATTTTTATCCAAATTCTAGAGGAGCACCAGTGTGCCTATGGGAGCTACACCCGGGCTTGCTGAACAGAGGCTCCGGAGTTTTCATTTTCTGACGAAAATTCAACAAGGAATTTCATGGATCTAAAGAAACCGTGAATTGTGGACCTACCAGATTCTAACATCTTCATTGTCTAATGGAAGCTTAAGTTTCCCAATCCGATCCGGCTGCAACTTCATTTCTAGCAATGGCCATTCAATTGTGGATGTTCAGCTTTCTTCGGTATTCTCTTAAACCTGCATGTTCCCGCGCCACGTTAAGACCACCCGGTGGAGGTTTATGTGACTCAGGACAACTCTTTATTTCAGGCGTCTAGAACAAAGGGAATTCACAGGGGTTGATGATCACTTATTAAACTCCCGTTTCTTTATAGTGCCAACTGTTGACACTTCCACATCTGAGGGCAAAGAGCTCGTGCAGCATTGTATTCTCAGTTCAGCCACGCCGCCTGCAGTTTCTTCCTTGCAGAAAAATCTTTCCCAGTGTACTTCTTTAAATGCTGCAAAATAGTGGGACAGAAGATTTCGGTATAGCCTTAACTTTAGATGGGCATAGGTACAAGCATGTGGCCATTTTTAGAGACATTGTTAGAGTTCAGGTTAGAGTTACTGCTGCGTGAGTATTCGGTTTATGGTAAGGTTATGGATCAAATGTAGGGTGAGTGTGAGGTTGAAGGTAAGAGTAGGGTTTAGTGCTTAAGGATGAATGAACCTATTGTCTCATTTAGGCTTATGGTGAACTTGACTCTTTAGGTATGGGTTGGGGTTAATATTTGTGTGAGGGTTAGAAAGTGTGTGAGGTTAAGAGTTGGGGTCAGGCTTGCGGCTTGTGTGTTACATCCGTTTTGGTTGTGGATAAGTTTAGCTCTCTGTCTAGTTTAAGGGATTGGATTACAATAAAGGTGATATGGAGGCTTGGATTGAAGGTGATGGATAGAGTTAAGTTAGGTTCAGGCGAAGGGTGACGGTTAGGAGTAAGGTTAGTTGTAGGGGGAGCTGCATGTTCACATCAGATTTGGGGTTAGGATTAGGCTTAGCCTTAGGGTAGACATATGGTTAGGGTTAGGGCTTGGTTTAGGCTGAGCCTTAGGTTAGGGTTCAGTTTAAGGTTAGGAGTCTACAGAATTACACCTAGGCTTAGGGTTACACCTCTTTTTAGGTTTAGACCTAGGGCTAGGTTTTGACCTAGGTTAGGGCTAGGATTAGGGTTGGTTTTAATATAGGATTTAGGTTTGAGGTTTCATTGAAGTGTAGGATTATTGGAAGTACATCTGCTCTCCCTGGTTTTCCTTCACGATCACAATGTTTCTGAGATTCATGGTTTAAGGAAAATCTTGCTCCTTGCCGGTTTCAAGGCAAAAAGGCGCCACCGGCAGTTTGTTTTTCCGTCAAACTTACCCTCGCTCTTTGAGAACCTTGGGTCTTTGGGAAAGCCGTGAGTCCAGCAAGATTTTTCAGTTCAAATGTGCCCTAAGCATTGGGTTCTACCTCTGAGCAATACAGCCCGTGGAATTCCTGAGAATCTGGAACCTGCCATGAAGTTCAGCCTGCGTTTTATTCACACGAAGAAGCTCCTTCGAGGTTCCCATGCCTCTGTACACTGATGCTTCCAGCAACGTCATGTCTCAAAAGTCAATAGTGCTTCTCTGAGTTTCACTGGTCTAGCGTAAAGGGTGAAGCGCCTGGGTTCCCGTGCTTCACTACTGTATGGCCTCAAGATGATGTTTGTAGGCACAGCGGCAAATCCATCGGTGGCAATTCTCTCATATTGTCATTGCGATGGGAAGATTCCTTATTGGCTAGGAAATGTTTTACCGTGGAAGACGGGTCACCACAGAGCTGTCTCTTTTGGGTTGAGACAAAGTTTGCTGAATTTACCTGCCAGCAGTTGCGTGTCCTCCCTTTCTTTTCTTTTTTTTTTTTGGTGGAGGTGCAGGGGAATGAATCTCCCTTTCTTTTAAGGTCGATGGAGGCGCACGAGTATAAGGAGAACGATGAATAGTGGCCTTTCATAACCCAGGATCATCAGAAACCACAGAGTAAATTTTAGGAACGTAGACATAGGACAGCGGAGAAAACTTCACTCAGGGACTTCAGTGAACTCTCCTTACAATGCTGAGGCCTGACACGCCTAGTGCCTGGGGGCAACCCGGCTCCTGCCCTAGGTAGTTTTGTGGAGAGTGCCTCCCTCAGGTGGTGCCTTTTCTCTCCCAGCAATATTGCTCTGTGAAATTCTGCAACTGATAAAAACTATTTGCCATGGGTATTTCCTTTCACCTCATTGGCCTCCTCTTTGAAGTACAAATGCTTTTCTACACGGGTGCTGCCTCCCTGAGCTTTCCTTTGTCTTGGCTCAATGGATGCAGATTCCTGTGCTGAATACATGCTGGACTGGCACAGCTGGGTGCTTGTCAGTATACCTGGCACAGGCAGCAATTCTTTTGTCAAAACCCACCTGGCTTGATCAAGGTTCCTTATTCTCCTGAAAAAGATTTTTATCCAAATTCTAGAGGAGCACCAGTGTGCCTATGGGAGCTACACCCGGGCTTGCTGAACAGAGGCTCCGGAGTTTTCATTTTCTGACTAAAATTCAACAAGGAATTTCATGGATCTAAAGAAACCGTGAATTGTGGACCTACCAGATTCTAACATCTTCATTGTCTAATGGAAGCTTAAGTTTCCCAGTCCGATCCGGCTGCAACTTCATTTCTAGCAATGGCCATTCAATTGTGGATGTTCAGCTTTCTTCGGAATTCTCTTATACCTGCATGTTCCCGCGCCACGTTAAGACCACCCGGTGGAGGTTTATGTGACTCAGGACAACTCTTTATTTCAGGCGTCTAGAACAAAGGGAATTCACAGGGGTTGATGATCACTTATTAAACTCCCGTTTCTTTATAGTGCCAACTGTTGACACTTCCACATCTGAGGGCAAAGAGCTCGTGCAGCATTGTATTCTCAGTTCAGCCACGCCGCCTGCAGTTTCTTCCTTGCAGAAAAATCTTTCCCAGTGTACTTCTTTAAATGCTGCAAAATAGTGGGACAGAAGATTTCGGTATAGCCTTAACTTTAGATGGGCATAGGTACAAGCATGTGGCCATTTTTAGAGACATTGTTAGAGTTCAGGTTAGAGTTACTGCTGCGTGAGTATTCGGTTTATGGTAAGGTTATGGATCAAATGTAGGGTGAGTGTGAGGTTGAAGGTAAGAGTAGGGTTTAGTGCTTAAGGATGAATGAACCTATTGTCTCATTTAGGCTTATGGTGAACTTGACTCTTTAGGTATGGGTTGGGGTTAATATTTGTGTGAGGGTTAGAAAGTGTGTGAGGTTAAGAGTTGGGGTCAGGCTTGCGGCTTGTGTGTTACATCCGTTTTGGTTGTGGATAAGTTTAGCTCTCTGTCTAGTTTAAGGGATTGGATTACAATAAAGGTGATATGGAGGCTTGGATTGAAGGTGATGCATAGAGTTAAGTTAGGTTCAGGCGAAGGGTGACGGTTAGGAGTAAGGTTAGTTGTAGGGGGAGCTGCATGTTCACATCAGATTTGGGGTTAGGATTAGGCTTAGCCTTAGGGTAGACATATGGTTAGGGTTAGGGCTTGGTTTAGGCTGAGCCTTAGGTTAGGGTTCAGTTTAAGGTTAGGAGTCTACAGAATTACACCTAGGCTTAGGGTTACACCTCTTTTTAGGTTTAGACCTAGGGCTAGGTTTTGACCTAGGTTAGGGCTAGTATTAGGGTTGGTTTTAATATAGGATTTAGGTTTGAGGTTTCATTGAAGTGTAGGATTATTGGAAGTACATCTGCTCTCCCTGGTTTTCCTTCACGATCACAATGTTTCTGAGATTCATGGTTTAAGGAAAATCTTGCTCCTTGCCGGTTTCAAGGCAAAAAGGCGCCACCGGCAGTTTGTTTTTCCGTCAAACTTACCCTCGCTCTTTGAGAACCTTGGGTCTTTGGGAAAGCCGTGAGTCCAGCAAGATTTTTCAGTTCAAATGTGCCCTAAGCATTGGGTTCTACCTCTGAGCAATACAGCCCGTGGAATTCCTGAGAATCTGGAACCTGCCATGAAGTTCAGCCTGCGTTTTATTCACACGAAGAAGCTCCTTCGAGGTTCCCATGCCTCTGTACACTGATGCTTCCAGCAACGTCATGTCTCAAAAGTCAATAGTGCTTCTCTGAGTTTCACTGGTCTAGCGTAAAGGGTGAAGTGCCTGGGTTCCCGTGCTTCACTACTGTATGGCCTCAAGATGATGTTTGTAGGCACAGCGGCAAATCCATCGGTGGCAATTCTCTCATATTGTCATTGCGATGGGAAGATTCCTTATTGGCTAGGAAATGTTTTACCATGGAAGACGGGTCACCACAGAGCTGTCTCTTTTGGGTTGAGACAAAGTTTGCTGAATTTACCTGCCAGCAGTTGCGTGTCCTCCCTTTCTTTCTTTCTTTTTTTTTTTTTTTTTTGTGGAGGTGCAGGGGAATGAATCTCCCTTTCTTTTAAGGTCGATGGAGGCGCACGAGTGTAAGGAGAACGATGAATAGTGGCCTTTCATAACCCAGGATCATCAGAAACCACAGAGTAAATTTTAGGAACGTAGACATAGGACAGCGGAGAAAACTTCACTCAGGGACTTCAGTGAACTCTCCTTACAATGCTGAGGCCTGACACGCCTAGTGCCTGGGGGCAACCCGGCTCCTGCCCTAGGTAGTTTTGTGGAGAGTGCCTCCCTCAGGTGGTGCCTTTTCTCTCCCAGCAATATTGCTCTGTGAAATTCTGCAACTGATAAAAACTATTTGCCATGGGTATTTCCTTTCACCTCATTGGCCTCCTCTTTGAAGTACAAATGCTTTTCTACATGGGTGCTGCCTCCCTGAGCTTTCCTTTGTCTTGGCTCAATGGATGCAGATTCCTGTGCTGAATACATGCTGGACTGGCACAGCTGGGTGCTTGTCAGTATACCTGGCAAAGGCAGCAATTCTTTTGTCAAAACCCACCTGGCTTGATCAAGGTTCCTTATTCTCCTGAAAAAGATTTTTATCCAAATTCTAGAGGAGCACCAGTGTGCCTATGGGAGCTACACCCGGACTTGCTGAACAGAGGCTCCGGAGTTTTCATTTTCTGACTAAAATTCAACAAGGAATTTCATGGATCTAAAGAAACCGTGAATTGTGGACCTACCAGATTCTAACATCTTCATTGTCTAATGGAAGCTTAAGTTTCCCAGTCCGATCCGGCTGCAACTTCATTTCTAGCAATGGCCATTCAATTGTGGATGTTCAGCTTTCTTCGGAATTCTCTTATACCTGCATGTTCCCGCGCCACGTTAAGACCACCCGGTGGAGGTTTATGTGACTCCGGACAACTCTTTATTTCAGGCGTCTAGAACAAAGGGAATTCACAGGGGTTGATGATCACTTATTAAACTCCCGTTTCTTTATAGTGCCAACTGTTGACACTTCCACATCTGAGGGCAAAGAGCTCGTGCAGCATTGTATTCTCAGTTCAGCCACGCCGCCTGCAGTTTCTTCCTTGCAGAAAAATCTTTCCCAGTGTACTTCTTTAAATGCTGCAAAATAGTGGGACAGAAGATTTCGGTATAGCCTTAACTTTAGATGGGCATAGGTACAAGCATGTGGCCATTTTTAGAGACATTGTTAGAGTTCAGGTTAGAGTTACTGCTGCGTGAGTATTCGGTTTATGGTAAGGTTATGGATCAAATGTAGGGTGAGTGTGAGGTTGAAGGTAAGAGTAGGGTTTAGTGCTTAAGGATGAATGAACCTATTGTCTCATTTAGGCTTATGGTGAACTTGACTCTTTAGGTATGGGTTGGGGTTAATATTTGTGTGAGGGTTAGAAAGTGTGTGAGGTTAAGAGTTGGGGTCAGGCTTGCGGCTTGTGTGTTACATCCGTTTTGGTTGTGGATAAGTTTAGCTCTCTGTCTAGTTTAAGGGATTGGATTACAATAAAGGTGATATGGAGGCTTGGATTGAAGGTGATGGATAGAGTTAAGTTAGGTTCAGGCGAAGGGTGACGGTTAGGAGTAAGGTTAGTTGTAGGGGGAGCTGCATGTTCACATCAGATTTGGGGTTAGGATTAGGCTTAGCCTTAGGGTAGACATATGGTTAGGGTTAGGGCTTGGTTTAGGCTGAGCCTTAGGTTAGGGTTCAGTTTAAGGTTAGGAGTCTACAGAATTACACCTAGGCTTAGGGTTACACCTCTTTTTAGGTTTAGACCTAGGGCTAGGTTTTGACCTAGGTTAGGGCTAGGATTAGGGTTGGTTTTAATATAGGATTTAGGTTTGAGGTTTCATTTAAGTGTAGGATTATTGGAAGTACATCTGCTCTCCCTGGTTTTCCTTCACGATCACAATGTTTCTGAGATTCATGGTTTAAGGAAAATCTTGCTCCTTGCCGGTATCAAGGCAAAAAGGCGCCACCGGCAGTTTGTTTTTCCGTCAAACTTACCCTCGCTCTTTGAGAACCTTGGGTCTTTGGGAAAGCCGTGAGTCCAGCAAGATTTTTCAGTTCAAATGTGCCCTAAGCATTGGGTTCTACCTCTGAGCAATACAGCCCGTGGAATTCCTGAGAATCTGGAACCTGCCATGAAGTTCAGCCTGCGTTTTATTCACACGAAGAAGCTCCTTCGAGGTTCCCATGCCTCTGTACACTGATGCTTCCAGCAACGTCATGTCTCAAAAGTCAATAGTGCTTCTCTGAGTTTCACTGGTCTAGCGTAAAGGGTGAAGTGCCTGGGTTCCCGTGCTTCACTACTGTATGGCCTCAAGATGATGTTTGTAGGCACAGCGGCAAATCCATCGGTGGCAATTCTCTCATATTGTCATTGCGATGGGAAGATTCCTTATTGGCTAGGAAATGTTTTACCATGGAAGACGGGTCACCACAGAGCTGTCTCTTTTGGGTTGAGACAAAGTTTGCTGAATTTACCTGCCAGCAGTTGCGTGTCCTCCCTTTCTTTCTTTCTTTTTTTTTTTTTTTTTTGTGGAGGTGCAGGGGAATGAATCTCCCTTTCTTTTAAGGTCGATGGAGGCGCACGAGTGTAAGGAGAACGATGAATAGTGGCCTTTCATAACCCAGGATCATCAGAAACCACAGAGTAAATTTTAGGAACGTAGACATAGGACAGCAGAGAAAACTTCACTCAGGGACTTCAGTGAACTCTCCTTACAATGCTGAGGCCTGACACGCCTAGTGCCTGGGGGCAACCTGGCTCCTGCCCTAGGTAGTTTTGTGGAGAGTGCCTCCCTCAGGTGGTGCCTTTTCTCTCCCAGCAATATTGCTCTGTGAAATTCTGCAACTGATAAAAACTATTTGCCATGGGTATTTCCTTTCACCTCATTGGCCTCCTCTTTGAAGTACAAATGCTTTTCTACATGGGTGCTGCCTCCCTGAGCTTTCCTTTGTCTTGGCTCAATGGATGCAGATTCCTGTGCTGAATACATGCTGGACTGGCACAACTGGGTGCTTGTCAGTATACCTGGCACAGGCAGCAATTCTTTTGTCAAAACCCACCTGGCTTGATCAAGGTTCCTTATTCTCCTGAAAAAGATTTTTATCCAAATTCTAGAGGAGCACCAGTGTGCCTATGGGAGCTACACCCGGACTTGCTGAACAGAGGCTCCGGAGTTTTCATTTTCTGACTAAAATTCAACAAGGAATTTCATGGATCTAAAGAAACCGTGAATTGTGGACCTACCAGATTCTAACATCTTCATTGTCTAATGGAAGCTTAAGTTTCCCAGTCCGATCCGGCTGCAACTTCATTTCTAGCAATGGCCATTCAATTGTGGATGTTCAGCTTTCTTCGGAATTCTCTTATACCTGCATGTTCCCGCGCCACGTTAAGACCACCCGGTGGAGGTTTATGTGACTCAGGACAACTCTTTATTTCAGGCGTCTAGAACAAAGGGAATTCACAGGGGTTGATGATCACTTATTAAACTCCCGTTTCTTTATAGTGCCAACTGTTGACACTTCCACATCTGAGGGCAAAGAGCTCGTGCAGCATTGTATTCTCAGTTCAGCCACGCCGCCTGCAGTTTCTTCCTTGCAGAAAAATCTTTCCCAGTGTACTTCTTTAAATGCTGCAAAATAGTGGGACAGAAGATTTCGGTATAGCCTTAACTTTAGATGGGCATAGGTACAAGCATGTGGCCATTTTTAGAGACATTGTTAGAGTTCAGGTTAGAGTTACTGCTGCGTGAGTATTCGGTTTATGGTAAGGTTATGGATCAAATGTAGGGTGAGTGTGAGGTTGAAGGTAAGAGTAGGGTTTAGTGCTTAAGGATGAATGAACCTATTGTCTCATTTAGGCTTATGGTGAACTTGACTCTTTAGGTATGGGTTGGGGTTAATATTTGTGTGAGGGTTAGAAAGTGTGTGAGGTTAAGAGTTGGGGTCAGGCTTGCGGCTTGTGTGTTACATCCGTTTTGGTTGTGGATAAGTTTAGCTCTCTGTCTAGTTTAAGGGATTGGATTACAATAAAGGTGATATGGAGGCTTGGATTGAAGGTGATGGATAGAGTTAAGTTAGGTTCAGGCGAAGGGTGACGGTTAGGAGTAAGGTTAGTTGTAGGGGGAGCTGCATGTTCACATCAGATTTGGGGTTAGGATTAGGCTTAGCCTTAGGGTAGACATATGGTTAGGGTTAGGGCTTGGTTTAGGCTGAGCCTTAGGTTAGGGTTCAGTTTAAGGTTAGGAGTCTACAGAATTACACCTAGGCTTAGGGTTACACCTCTTTTTAGGTTTAGACCTAGGGCTAGGTTTTGACCTAGGTTAGGGCTAGGATTAGGGTTGGTTTTAATATAGGATTTAGGTTTGAGGTTTCATTGAAGTGTAGGATTATTGGAAGTACATCTGCTCTCCCTGGTTTTCCTTCACGATCACAATGTTTCTGAGATTCATGGTTTAAGGAAAATCTTGCTCCTTGCCGGTTTCAAGGCAAAAAGGCGCCACCGGCAGTTTGTTTTTCCGTCAAACTTACCCTCGCTCTTTGAGAACCTTGGGTCTTTGGGAAAGCCGTGAGTCCAGCAAGATTTTTCAGTTCAAATGTGCCCTAAGCATTGGGTTCTACCTCTGAGCAATACAGCCCGTGGAATTCCTGAGAATCTGGAACCTGCCATGAAGTTCAGCCTGCGTTTTATTCACACGAAGAAGCTCCTTCGAGGTTCCCATGCCTCTGTACACTGATGCTTCCAGCAACGTCATGTCTCAAAAGTCAATAGTGCTTCTCTGAGTTTCACTGGTCTAGCGTAAAGGGTGAAGCGCCTGGGTTCCCGTGCTTCACTACTGTATGGCCTCAAGATGATGTTTGTAGGCACAGCGGCAAATCCATCGGTGGCAATTCTCTCATATTGTCATTGCGATGGGAAGATTCCTTATTGGCTAGGAAATGTTTTACCGTGGAAGACGGGTCACCACAGAGCTGTCTCTTTTGGGTTGAGACAAAGTTTGCTGAATTTACCTGCCAGCAGTTGCGTGTCCTCCCTTTATTTTCTTTTTTTTTTTTGGTGGAGGTGCAGGGGAATGAATCTCCCTTTCTTTTAAGGTCGATGGAGGCGCACGAGTATAAGGAGAACGATGAATAGTGGCCTTTCATAACCCAGGATCATCAGAAACCACAGAGTAAATTTTAGGAACGTAGACATAGGACAGCGGAGAAAACTTCACTCAGGGACTTCAGTGAACTCTCCTTACAATGCTGAGGCCTGACACGCCTAGTGCCTGGGGGCAACCCGGCTCCTGCCCTAGGTAGTTTTGTGGAGAGTGCCTCCCTCAGGTGGTGCCTTTTCTCTCCCAGCAATATTGCTCTGTGAAATTCTGCAACTGATAAAAACTATTTGCCATGGGTATTTCCTTTCACCTCATTGGCCTCCTCTTTGAAGTACAAATGCTTTTCTACACGGGTGCTGCCTCCCTGAGCTTTCCTTTGTCTTGGCTCAATGGATGCAGATTCCTGTGCTGAATACATGCTGGACTGGCACAGCTGGGTGCTTGTCAGTATACCTGGCACAGGCAGCAATTCTTTTGTCAAAACCCACCTGGCTTGATCAAGGTTCCTTATTCTCCTGAAAAAGATTTTTATCCAAATTCTAGAGGAGCACCAGTGTGCCTATGGGAGCTACACCCGGGCTTGCTGAACAGAGGCTCCGGAGTTTTCATTTTCTGACTAAAATTCAACAAGGAATTTCATGGATCTAAAGAAACCGTGAATTGTGGACCTACCAGATTCTAACATCTTCATTGTCTAATGGAAGCTTAAGTTTCCCAGTCCGATCCGGCTGCAACTTCATTTCTAGCAATGGCCATTCAATTGTGGATGTTCAGCTTTTTCGGAATTCTCTTATACCTGCATGTTCCCGCGCCAAGTTAAGACCACCCGGTGGAGGTTTATGTGACTCAGGACAACTCTTTATTTCAGGCGTCTAGAACAAAGGGAATTCACAGGGGTTGATGATCACTTATTAAACTCCCGTTTCTTTATAGTGCCAACTGTTGACACTTCCACATCTGAGGGCAAAGAGCTCGTGCAGCATTGTATTCTCAGTTCAGCCACGCCGCCTGCAGTTTCTTCCTTGCAGAAAAATCTTTCCCAGTGTACTTCTTTAAATGCTGCAAAATAGTGGGACAGAAGATTTCGGTATAGCCTTAACTTTAGATGGGCATAGGTACAAGCATGTGGCCATTTTTAGAGACATTGTTAGAGTTCAGGTTAGAGTTACTGCTGCGTGAGTATTCGGTTTATGGTAAGGTTATGGATCAAATGTAGGGTGAGTGTGAGGTTGAAGGTAAGAGTAGGGTTTAGTGCTTAAGGATGAATGAACCTATTGTCTCATTTAGGCTTATGGTGAACTTGACTCTTTAGGTATGGGTTGGGGTTAATATTTGTGTGAGGGTTAGAAAGTGTGTGAGGTTAAGAGTTGGGGTCAGGCTTGCGGCTTGTGTGTTACATCCGTTTTGGTTGTGGATAAGTTTAGCTCTCTGTCTAGTTTAAGGGATTGGATTACAATAAAGGTGATATGGAGGCTTGGATTGAAGGTGATGGATAGAGTTAAGTTAGGGTCAGGCGAAGGGTGACGGTTAGGAGTAAGGTTAGTTGTAGGGGGAGCTGCATGTTCACATCAGATTTGGGGTTAGGATTAGGCTTAGCCTTAGGGTAGACATATGGTTAGGGTTAGGGCTTGGTTTAGGCTGAGCCTTAGGTTAGGGTTCAGTTTAAGGTTAGGAGTCTACAGAATTACACCTAGGCTTAGGGTTACACCTCTTTTTAGGTTTAGACCTAGGGCTAGGTTTTGACCTAGGTTAGGGCTAGGATTAGGGTTGGTTTTAATATAGGATTTAGGTTTGAGGTTTCATTGAAGTGTAGGATTATTGGAAGTACATCTGCTCTCCCTGGTTTTCCTTCACGATCACAATGTTTCTGAGAGTCATGGTTTAAGGAAAATCTTGCTCCTTGCCGGTTTCAAGGCAAAAAGGCGCCACCGGCAGTTTGTTTTTCCGTCAAACTTACCCTCGCTCTTTGAGAACCTTGGGTCTTTGGGAAAGCCGTGAGTCCAGCAAGATTTTTCAGTTCAAATGTGCCCTAAGCATTGGGTTCTACCTCTGAGCAATACAGCCCGTGGAATTCCTGAGAATCTGGAACCTGCCATGAAGTTCAGCCTGCGTTTTATTCACACGAAGAAGCTCCTTCGAGGTTCCCATGCCTCTGTACACTGATGCTTCCAGCAACGTCATGTCTCAAAAGTCAATAGTGCTTCTCTGAGTTTCACTGGTCTAGCGTAAAGGGTGAAGTGCCTGGGTTCCCGTGCTTCACTACTGTATGGCCTCAAGATGATGTTTGTAGGCACAGCGGCAAATCCATCGGTGGCAATTCTCTCATATTGTCATTGCGATGGGAAGATTCCTTATTGGCTAGGAAATGTTTTACCATGGAAGACGGGTCACCACAGAGCTGTCTCTTTTGGGTTGAGACAAAGTTTGCTGAATTTACCTGCCAGCAGTTGCGTGTCCTCCCTTTCTTTTTTTTTTTTTTTTTGGTGGAGGTGCAGGGGAATGAATCTCCCTTTCTTTTAAGGTCGATGGAGGCGCACGAGTGTAAGGAGAACGATGAATAGTGGCCTTTCATAACCCAGGATCATCAGAAACCACAGAGTAAATTTTAGGAACGTAGACATAGGACAGCGGAGAAAACTTCACTCAGGGACTTCAGTGAACTCTCCTTACAATGCTGAGGCCTGACAAGCCTAGTGCCTGGGGGCAACCTGGCTCCTGCCCTAGGTAGTTTTGTGGAGAGTGCCTCCCTCAGGTGGTGCCTTTTCTCTCCCAACAATATTGCTCTGTGAAATTCTGCAACTGATAAAAACTATTTGCCATGGGTATTTCCTTTCACCTCATTGGCCTCCTCTTTGAAGTACAAATGCTTTTCTACACGGGTGCTGCCTCCCTGAGCTTTCCTTTGTCTTGGCTCAATGGATGCAGATTCCTGTGCTGAATACATGCTGGACTGGCACAGCTGGGTGCTTGTCAGTATACCTGGCACAGGCAGCAATTCTTTTGTCAAAACCCACCTGGCTTGATCTAGGTTCCTTATTCTCCTGAAAAAGATTTTTATCCAAATTCTAGAGGAGCACCAGTGTGCCTATGGGAGCTACACCCGGGCTTGCTGAACAGAGGCTCCGGAGTTTTCATTTTCTGACTAAAATTCAACAAGGAATTTCATGGATCTAAAGAAACCGTGAATTGTGAACCTACCAGATTCTAACATCTTCATTGTCTAATGGAAGCTTAAGTTTCCCAGTCCGATCCGGCTGCAACTTCATTTCTAGCAATGGCCATTCAATTGTGGATGTTCAGCTTTCTTCGGAATTCTCTTATACCTGCATGTTCCCGCGCCACGTTAAGACCACCCGGTGGAGGTTTATGTGACTCCGGACAACTCTTTATTTCAGGCGTCTAGAACAAAGGGAATTCACAGGGGTTGATGATCACTTATTAAACTCCCGTTTCTTTATAGTGCCAACTGTTGACACTTCCACATCTGAGGGCAAAGAGCTCGTGCAGCATTGTATTCTCAGTTCAGCCACGCCGCCTGCAGTTTCTTCCTTGCAGAAAAATCTTTCCCAGTGTACTTCTTTAAATGCTGCAAAATAGTGGGACAGAAGATTTCGGTATAGACTTAACTTTAGATGGGCATAGGTACAAGCATGTGGCCATTTTTAGAGACATTGTTAGAGTTCAGGTTAGAGTTACTGCTGCGTGAGTATTCGGTTTATGGTAAGGTTATGGATCAAATGTAGGGTGAGTGTGAGGTTGAAGGTAAGAGTAGGGTTTAGTGCTTAAGGATGAATGAACCTATTGTCTCATTTAGGCTTATGGTGAACTTGACTCTTTAGGTTTGGGTTGGGGTTAATATTTGTGTGAGGGTTAGAAAGTGTGTGAGGTTAAGAGTTGGGGTCAGGCTTGCGGCTTGTGTGTTACATCCGTTTTGGTTGTGGATAAGTTTAGCTCTCTGTCTAGTTTAAGGGATTGGATTACAATAAAGGTGATATGGAGGCTTGGATTGAAGGTGATGGATAGAGTTAAGTTAGGTTCAGGCGAAGGGTGACGGTTAGGAGTAAGGTTAGTTGTAGGGGGAGCTGCATGTTCACATCAGATTTGGGGTTAGGATTAGGCTTAGCCTTAGGGTAGACATATGGTTAGGGTTAGGGCTTGGTTTAGGCTGAGCCTTAGGTTAGGGTTCAGTTTAAGGTTAGGAGTCTACAGAATTACACCTAGGCTTAGGGTTACACCTCTTTTTAGGTTTAGACCTAGGGCTAGGTTTTGACCTAGGTTAGGGCTAGGATTAGGGTTGGTTTTAATATAGGATTTAGGTTTGAGGTTTCATTGAAGTGTAGGATTATTGGAAGTACATCTGCTCTCCCTGGTTTTCCTTCACGATCACAATGTTTCTGAGATTCATGGTTTAAGGAAAATCTTGCTCCTTGCCGGTTTCAAGGCAAAAAGGCGCCACCGGCAGTTTGTTTTTCCGTCAAACTTACCCTCGCTCTTTGAGAACCTTGGGTCTTTGGGAAAGCCGTGAGTCCAGCAAGATTTTTCAGTTCAAATGTGCCCTAAGCATTGGGTTCTACCTCTGAGCAATACAGCCCGTGGAATTCCTGAGAATCTGGAACCTGCCATGAAGTTCAGCCTGCGTTTTATTCACACGAAGAAGCTCCTTCGAGGTTCCCATGCCTCTGTACACTGATGCTTCCAGCAACGTCATGTCTCAAAAGTCAATAGTGCTTCTCTGAGTTTCACTGGTCTAGCGTAAAGGGTGAAGTGCCTGGGTTCCCGTGCTTCACTACTGTATGGCCTCAAGATGATGTTTGTAGGCACAGCGGCAAATCCATCGGTGGCAATTCTCTCATATTGTCATTGCGATGGGAAGATTCCTTATTGGCTAGGAAATGTTTTACCGTGGAAGACGGGTCACCACAGAGCTGTCTCTTTTGGGTTGAGACAAAGTTTGCTGAATTTACCTGCCAGCAGTTGCGTGTCCTCCCTTTATTTTCTTTTTTTTTTTTGGTGGAGGTGCAGGGGAATGAATCTCCCTTTCTTTTAAGGTCGATGGAGGCGCACGAGTATAAGGAGAACGATGAATAGTGGCCTTTCATAACCCAGGATCATCAGAAACCACAGAGTAAATTTTAGGAACGTAGACATAGGACAGCGGAGAAAACTTCACTCAGGGACTTCAGTGAACTCTCCTTACAATGCTGAGGCCTGACACGCCTAGTGCCTGGGGGCAACCCGGCTCCTGCCCTAGGTAGTTTTGTGGAGAGTGCCTCCCTCAGGTGGTGCCTTTTCTCTCCCAGCAATATTGCTCTGTGAAATTCTGCAACTGATAAAAACTATTTGCCATGGGTATTTCCTTTCACCTCATTGGCCTCCTCTTTGAAGTACAAATGCTTTTCTACACGGGTGCTGCCTCCCTGAGCTTTCCTTTGTCTTGGCTCAATGGATGCAGATTCCTGTGCTGAATACATGCTGGACTGGCACAGCTGGGTGCTTGTCAGTATACCTGGCACAGGCAGCAATTCTTTTGTCAAAACCCACCTGGCTTGATCAAGGTTCCTTATTCTCCTGAAAAAGATTTTTATCCAAATTCTAGAGGAGCACCAGTGTGCCTATGGGAGCTACACCCGGGCTTGCTGAACAGAGGCTCCGGAGTTTTCATTTTCTGACTAAAATTCAACAAGGAATTTCATGGATCTAAAGAAACCGTGAATTGTGGACCTACCAGATTCTAACATCTTCATTGTCTAATGGAAGCTTAAGTTTCCCAGTCCGATCCGGCTGCAACTTCATTTCTAGCAATGGCCATTCAATTGTGGATGTTCAGCTTTTTCGGAATTCTCTTATACCTGCATGTTCCCGCGCCAAGTTAAGACCACCCGGTGGAGGTTTATGTGACTCAGGACAACTCTTTATTTCAGGCGTCTAGAACAAAGGGAATTCACAGGGGTTGATGATCACTTATTAAACTCCCGTTTCTTTATAGTGCCAACTGTTGACACTTCCACATCTGAGGGCAAAGAGCTCGTGCAGCATTGTATTCTCAGTTCAGCCACGCCGCCTGCAGTTTCTTCCTTGCAGAAAAATCTTTCCCAGTGTACTTCTTTAAATGCTGCAAAATAGTGGGACAGAAGATTTCGGTATAGCCTTAACTTTAGATGGGCATAGGTACAAGCATGTGGCCATTTTTAGAGACATTGTTAGAGTTCAGGTTAGAGTTACTGCTGCGTGAGTATTCGGTTTATGGTAAGGTTATGGATCAAATGTAGGGTGAGTGTGAGGTTGAAGGTAAGAGTAGGGTTTAGTGCTTAAGGATGAATGAACCTATTGTCTCATTTAGGCTTATGGTGAACTTGACTCTTTAGGTATGGGTTGGGGTTAATATTTGTGTGAGGGTTAGAAAGTGTGTGAGGTTAAGAGTTGGGGTCAGGCTTGCGGCTTGTGTGTTACATCCGTTTTGGTTGTGGATAAGTTTAGCTCTCTGTCTAGTTTAAGGGATTGGATTACAATAAAGGTGATATGGAGGCTTGGATTGAAGGTGATGGATAGAGTTAAGTTAGGGTCAGGCGAAGGGTGACGGTTAGGAGTAAGGTTAGTTGTAGGGGGAGCTGCATGTTCACATCAGATTTGGGGTTAGGATTAGGCTTAGCCTTAGGGTAGACATATGGTTAGGGTTAGGGCTTGGTTTAGGCTGAGCCTTAGGTTAGGGTTCAGTTTAAGGTTAGGAGTCTACAGAATTACACCTAGGCTTAGGGTTACACCTCTTTTTAGGTTTAGACCTAGGGCTAGGTTTTGACCTAGGTTAGGGCTAGGATTAGGGTTGGTTTTAATATAGGATTTAGGTTTGAGGTTTCATTGAAGTGTAGGATTATTGGAAGTACATCTGCTCTCCCTGGTTTTCCTTCACGATCACAATGTTTCTGAGAGTCATGGTTTAAGGAAAATCTTGCTCCTTGCCGGTTTCAAGGCAAAAAGGCGCCACCGGCAGTTTGTTTTTCCGTCAAACTTACCCTCGCTCTTTGAGAACCTTGGGTCTTTGGGAAAGCCGTGAGTCCAGCAAGATTTTTCAGTTCAAATGTGCCCTAAGCATTGGGTTCTACCTCTGAGCAATACAGCCCGTGGAATTCCTGAGAATCTGGAACCTGCCATGAAGTTCAGCCTGCGTTTTATTCACACGAAGAAGCTCCTTCGAGGTTCCCATGCCTCTGTACACTGATGCTTCCAGCAACGTCATGTCTCAAAAGTCAATAGTGCTTCTCTGAGTTTCACTGGTCTAGCGTAAAGGGTGAAGTGCCTGGGTTCCCGTGCTTCACTACTGTATGGCCTCAAGATGATGTTTGTAGGCACAGCGGCAAATCCATCGGTGGCAATTCTCTCATATTGTCATTGCGATGGGAAGATTCCTTATTGGCTAGGAAATGTTTTACCATGGAAGACGGGTCACCACAGAGCTGTCTCTTTTGGGTTGAGACAAAGTTTGCTGAATTTACCTGCCAGCAGTTGCGTGTCCTCCCTTTCTTTTTTTTTTTTTTTTGGTGGAGGTGCAGGGGAATGAATCTCCCTTTCTTTTAAGGTCGATGGAGGCGCACGAGTGTAAGGAGAACGATGAATAGTGGCCTTTCATAACCCAGGATCATCAGAAACCACAGAGTAAATTTTAGGAACGTAGACATAGGACAGCGGAGAAAACTTCACTCAGGGACTTCAGTGAACTCTCCTTACAATGCTGAGGCCTGACAAGCCTAGTGCCTGGGGGCAACCTGGCTCCTGCCCTAGGTAGTTTTGTGGAGAGTGCCTCCCTCAGGTGGTGCCTTTTCTCTCCCAGCAATATTGCTCTGTGAAATTCTGCAACTGATAAAAACTATTTGCCATGGGTATTTCCTTTCACCTCATTGGCCTCCTCTTTGAAGTACAAATGCTTTTCTACACGGGTGCTGCCTCCCTGAGCTTTCCTTTGTCTTGGCTCAATGGATGCAGATTCCTGTGCTGAATACATGCTGGACTGGCACAGCTGGGTGCTTGTCAGTATACCTGGCACAGGCAGCAATTCTTTTGTCAAAACCCACCTGGCTTGATCTAGGTTCCTTATTCTCCTGAAAAAGATTTTTATCCAAATTCTAGAGGAGCACCAGTGTGCCTATGGGAGCTACACCCGGGCTTGCTGAACAGAGGCTCCGGAGTTTTCATTTTCTGACTAAAATTCAACAAGGAATTTCATGGATCTAAAGAAACCGTGAATTGTGAACCTACCAGATTCTAACATCTTCATTGTCTAATGGAAGCTTAAGTTTCCCAGTCCGATCCGGCTGCAACTTCATTTCTAGCAATGGCCATTCAATTGTGGATGTTCAGCTTTCTTCGGAATTCTCTTATACCTGCATGTTCCCGCGCCACGTTAAGACCACCCGGTGGAGGTTTATGTGACTCCGGACAACTCTTTATTTCAGGCGTCTAGAACAAAGGGAATTCACAGGGGTTGATGATCACTTATTAAACTCCCGTTTCTTTATAGTGCCAACTGTTGACACTTCCACATCTGAGGGCAAAGAGCTCGTGCAGCATTGTATTCTCAGTTCAGCCACGCCGCCTGCAGTTTCTTCCTTGCAGAAAAATCTTTCCCAGTGTACTTCTTTAAATGCTGCAAAATAGTGGGACAGAAGATTTCGGTATAGCCTTAACTTTAGATGGGCATAGGTACAAGCATGTGGCCATTTTTAGAGACATTGTTAGAGTTCAGGTTAGAGTTACTGCTGCGTGAGTATTCGGTTTATGGTAAGGTTATGGATCAAATGTAGGGTGAGTGTGAGGTTGAAGGTAAGAGTAGGGTTTAGTGCTTAAGGATGAATGAACCTATTGTCTCATTTAGGCTTATGGTGAACTTGACTCTTTAGGTTTGGGTTGGGGTTAATATTTGTGTGAGGGTTAGAAAGTGTGTGAGGTTAAGAGTTGGGGTCAGGCTTGCGGCTTGTGTGTTACATCCGTTTTGGTTGTGGATAAGTTTAGCTCTCTGTCTAGTTTAAGGGATTGGATTACAATAAAGGTGATATGGAGGCTTGGATTGAAGGTGATGGATAGAGTTAAGTTAGGTTCAGGCGAAGGGTGACGGTTAGGAGTAAGGTTAGTTGTAGGGGGAGCTGCATGTTCACATCAGATTTGGGGTTAGGATTAGGCTTAGCCTTAGGGTAGACATATGGTTAGGGTTAGGGCTTGGTTTAGGCTGAGCCTTAGGTTAGGGTTCAGTTTAAGGTTAGGAGTCTACAGAATTACACCTAGGCTTAGGGTTACACCTCTTTTTAGGTTTAGACCTAGGGCTAGGTTTTGACCTAGGTTAGGGCTAGGATTAGGGTTGGTTTTAATATAGGATTTAGGTTTGAGGTTTCATTGAAGTGTAGGATTATTGGAAGTACATCTGCTCTCCCTGGTTTTCCTTCACGATCACAATGTTTCTGAGATTCATGGTTTAAGGAAAATCTTGCTCCTTGCCGGTTTCAAGGCAAAAAGGCGCCACCGGCAGTTTGTTTTTCTGTCAAACTTACCCTCGCTCTTTGAGAACCTTGGGTCTTTGGGAAAGCCGTGAGTCCAGCAAGATTTTTCAGTTCAAATGTGCCCTAAGCATTGGGTTCTACCTCTGAGCAATACAGCCCGTGGAATTCCTGAGAATCTGGAACCTGCCATGAAGTTCAGCCTGCGTTTTATTCACACGAAGAAGCTCCTTCGAGGTTCCCATGCCTCTGTACACTGATGCTTCCAGCAACGTCATGTCTCAAAAGTCAATAGTGCTTCTCTGAGTTTCACTGGTCTAGCGTAAAGGGTGAAGTGCCTGGGTTCCCGTGCTTCACTACTGTATGGCCTCAAGATGATGTTTGTAGGCACAGCGGCAAATCCATCGGTGGCAATTCTCTCATATTGTCATTGCGATGGGAAGATTCCTTATTGGCTAGGAAATGTTTTACCGTGGAAGACGGGTCACCACAGAGCTGTCTCTTTTGGGTTGAGACAAAGTTTGCTGAATTTACCTGCCAGCAGTTGCGTGTCCTCCCTTTCTTTCTTTCTTTTTTTTTTTTTTTTGTGGAGGTGCAGGGGAATGAATCTCCCTTTCTTTTAAGGTCGATGGAGGCGCACGAGTGTAAGGAGAACGATGAATAGTGGCCTTTCATAACCCAGGATCATCAGAAACCACAGAGTAAATTTTAGGAACGTAGACATAGGACAGCGGAGAAAACTTCACTCAGGGACTTCAGTGAACTCTCCTTACAATGCTGAGGCCTGACACGCCTAGTGCCTGGGGGCAACCTGGCTCCTGCCCTAGGTAGTTTTGTGGAGAGTGCCTCCCTCAGGTGGTGCCTTTTCTCTCCCAGCAATATTGCTCTGTGAAATTCTGCAACTGATAAAAACTATTTGCCATGGGTATTTCCTTTCACCTCATTGGCCTCCTCTTTGAAGTACAAATGCTTTTCTACATGGGTGCTGCCTCCCTGAGCTTTCCTTTGTCTTGGCTCAATGGATGCAGATTCCTGTGCTGAATACATGCTGGACTGGCACAGCTGGGTGCTTGTCAGTATACCTGGCACAGGCAGCAATTCTTTTGTCAAAACCCACCTGGCTTGATCAAGGTTCCTTATTCTCCTGAAAAAGATTTTTATCCAAATTCTAGAGGAGCACCAGTGTGCCTATGGGAGCTACACCCGGACTTGCTGAACAGAGGCTCCGGAGTTTTCATTTTCTGACTAAAATTCAACAAGGAATTTCATGGATCTAAAGAAACCGTGAATTGTGGACCTACCAGATTCTAACATCTTCATTGTCTAATGGAAGCTTAAGTTTCCCAGTCCGATCCGGCTGCAACTTCATTTCTAGCAATGGCCATTCAATTGTGGATGTTCAGCTTTCTTCGGAATTCTCTTATACCTGCATGTTCCCGCGCCACGTTAAGACCACCCGGTGGAGGTTTATGTGACTCAGGACAACTCTTTATTTCAGGCGTCTAGAACAAAGGGAATTCACAGGGGTTGATGATCACTTATTAAACTCCCGTTTCTTTATAGTGCCAACTGTTGACACTTCCACATCTGAGGGCAAAGAGCTCGTGCAGCATTGTATTCTCAGTTCAGCCACGCCGCCTGCAGTTTCTTCCTTGCAGAAAAATCTTTCCCAGTGTACTTCTTTAAATGCTGCAAAATAGTGGGACAGAAGATTTCGGTATAGCCTTAACTTTAGATGGGCATAGGTACAAGCATGTGGCCATTTTTAGAGACATTGTTAGAGTTCAGGTTAGAGTTACTGCTGCGTGAGTATTCGGTTTATGGTAAGGTTATGGATCAAATGTAGGGTGAGTGTGAGGTTGAAGGTAAGAGTAGGGTTTAGTGCTTAAGGATGAATGAACCTATTGTCTCATTTAGGCTTATGGTGAACTTGACTCTTTAGGTATGGGTTGGGGTTAATATTTGTGTGAGGGTTAGAAAGTGTGTGAGGTTAAGAGTTGGGGTCAGGCTTGCGGCTTGTGTGTTACATCCGTTTTGGTTGTGGATAAGTTTAGCTCTCTGTCTAGTTTAAGGGATTGGATTACAATAAAGGTGATATGGAGGCTTGGATTGAAGGTGATGGATAGAGTTAAGTTAGGGTCAGGCGAAGGGTGACGGTTAGGAGTAAGGTTAGTTGTAGGGGGAGCTGCATGTTCACATCAGATTTGGGGTTAGGATTAGGCTTAGCCTTAGGGTAGACATATGGTTAGGGTTAGGGCTTGGTTTAGGCTGAGCCTTAGGTTAGGGTTCAGTTTAAGGTTAGGAGTCTACAGAATTACACCTAGGCTTAGGGTTACACCTCTTTTTAGGTTTAGACCTAGGGCTAGGTTTTGACCTAGGTTAGGGCTAGGATTAGGGTTGGTTTTAATATAGGATTTAGGTTTGAGGTTTCATTTAAGTGTAGGATTATTGGAAGTACATCTGCTCTCCCTGGTTTTCCTTCACGATCACAATGTTTCTGAGATTCATGGTTTAAGGAAAATCTTGCTCCTTGCCGGTTTCAAGGCAAAAAGGCGCCACCGGCAGTTTGTTTTTCCGTCAAACTTACCCTCGCTCTTTGAGAACCTTGGGTCTTTGGGAAAGCCGTGAGTCCAGCAAGATTTTTCAGTTCAAATGTGCCCTAAGCATTGGGTTCTACCTCTGAGCAATACAGCCCGTGGAATTCCTGAGAATCTGGAACCTGCCATGAAGTTCAGCCTGCGTTTTATTCACACGAAGAAGCTCCTTCGAGGTTCCCATGCCTCTGTACACTGATGCTTCCAGCAACGTCATGTCTCAAAAGTCAATAGTGCTTCTATGAGTTTCACTGGTCTAGCGTAAAGGGTGAAGCGCCTGGGTTCCCGTGCTTCACTACTGTATGGCCTCAAGATGATGTTTGTAGGCACAGCGGCAAATCCATCGGTGGCAATTCTCTCATATTGTCATTGCGATGGGAAGATTCCTTATTGGCTAGGAAATGTTTTACCATGGAAGACGGGTCACCACAGAGCTGTCTCTTTTGGGTTGAGACAAAGTTTGCTGAATTTACCTGCCAGCAGTTGCGTGTCCTCCCTTTCTTTCTTTCTTTTTTTTTTTTTTTTTTTTGTGGAGGTGCAGGGGAATGAATCTCCCTTTCTTTTAAGGTCGATGGAGGCGCACGAGTGTAAGGAGAACGATGAATAGTGGCCTTTCATAACCCAGGATCATCAGAAACCACAGAGTAAATTTTAGGAACGTAGACATAGGACAGCAGAGAAAACTTCACTCAGGGACTTCAGTGAACTCTCCTTACAATGCTGAGGCCTGACACGCCTAGTGCCTGGGGGCAACCCGGCTCCTGCCCTAGGTAGTTTTGTGGAGAGTGCCTCCCTCAGGTGGTGCCTTTTCTCTCCCAGCAATATTGCTCTGTGAAATTCTGCAACTGATAAAAACTATTTGCCATGGGTATTTCCTTTCACCTCATTGGCCTCCTCTTTGAAGTACAAATGCTTTTCTACATGGGTGCTGCCTCCCTGAGCTTTCCTTTGTCTTGGCTCAATGGATGCAGATTCCTGTGCTGAATACATGCTGGACTGGCACAACTGGGTGCTTGTCAGTATACCTGGCACAGGCAGCAATTCTTTTGTCAAAACCCACCTGGCTTGATCAAGGTTCCTTATTCTCCTGAAAAAGATTTTTATCCAAATTCTAGAGGAGCACCAGTGTGCCTATGGGAGCTACACCCGGACTTGCTGAACAGAGGCTCCGGAGTTTTCATTTTCTGACTAAAATTCAACAAGGAATTTCATGGATCTAAAGAAACCGTGAATTGTGGACCTACCAGATTCTAACATCTTCATTGTCTAATGGAAGCTTAAGTTTCCCAGTCCGATCCGGCTGCAACTTCATTTCTAGCAATGGCCATTCAATTGTGGATGTTCAGTTTTCTTCGGAATTCTCTTATACCTGCATGTTCCCGCGCCACGTTAAGACCACCCGGTGGAGGTTTATGTGACTCCGGACAACTCTTTATTTCAGGCGTCTAGAACAAAGGGAATTCACAGGGGTTGATGATCACTTATTAAACTCCCGTTTCTTTATAGTGCCAACTGTTGACACTTCCACATCTGAGGGCAAAGAGCTCGTGCAGCATTGTATTCTCAGTTCAGCCACGCCGCCTGCAGTTTCTTCCTTGCAGAAAAATCTTTCCCAGTGTACTTCTTTAAATGCTGCAAAATAGTGGGACAGAAGATTTCGGTATAGCCTTAACTTTAGATGGGCATAGGTACAAGCATGTGGCCATTTTTAGAGACATTGTTAGAGTTCAGGTTAGAGTTACTGCTGCGTGAGTATTCGGTTTATGGTAAGGTTATGGATCAAATGTAGGGTGAGTGTGAGGTTGAAGGTAAGAGTAGGGTTTAGTGCTTAAGGATGAATGAACCTATTGTCTCATTTAGGCTTATGGTGAACTTGACTCTTTAGGTATGGGTTGGGGTTAATATTTGTGTGAGGGTTAGAAAGTGTGTGAGGTTAAGAGTTGGGGTCAGGCTTGCGGCTTGTGTGTTACATCCGTTTTGGTTGTGGATAAGTTTAGCTCTCTGTCTAGTTTAAGGGATTGGATTACAATAAAGGTGATATGGAGGCTTGGATTGAAGGTGATGGATAGAGTTAAGTTAGGTTCAGGCGAAGGGTGACGGTTAGGAGTAAGGTTAGTTGTAGGGGGAGCTGCATGTTCACATCAGATTTGGGGTTAGGATTAGGCTTAGCCTTAGGGTAGACATATGGTTAGGGTTAGGCCTTGGTTTAGGCTGAGCCTTAGGTTAGGGTTCAGTTTAAGGTTAGGAGTCTACAGAATTACACCTAGGCTTAGGGTTACACCTCTTTTTAGGTTTAGACCTAGGGCTAGGTTTTGACCTAGGTTAGGGCTAGGATTAGGGTTGGTTTTAATATAGGATTTAGGTTTGAGGTTTCATTGAAGTGTAGGATTATTGGAAGTACATATGCTCTCCCTGGTTTTCCTTCACGATCACAATGTTTCTGAGAGTCATGGTTTAAGGAAAATCTTGCTCCTTGCCGGTTTCAAGGCAAAAAGGCGCCACCGGCAGTTTGTTTTTCCGTCAAACTTACCCTCGCTCTTTGAGAACCTTGGGTCTTTGGGAAAGCCGTGAGTCCAGCAAGATTTTTCAGTTCAAATGTGCCCTAAGCATTGGGTTCTACCTCTGAGCAATACAGCCCGTGGAATTCCTGAGAATCTGGAACCTGCCATGAAGTTCAGCCTGCGTTTTATTCACACGAAGAAGCTCCTTCGAGGTTCCCATGCCTCTGTACACTGATGCTTCCAGCAACGTCATGTCTCAAAAGTCAATAGTGCTTCTCTGAGTTTCACTGGTCTAGCGTAAAGGGTGAAGTGCCTGGGTTCCCGTGCTTCACTACTGTATGGCCTCAAGATGATGTTTGTAGGCACAGCGGCAAATCCATCGGTGGCAATTCTCTCATATTGTCATTGCGATGGGAAGATTCCTTATTGGCTAGGAAATGTTTTACCATGGAAGACGGGTCACCACAGAGCTGTCTCTTTTGGGTTGAGACAAAGTTTGCTGAATTTACCTGCCAGCAGTTGCGTGTCCTCCCTTTCTTTCTTTCTTTCTTTTTTTTTTTTTTGTGGAGGTGCAGGGGAATGAATCTCCCTTTCTTTTAAGGTCGATGGAGGCGCACGAGTGTAAGGAGAACGATGAATAGTGGCCTTTCATAACCCAGGATCATCAGAAACCACAGAGTAAATTTTAGGAACGTAGACATAGGACAGCAGAGAAAACTTCACTCAGGGACTTCAGTGAACTCTCCTTACAATGCTGAGGCCTGACACGCCTAGTGCCTGGGGGCAACCAGGCTCCTGCCCTAGGTAGTTTTGTGGAGAGTGCCTCCCTCAGGTGGTGCCTTTTCTCTCCCAGCAATATTGCTCTGTGAAATTCTGCAACTGATAAAAACTATTTGCCATGGGTATTTCCTTTCACCTCATTGGCCTCCTCTTTGAAGTACAAATGCTTTTCTACATGGGTGCTGCCTCCCTGAGCTTTCCTTTGTCTTGGCTCAATGGATGCAGATTCCTGTGCTGAATACATGCTGGACTGGCACAACTGGGTGCTTGTCAGTATACCTGGCACAGGCAGCAATTCTTTTGTCAAAACCCACCTGGCTTGATCAAGGTTCCTTATTCTCTTGAAAAAGATTTTTATCCAAATTCTAGAGGAGCACCAGTGTGCCTATGGGAGCTACACCCGGACTTGCTGAACAGAGGCTCCGGAGTTTTCATTTTCTGACTAAAATTCAACAAGGAATTTCATGGATCTAAAGAAACCGTGAATTGTGGACCTACCAGATTCTAACATCTTCATTGTCTAATGGAAGCTTAAGTTTCCCAGTCCGATCCGGCTGCAACTTCATTTCTAGCAATGGCCATTCAATTGTGGATGTTCAGCTTTCTTCGGAATTCTCTTATACCTGCATGTTCCCGCGCCACGTTAAGACCACCCGGTGGAGGTTTATGTGACTCAGGACAACTCTTTATTTCAGGCGTCTAGAACAAAGGGAATTCACAGGGGTTGATGATCACTTATTAAACTCCCGTTTCTTTATAGTGCCAACTGTTGACACTTCCACATCTGAGGGCAAAGAGCTCGTGCAGCATTGTATTCTCAGTTCAGCCACGCCGCCTGCAGTTTCTTCCTTGCAGAAAAATCTTTCCCAGTGTACTTCTTTAAATGCTGCAAAATAGTGGGACAGAAGATTTCGGTATAGCCTTAACTTTAGATGGGCATAGGTACAAGCATGTGGCCATTTTTAGAGACATTGTTAGAGTTCAGGTTAGAGTTACTGCTGCGTGAGTATTCGGTTTATGGTAAGGTTATGGATCAAATGTAGGGTGAGTGTGAGGTTGAAGGTAAGAGTAGGGTTTAGTGCTTAAGGATGAATGAACCTATTGTCTCATTTAGGCTTATGGTGAACTTGACTCTTTAGGTATGGGTTGGGGTTAATATTTGTGTGAGGGTTAGAAAGTGTGTGAGGTTAAGAGTTGGGGTCAGGCTTGCGGCTTGTGTGTTACATCCGTTTTGGTTGTGGATAAGTTTAGCTCTCTGTCTAGTTTAAGGGATTGGATTACAATAAAGGTGATATGGAGGCTTGGATTGAAGGTGATGGATAGAGTTAAGTTAGGGTCAGGCGAAGGGTGACGGTTAGGAGTAAGGTTAGTTGTAGGGGGAGCTGCATGTTCACATCAGATTTGGGGTTAGGATTAGGCTTAGCCTTAGGGTAGACATATGGTTAGGGTTAGGGCTTGGTTTAGGCTGAGCCTTAGGTTAGGGTTCAGTTTAAGGTTAGGAGTCTACAGAATTACACCTAGGCTTAGGGTTACACCTCTTTTTAGGTTTAGACCTAGGGCTAGGTTTTGACCTAGGTTAGGGCTAGGATTAGGGTTGGTTTTAATATAGGATTTAGGTTTGAGGTTTCATTTAAGTGTAGGATTATTGGAAGTACATCTGCTCTCCCTGGTTTTCCTTCACGATCACAATGTTTCTGAGATTCATGGTTTAAGGAAAATCTTGCTCCTTGCCGGTTTCAAGGCAAAAAGGCGCCACCGGCAGTTTGTTTTTCCGTCAAACTTACCCTCGCTCTTTGAGAACCTTGGGTCTTTGGGAAAGCCGTGAGTCCAGCAAGATTTTTCAGTTCAAATGTGCCCTAAGCATTGGGTTCTACCTCTGAGCAATACAGCCCGTGGAATTCCTGAGAATCTGGAACCTGCCATGAAGTTCAGCCTGCGTTTTATTCACACGAAGAAGCTCCTTCGAGGTTCCCATGCCTCTGTACACTGATGCTTCCAGCAACGTCATGTCTCAAAAGTCAATAGTGCTTCTATGAGTTTCACTGGTCTAGCGTAAAGGGTGAAGCGCCTGGGTTCCCGTGCTTCACTACTGTATGGCCTCAAGATGATGTTTGTAGGCACAGCGGCAAATCCATCGGTGGCAATTCTCTCATATTGTCATTGCGATGGGAAGATTCCTTATTGGCTAGGAAATGTTTTACCATGGAAGACGGGTCACCACAGAGCTGTCTCTTTTGGGTTGAGACAAAGTTTGCTGAATTTACCTGCCAGCAGTTGCGTGTCCTCCCTTTCTTTCTTTCTTTTTTTTTTTTTTTTTTTTGTGGAGGTGCAGGGGAATGAATCTCCCTTTCTTTTAAGGTCGATGGAGGCGCACGAGTGTAAGGAGAACGATGAATAGTGGCCTTTCATAACCCAGGATCATCAGAAACCACAGAGTAAATTTTAGGAACGTAGACATAGGACAGCAGAGAAAACTTCACTCAGGGACTTCAGTGAACTCTCCTTACAATGCTGAGGCCTGACACGCCTAGTGCCTGGGGGCAACCCGGCTCCTGCCCTAGGTAGTTTTGTGGAGAGTGCCTCCCTCAGGTGGTGCCTTTTCTCTCCCAGCAATATTGCTCTGTGAAATTCTGCAACTGATAAAAACTATTTGCCATGGGTATTTCCTTTCACCTCATTGGCCTCCTCTTTGAAGTACAAATGCTTTTCTACATGGGTGCTGCCTCCCTGAGCTTTCCTTTGTCTTGGCTCAATGGATGCAGATTCCTGTGCTGAATACATGCTGGACTGGCACAACTGGGTGCTTGTCAGTATACCTGGCACAGGCAGCAATTCTTTTGTCAAAACCCACCTGGCTTGATCAAGGTTCCTTATTCTCCTGAAAAAGATTTTTATCCAAATTCTAGAGGAGCACCAGTGTGCCTATGGGAGCTACACCCGGACTTGCTGAACAGAGGCTCCGGAGTTTTCATTTTCTGACTAAAATTCAACAAGGAATTTCATGGATCTAAAGAAACCGTGAATTGTGGACCTACCAGATTCTAACATCTTCATTGTCTAATGGAAGCTTAAGTTTCCCAGTCCGATCCGGCTGCAACTTCATTTCTAGCAATGGCCATTCAATTGTGGATGTTCAGTTTTCTTCGGAATTCTCTTATACCTGCATGTTCCCGCGCCACGTTAAGACCACCCGGTGGAGGTTTATGTGACTCCGGACAACTCTTTATTTCAGGCGTCTAGAACAAAGGGAATTCACAGGGGTTGATGATCACTTATTAAACTCCCGTTTCTTTATAGTGCCAACTGTTGACACTTCCACATCTGAGGGCAAAGAGCTCGTGCAGCATTGTATTCTCAGTTCAGCCACGCCGCCTGCAGTTTCTTCCTTGCAGAAAAATCTTTCCCAGTGTACTTCTTTAAATGCTGCAAAATAGTGGGACAGAAGATTTCGGTATAGCCTTAACTTTAGATGGGCATAGGTACAAGCATGTGGCCATTTTTAGAGACATTGTTAGAGTTCAGGTTAGAGTTACTGCTGCGTGAGTATTCGGTTTATGGTAAGGTTATGGATCAAATGTAGGGTGAGTGTGAGGTTGAAGGTAAGAGTAGGGTTTAGTGCTTAAGGATGAATGAACCTATTGTCTCATTTAGGCTTATGGTGAACTTGACTCTTTAGGTATGGGTTGGGGTTAATATTTGTGTGAGGGTTAGAAAGTGTGTGAGGTTAAGAGTTGGGGTCAGGCTTGCGGCTTGTGTGTTACATCCGTTTTGGTTGTGGATAAGTTTAGCTCTCTGTCTAGTTTAAGGGATTGGATTACAATAAAGGTGATATGGAGGCTTGGATTGAAGGTGATGCATAGAGTTAAGTTAGTTTCAGGCGAAGGGTGACGGTTAGGAGTAAGGTTAGTTGTAGGGGGAGCTGCATGTTCACATCAGATTTGGGGTTAGGATTAGGCTTAGCCTTAGGGTAGACATATGGTTAGGGTTAGGCCTTGGTTTAGGCTGAGCCTTAGGTTAGGGTTCAGTTTAAGGTTAGGAGTCTACAGAATTACACCTAGGCTTAGGGTTACACCTCTTTTTAGGTTTAGACCTAGGGCTAGGTTTTGACCTAGGTTAGGGCTAGGATTAGGGTTGGTTTTAATATAGGATTTAGGTTTGAGGTTTCATTGAAGTGTAGGATTATTGGAAGTACATATGCTCTCCCTGGTTTTCCTTCACGATCACAATGTTTCTGAGAGTCATGGTTTAAGGAAAATCTTGCTCCTTGCCGGTTTCAAGGCAAAAAGGCGCCACCGGCAGTTTGTTTTTCCGTCAAACTTACCCTCGCTCTTTGAGAACCTTGGGTCTTTGGGAAAGCCGTGAGTCCAGCAAGATTTTTCAGTTCAAATGTGCCCTAAGCATTGGGTTCTACCTCTGAGCAATACAGCCCGTGGAATTCCTGAGAATCTGGAACCTGCCATGAAGTTCAGCCTGCGTTTTATTCACACGAAGAAGCTCCTTCGAGGTTCCCATGCCTCTGTACACTGATGCTTCCAGCAACGTCATGTCTCAAAAGTCAATAGTGCTTCTCTGAGTTTCACTGGTCTAGCGTAAAGGGTGAAGTGCCTGGGTTCCCGTGCTTCACTACTGTATGGCCTCAAGATGATGTTTGTAGGCACAGCGGCAAATCCATCGGTGGCAATTCTCTCATATTGTCATTGCGATGGGAAGATTCCTTATTGGCTAGGAAATGTTTTACCATGGAAGACGGGTCACCACAGAGCTGTCTCTTTTGGGTTGAGACAAAGTTTGCTGAATTTACCTGCCAGCAGTTGCGTGTCCTCCCTTTCTTTCTTTCTTTCTTTTTTTTTTTTTTGTGGAGGTGCAGGGGAATGAATCTCCCTTTCTTTTAAGGTCGATGGAGGCGCACGAGTGTAAGGAGAACGATGAATAGTGGCCTTTCATAACCCAGGATCATCAGAAACCACAGAGTAAATTTTAGGAACGTAGACATAGGACAGCAGAGAAAACTTCACTCAGGGACTTCAGTGAACTCTCCTTACAATGCTGAGGCCTGACACGCCTAGTGCCTGGGGGCAACCAGGCTCCTGCCCTAGGTAGTTTTGTGGAGAGTGCCTCCCTCAGGTGGTGCCTTTTCTCTCCCAGCAATATTGCTCTGTGAAATTCTGCAACTGATAAAAACTATTTGCCATGGGTATTTCCTTTCACCTCATTGGCCTCCTCTTTGAAGTACAAATGCTTTTCTACATGGGTGCTGCCTCCCTGAGCTTTCCTTTGTCTTGGCTCAATGGATGCAGATTCCTGTGCTGAATACATGCTGGACTGGCACAACTGGGTGCTTGTCAGTATACCTGGCACAGGCAGCAATTCTTTTGTCAAAACCCACCTGGCTTGATCAAGGTTCCTTATTCTCTTGAAAAAGATTTTTATCCAAATTCTAGAGGAGCACCAGTGTGCCTATGGGAGCTACACCCGGACTTGCTGAACAGAGGCTCCGGAGTTTTCATTTTCTGACTAAAATTCAACAAGGAATTTCATGGATCTAAAGAAACCGTGAATTGTGGACCTACCAGATTCTAACATCTTCATTGTCTAATGGAAGCTTAAGTTTCCCAGTCCGATCCGGCTGCAACTTCATTTCTAGCAATGGCCATTCAATTGTGGATGTTCAGCTTTCTTCGGAATTCTCTTATACCTGCATGTTCCCGCGCCACGTTAAGACCACCCGGTGGAGGTTTATGTGACTCAGGACAACTCTTTATTTCAGGCGTCTAGAACAAAGGGAATTCACAGGGGTTGATGATCACTTATTAAACTCCCGTTTCTTTATAGTGCCAACTGTTGACACTTCCACATCTGAGGGCAAAGAGCTCGTGCAGCATTGTATTCTCAGTTCAGCCACGCCGCCTGCAGTTTCTTCCTTGCAGAAAAATCTTTCCCAGTGTACTTCTTTAAATGCTGCAAAATAGTGGGACAGAAGATTTCGGTATAGCCTTAACTTTAGATGGGCATAGGTACAAGCATGTGGCCATTTTTAGAGACATTGTTAGAGTTCAGGTTAGAGTTACTGCTGCGTGAGTATTCGGTTTATGGTAAGGTTATGGATCAAATGTAGGGTGAGTGTGAGGTTGAAGGTAAGAGTAGGGTTTAGTGCTTAAGGATGAATGAACCTATTGTCTCATTTAGGCTTATGGTGAACTTGACTCTTTAGGTATGGGTTGGGGTTAATATTTGTGTGAGGGTTAGAAAGTGTGTGAGGTTAAGAGTTGGGGTCAGGCTTGCGGCTTGTGTGTTACATCCGTTTTGGTTGTGGATAAGTTTAGCTCTCTGTCTAGTTTAAGGGATTGGATTACAATAAAGGTGATATGGAGGCTTGGATTGAAGGTGATGGATAGAGTTAAGTTAGGTTCAGGCGAAGGGTGACGGTTAGGAGTAAGGTTAGTTGTAGGGGGAGCTGCATGTTCACATCAGATTTGGGGTTAGGATTAGGCTTAGCCTTAGGGTAGACATATGGTTAGGGTTAGGGCTTGGTTTAGGCTGAGCCTTAGGTTAGGGTTCAGTTTAAGGTTAGGAGTCTACAGAATTACACCTAGGCTTAGGGTTACACCTCTTTTTAGGTTTAGACCTAGGGCTAGGTTTTGACCTAGGTTAGGGCTAGGATTAGGGTTGGTTTTAATATAGGATTTAGGTTTGAGGTTTCATTTAAGTGTAGGATTATTGGAAGTACATCTGCTCTCCCTGGTTTTCCTTCACGATCACAATGTTTCTGAGATTCATGGTTTAAGGAAAATCTTGCTCCTTGCCGGTTTCAAGGCAAAAAGGCGCCACCGGCAGTTTGTTTTTCCGTCAAACTTACCCTCGCTCTTTGAGAACCTTGGGTCTTTGGGAAAGCCGTGAGTCCAGCAAGATTTTTCAGTTCAAATGTGCCCTAAGCATTGGGTTCTACCTCTGAGCAATACAGCCCGTGGAATTCCTGAGAATCTGGAACCTGCCATGAAGTTCAGCCTGCGTTTTATTCACACGAAGAAGCTCCTTCGAGGTTCCCATGCCTCTGTACACTGATGCTTCCAGCAACGTCATGTCTCAAAAGTCAATAGTGCTTCTCTGAGTTTCACTGGTCTAGCGTAAAGGGTGAAGCGCCTGGGTTCCCGTGCTTCACTACTGTATGGCCTCAAGATGATGTTTGTAGGCACAGCGGCAAATCCATCGGTGGCAATTCTCTCATATTGTCATTGCGATGGGAAGATTCCTTATTGGCTAGGAAATGTTTTACCGTGGAAGACGGGTCACCACAGAGCTGTCTCTTTTGGGTTGAGACAAAGTTTGCTGAATTTACCTGCCAGCAGTTGCGTGTCCTCCCTTTCTTTTCTTTTTTTTTTTTGGTGGAGGTGCAGGGGAATGAATCTCCCTTTCTTTTAAGGTCGATGGAGGCGCACGAGTATAAGGAGAACGATGAATAGTGGCCTTTCATAACCCAGGATCATCAGAAACCACAGAGTAAATTTTAGGAACGTAGACATAGGACAGCGGAGAAAACTTCACTCAGGGACTTCAGTGAACTCTCCTTACAATGCTGAGGCCTGACACGCCTAGTGCCTGGGGGCAACCCGGCTCCTGCCCTAGGTAGTTTTGTGGAGAGTGCCTCCCTCAGGTGGTGCCTTTTCTCTCCCAGCAATATTGCTCTGTGAAATTCTGCAACTGATAAAAACTATTTGCCATGGGTATTTCCTTTCACCTCATTGGCCTCCTCTTTGAAGTACAAATGCTTTTCTACACGGGTGCTGCCTCCCTGAGCTTTCCTTTGTCTTGGCTCAATGGATGCAGATTCCTGTGCTGAATACATGCTGGACTGGCACAGCTGGGTGCTTGTCAGTATACCTGGCACAGGCAGCAATTCTTTTGTCAAAACCCACCTGGCTTGATCAAGGTTCCTTATTCTCCTGAAAAAGATTTTTATCCAAATTCTAGAGGAGCACCAGTGTGCCTATGGGAGCTACACCCGGGCTTGCTGAACAGAGGCTCCGGAGTTTTCATTTTCTGACTAAAATTCAACAAGGAATTTCATGGATCTAAAGAAACCGTGAATTGTGGACCTACCAGATTCTAACATCTTCATTGTCTAATGGAAGCTTAAGTTTCCCAGTCCGATCCGGCTGCAACTTCATTTCTAGCAATGGCCATTCAATTGTGGATGTTCAGCTTTCTTCGGAATTCTCTTATACCTGCATGTTCCCGCGCCACGTTAAGACCACCCGGTGGAGGTTTATGTGACTCAGGACAACTCTTTATTTCAGGCGTCTAGAACAAAGGGAATTCACAGGGGTTGATGATCACTTATTAAACTCCCGTTTCTTTATAGTGCCAACTGTTGACACTTCCACATCTGAGGGCAAAGAGCTCGTGCAGCATTGTATTCTCAGTTCAGCCACGCCGCCTGCAGTTTCTTCCTTGCAGAAAAATCTTTCCCAGTGTACTTCTTTAAATGCTGCAAAATAGTGGGACAGAAGATTTCGGTATAGCCTTAACTTTAGATGGGCATAGGTACAAGCATGTGGCCATTTTTAGAGACATTGTTAGAGTTCAGGTTAGAGTTACTGCTGCGTGAGTATTCGGTTTATGGTAAGGTTATGGATCAAATGTAGGGTGAGTGTGAGGTTGAAGGTAAGAGTAGGGTTTAGTGCTTAAGGATGAATGAACCTATTGTCTCATTTAGGCTTATGGTGAACTTGACTCTTTAGGTATGGGTTGGGGTTAATATTTGTGTGAGGGTTAGAAAGTGTGTGAGGTTAAGAGTTGGGGTCAGGCTTGCGGCTTGTGTGTTACATCCGTTTTGGTTGTGGATAAGTTTAGCTCTCTGTCTAGTTTAAGGGATTGGATTACAATAAAGGTGATATGGAGGCTTGGATTGAAGGTGATGGATAGAGTTAAGTTAGGGTCAGGCGAAGGGTGACGGTTAGGAGTAAGGTTAGTTGTAGGGGGAGCTGCATGTTCACATCAGATTTGGGGTTAGGATTAGGCTTAGCCTTAGGGTAGACATATGGTTAGGGTTAGGGCTTGGTTTAGGCTGAGCCTTAGGTTAGGGTTCAGTTTAAGGTTAGGAGTCTACAGAATTACACCTAGGCTTAGGGTTACACCTCTTTTTAGGTTTAGACCTAGGGCTAGGTTTTGACCTAGGTTAGGGCTAGGATTAGGGTTGGTTTTAATATAGGATTTAGGTTTGAGGTTTCATTGAAGTGTAGGATTATTGGAAGTACATCTGCTCTCCCTGGTTTTCCTTCACGATCACAATGTTTCTGAGAGTCATGGTTTAAGGAAAATCTTGCTCCTTGCCGGTTTCAAGGCAAAAAGGCGCCACCGGCAGTTTGTTTTTCCGTCAAACTTACCCTCGCTCTTTGAGAACCTTGGGTCTTTGGGAAAGCCGTGAGTCCAGCAAGATTTTTCAGTTCAAATGTGCCCTAAGCATTGGGTTCTACCTCTGAGCAATACAGCCCGTGGAATTCCTGAGAATCTGGAACCTGCCATGAAGTTCAGCCTGCGTTTTATTCACACGAAGAAGCTCCTTCGAGGTTCCCATGCCTCTGTACACTGATGCTTCCAGCAACGTCATGTCTCAAAAGTCAATAGTGCTTCTCTGAGTTTCACTGGTCTAGCGTAAAGGGTGAAGTGCCTGGGTTCCCGTGCTTCACTACTGTATGGCCTCAAGATGATGTTTGTAGGCACAGCGGCAAATCCATCGGTGGCAATTCTCTCATATTGTCATTGCGATGGGAAGATTCCTTATTGGCTAGGAAATGTTTTACCATGGAAGACGGGTCACCACAGAGCTGTCTCTTTTGGGTTGAGACAAAGTTTGCTGAATTTACCTGCCAGCAGTTGCGTGTCCTCCCTTTCTTTTTTTTTTTTTTTTTGGTGGAGGTGCAGGGGAATGAATCTCCCTTTCTTTTAAGGTCGATGGAGGCGCACGAGTGTAAGGAGAACGATGAATAGTGGCCTTTCATAACCCAGGATCATCAGAAACCACAGAGTAAATTTTAGGAACGTAGACATAGGACAGCGGAGAAAACTTCACTCAGGGACTTCAGTGAACTCTCCTTACAATGCTGAGGCCTGACAAGCCTAGTGCCTGGGGGCAACCTGGCTCCTGCCCTAGGTAGTTTTGTGGAGAGTGCCTCCCTCAGGTGGTGCCTTTTCTCTCCCAGCAATATTGCTCTGTGAAATTCTGCAACTGATAAAAACTATTTGCCATGGGTATTTCCTTTCACCTCATTGGCCTCCTCTTTGAAGTACAAATGCTTTTCTACACGGGTGCTGCCTCCCTGAGCTTTCCTTTGTCTTGGCTCAATGGATGCAGATTCCTGTGCTGAATACATGCTGGACTGGCACAGCTGGGTGCTTGTCAGTATACCTGGCACAGGCAGCAATTCTTTTGTCAAAACCCACCTGGCTTGATCAAGGTTCCTTATTCTCCTGAAAAAGATTTTTATCCAAATTCTAGAGGAGCACCAGTGTGCCTATGGGAGCTACACCCGGGCTTGCTGAACAGAGGCTCCGGAGTTTTCATTTTCTGACTAAAATTCAACAAGGAATTTCATGGATCTAAAGAAACCGTGAATTGTGAACCTACCAGATTCTAACATCTTCATTGTCTAATGGAAGCTTAAGTTTCCCAGTCCGATCCGGCTGCAACTTCATTTCTAGCAATGGCCATTCAATTGTGGATGTTCAGCTTTCTTCGGAATTCTCTTATACCTGCATGTTCCCGCGCCACGTTAAGACCACCCGGTGGAGGTTTATGTGACTCCAGACAACTCTTTATTTCAGGCGTCTAGAACAAAGGGAATTCACAGGGGTTGATGATCACTTATTAAACTCCCGTTTCTTTATAGTGCCAACTGTTGACACTTCCACATCTGAGGGCAAAGAGCTCGTGCAGCATTGTATTCTCAGTTCAGCCACGCCGCCTGCAGTTTCTTCCTTGCAGAAAAATCTTTCCCAGTGTACTTCTTTAAATGCTGCAAAATAGTGGGACAGAAGATTTCGGTATAGCCTTAACTTTAGATGGGCATAGGTACAAGCATGTGGCCATTTTTAGAGACATTGTTAGAGTTCAGGTTAGAGTTACTGCTGCGTGAGTATTCGGTTTATGGTAAGGTTATGGATCAAATGTAGGGTGAGTGTGAGGTTGAAGGTAAGAGTAGGGTTTAGTGCTTAAGGATGAATGAACCTATTGTCTCATTTAGGCTTATGGTGAACTTGACTCTTTAGGTTTGGGTTGGGGTTAATATTTGTGTGAGGGTTAGAAAGTGTGTGAGGTTAAGAGTTGGGGTCAGGCTTGCGGCTTGTGTGTTACATCCGTTTTGGTTGTGGATAAGTTTAGCTCTCTGTCTAGTTTAAGGGATTGGATTACAATAAAGGTGATATGGAGGCTTGGATTGAAGGTGATGGATAGAGTTAAGTTAGGTTCAGGCGAAGGGTGACGGTTAGGAGTAAGGTTAGTTGTAGGGGGAGCTGCATGTTCACATCAGATTTGGGGTTAGGATTAGGCTTAGCCTTAGGGTAGACATATGGTTAGGGTTAGGGCTTGGTTTAGGCTGAGCCTTAGGTTAGGGTTCAGTTTAAGGTTAGGAGTCTACAGAATTACACCTAGGCTTAGGGTTACACCTCTTTTTAGGTTTAGACCTAGGGCTAGGTTTTGACCTAGGTTAGGGCTAGGATTAGGGTTGGTTTTAATATAGGATTTAGGTTTGAGGTTTCATTGAAGTGTAGGATTATTGGAAGTACATCTGCTCTCCCTGGTTTTCCTTCACGATCACAATGTTTCTGAGATTCATGGTTTAAGGAAAATCTTGCTCCTTGCCGGTTTCAAGGCAAAAAGGCGCCACCGGCAGTTTGTTTTTCCGTCAAACTTACCCTCGCTCTTTGAGAACCTTGGGTCTTTGGGAAAGCCGTGAGTCCAGCAAGATTTTTCAGTTCAAATGTGCCCTAAGCATTGGGTTCTACCTCTGAGCAATACAGCCCGTGGAATTCCTGAGAATCTGGAACCTGCCATGAAGTTCAGCCTGCGTTTTATTCACACGAAGAAGCTCCTTCGAGGTTCCCATGCCTCTGTACACTGATGCTTCCAGCAACGTCATGTCTCAAAAGTCAATAGTGCTTCTCTGAGTTTCACTGGTCTAGCGTAAAGGGTGAAGTGCCTGGGTTCCCGTGCTTCACTACTGTATGGCCTCAAGATGATGTTTGTAGGCACAGCGGCAAATCCATCGGTGGCAATTCTCTCATATTGTCATTGCGATGGGAAGATTCCTTATTGGCTAGGAAATGTTTTACCATGGAAGACGGGTCACCACAGAGCTGTCTCTTTTGGGTTGAGACAAAGTTTGCTGAATTTACCTGCCAGCAGTTGCGTGTCCTCCCTTTCTTTTTTTTTTTTTTTTGGTGGAGGTGCAGGGGAATGAATCTCCCTTTCTTTTAAGGTCGATGGAGGCGCACGAGTGTAAGGAGAACGATGAATAGTGGCCTTTCATAACCCAGGATCATCAGAAACCACAGAGTAAATTTTAGGAACGTAGACATAGGACAGCGGAGAAAACTTCACTCAGGGACTTCAGTGAACTCTCCTTACAATGCTGAGGCCTGACACGCCTAGTGCCTGGGGGCAACCTGGCTCCTGCCCTAGGTAGTTTTGTGGAGAGTGCCTCCCTCAGGTGGTGCCTTTTCTCTCCCAGCAATATTGCTCTGTGAAATTCTGCAACTGATAAAAACTATTTGCCATGGGTATTTCCTTTCACCTCATTGGCCTCCTCTTTGAAGTACAAATGATTTTCTACATGGGTGCTGCCTCCCTGAGCTTTCCTTTGTCTTGGCTCAATGGATGCAGATTCCTGTGCTGAATACATGCTGGACTGGCACAGCTGGGTGCTTGTCAGTATACCTGGCACAGGCAGCAATTCTTTTGTCAAAACCCACCTGGCTTGATCAAGGTTCCTTATTCTCCTGAAAAAGATTTTTATCCAAATTCTAGAGGAGCACCAGTGTGCCTATGGGAGCTACACCCGGGCTTGCTGAACAGAGGCTCCGGAGTTTTCATTTTCTGACTAAAATTCAACAAGGAATTTCATGGATCTAAAGAAACCGTGAATTGTGGACCTACCAGATTCTAACATCTTCATTGTCTAATGGAAGCTTAAGTTTCCCAGTCCGATCCGGCTGCAACTTCATTTCTAGCAATGGCCATTCAATTGTGGATGTTCAGCTTTCTTCGGAATTCTCTTATACCTGCATGTTCCCGCGCCACGTTAAGACCACCCGGTGGAGGTTTATGTGACTCAGGACAACTCTTTATTTCAGGCGTCTAGAACAAAGGGAATTCACAGGGGTTGATGATCACTTATTAAACTCCCGTTTCTTTATAGTGCCAACTGTTGACACTTCCACATCTGAGGGCAAAGAGCTCGTGCAGCATTGTATTCTCAGTTCAGCCACGCCGCCTGCAGTTTCTTCCTTGCAGAAAAATCTTTCCCAGTGTACTTCTTTAAATGCTGCAAAATAGTGGGACAGAAGATTTCGGTATAGCCTTAACTTTAGATGGGCATAGGTACAAGCATGTGGCCATTTTTAGAGACATTGTTAGAGTTCAGGTTAGAGTTACTGCTGCGTGAGTATTCGGTTTATGGTGAGGTTATGGATCAAATGTAGGGTGAGTGTGAGGTTGAAGGTAAGAGTAGGGTTTAGTGCTTAAGGATGAATGAACCTATTGTCTCATTTAGGCTTATGGTGAACTTGACTCTTTAGGTATGGGTTGGGGTTAATATTTGTGTGAGGGTTAGAAAGTGTGTGAGGTTAAGAGTTGGGGTCAGGCTTGCAGCTTGTGTGTTACATCCGTTTTGGTTGTGGATAAGTTTAGCTCTCTGTCTAGTTTAAGGGATTGGATTACAATAAAGGTGATATGGAGGCTTGGATTGAAGGTGATGCATAGAGTTAAGTTAGTTTCAGGCGAAGGGTGACGGTTAGGAGTAAGGTTAGTTGTAGGGGGAGCTGCATGTTCACATCAGATTTGGGGTTAGGATTAGGCTTAGCCTTAGGGTAGACATATGGTTAGGGTTAGGGCTTGGTTTAGGCTGAGCCTTAGGTTAGGGTTCAGTTTAAGGTTAGGAGTCTACAGAATTACACCTAGGCTTAGGGTTACACCTCTTTTTAGGTTTAGACCTAGGGCTAGGTTTTGACCTAGGTTAGGGCTAGGATTAGGGTTGGTTTTAATATAGGATTTAGGTTTGAGGTTTCATTGAAGTGTAGGATTATTGGAAGTACATCTGCTCTCCCTGGTTTTCCTTCACGATCACAATGTTTCTGAGATTCATGGTTTAAGGAAAATCTTGCTCCTTGCCGGTTTCAAGGCAAAAAGGCGCCACCGGCAGTTTGTTTTTCCGTCAAACTTACCCTCGCTCTTTGAGAACCTTGGGTCTTTGGGAAAGCCGTGAGTCCAGCAAGATTTTTCAGTTCAAATGTGCCCTAAGCATTGGGTTCTACCTCTGAGCAATACAGCCCGTGGAATTCCTGAGAATCTGGAACCTGCCATGAAGTTCAGCCTGCGTTTTATTCACACGAAGAAGCTCCTTCGAGGTTCCCATGCCTCTGTACACTGATGCTTCCAGCAACGTCATGTCTCAAAAGTCAATAGTGCTTCTCTGAGTTTCACTGGTCTAGCGTAAAGGGTGAAGTGCCTGGGTTCCCGTGCTTCACTACTGTATGGCCTCAAGATGATGTTTGTAGGCACAGCGGCAAATCCATCGGTGGCAATTCTCTCATATTGTCATTGCGATGGGAAGATTCCTTATTGGCTAGGAAATGTTTTACCATGGAAGACGGGTCACCACAGAGCTGTCTCTTTTGGGTTGAGACAAAGTTTGCTGAATTTACCTGCCAGCAGTTGCGTGTCCTCCATTTCTTTCTTTCTTTTTTTTTTTTTTTTTTTTGTGGAGGTGCAGGGGAATGAATCTCCCTTTCTTTTAAGGTCGATGGAGGCGCACGAGTGTAAGGAGAACGATGAATAGTGGCCTTTCATAACCCAGGATCATCAGAAACCACAGAGTAAATTTTAGGAACGTAGACATAGGACAGCGGAGAAAACTTCACTCAGGGACTTCAGTGAACTCTCCTTACAATGCTGAGGCCTGACACGCCTAGTGCCTGGGGGCAACCCGGCTCCTGCCCTAGGTAGTTTTGTGGAGAGTGCCTCCCTCAGGTGGTGCCTTTTCTCTCCCAGCAATATTGCTCTGTGAAATTCTGCAACTGATAAAAACTATTTGCCATGGGTATTTCCTTTCACCTCATTGGCCTCCTCTTTGAAGTATAAATGCTTTTCTACATGGGTGCTGCCTCCCTGAGCTTTCCTTTGTCTTGGCTCAATGGATGCAGATTCCTGTGCTGAATACATGCTGGACTGGCACAGCTGGGTGCTTGTCAGTATACCTGGCACAGGCAGCAATTCTTTTGTCAAAACCCACCTGGCTTGATCAAGGTTCCTTATTCTCCTGAAAAAGATTTTTATCCAAATTCTAGAGGAGCACCAGTGTGCCTATGGGAGCTACACCCGGACTTGCTGAACAGAGGCTCCGGAGTTTTCATTTTCTGACTAAAATTCAACAAGGAATTTCATGGATCTAAAGAAACCGTGAATTGTGGACCTACCAGATTCTAACATCTTCATTGTCTAATGGAAGCTTAAGTTTCCCAGTCCGATCCGGCTGCAACTTCATTTCTAGCAATGGCCATTCAATTGTGGATGTTCAGCTTTCTTCGGAATTCTCTTATACCTGCATGTTCCCGCGCCACGTTAAGACCACCCGGTGGAGGTTTATGTGACTCAGGACAACTCTTTATTTCAGGCGTCTAGAACAAAGGGAATTCACAGGGGTTGATGATCACTTATTAAACTCCCGTTTCTTTATAGTGCCAACTGTTGACACTTCCACATCTGAGGGCAAAGAGCTCGTGCAGCATTGTATTCTCAGTTCAGCCACGCCGCCTGCAGTTTCTTCCTTGCAGAAAAATCTTTCCCAGTGTACTTCTTTAAATGCTGCAAAATAGTGGGACAGAAGATTTCGGTATAGCCTTAACTTTAGATGGGCATAGGTACAAGCATGTGGCCATTTTTAGAGACATTGTTAGAGTTCAGGTTAGAGTTACTGCTGCGTGAGTATTCGGTTTATGGTAAGGTTATGGATCAAATGTAGGGTGAGTGTGAGGTTGAAGGTAAGAGTAGGGTTTAGTGCTTAAGGATGAATGAACCTATTGTCTCATTTAGGCTTATGGTGAACTTGACTCTTTAGGTATGGGTTGGGGTTAATATTTGTGTGAGGGTTAGAAAGTGTGTGAGGTTAAGAGTTGGGGTCAGGCTTGCGGCTTGTGTGTTACATCCGTTTTGGTTGTGGATAAGTGTAGCTCTCTGTCTAGTTTAAGGGATTGGATTACAATAAAGGTGATATGGAGGCTTGGATTGAAGGTGATGCATAGAGTTAAGTTAGGGTCAGGCGAAGGGTGACGGTTAGGAGTAAGGTTAGTTGTAGGGGGAGCTGCATGTTAACATCAGATTTGGGGTTAGGATTAGGCTTAGCCTTAGGGTAGACATATGGTTAGGGTTAGGGCTTGGTTTAGGCTGAGCCTTAGGTTAGGGTTCAGTTTAAGGTTAGGAGTCTACAGAATTACACCTAGGCTTAGGGTTACACCTCTTTTTAGGTTTAGACCTAGGGCTAGGTTTTGACCTAGGTTAGGGCTAGGATTAGGGTTGGTTTTAATATAGGATTTAGGTTTGAGGTTTCATTGAAGTGTAGGATTATTGGAAGTACATCTGCTCTCCCTGGTTTTCCTTCACGATCACAATGTTTCTGAGATTCATGGTTTAAGGAAAATCTTGCTCCTTGCCGGTTTCAAGGCAAAAAGGCGCCACCGGCAGTTTGTTTTTCCGTCAAACTTACCCTCGCTCTTTGAGAACCTTGGGTCTTTGGGAAAGCCGTGAGTCCAGCAAGATTTTTCAGTTCAAATGTGCCCTAAGCATTGGGTTCTACCTCTGAGCAATACAGCCCGTGGAATTCCTGAGAATCTGGAACCTGCCATGAAGTTCAGCCTGCGTTTTATTCACACGAAGAAGCTCCATCGAGGTTCCCATGCCTCTGTACACTGATGCTTCCAGCAACGTCATGTCTCAAAAGTCAATAGTGCTTCTCTGAGTTTCACTGGTCTAGCGTAAAGGGTGAAGTGCCTGGGTTCCCGTGCTTCACTACTGTATGGCCTCAAGATGATGTTTGTAGGCACAGCGGCAAATCCATCGGTGGCAATTCTCTCATATTGTCATTGCGATGGGAAGATTCCTTATTGGCTAGGAAATGTTTTACCATGGAAGACGGGTCACCACAGAGCTGTCTCTTTTGGGTTGAGACAAAGTTTGCTGAATTTACCTGCCAGCAGTTGCGTGTCCTCCCTTTCTTTCTTTCTTTTTTTTTTTTTTTTTTTTTTGTGGAGGTGCAGGGGAATGAATCTCCCTTTCTTTTAAGGTCGATGGAGGCGCACGAGTGTAAGGAGAACGATGAATAGTGGCCTTTCATAACCCAGGATCATCAGAAACCACAGAGTAAATTTTAGGAACGTAGACATAGGACAGCAGAGAAAACTTCACTCAGGGACTTCAGTGAACTCTCCTTACAATGCTGAGGCCTGACACGCCTAGTGCCTGGGGGCAACCCGGCTCCTGCCCTAGGTAGTTTTGTGGAGAGTGCCTCCCTCAGGTGGTGCCTTTTCTCTCCCAGCAATATTGCTCTGTGAAATTCTGCAACTGATAAAAACTATTTGCCATGGGTATTTCCTTTCACCTCATTGGCCTCCTCTTTGAAGTACAAATGCTTTTCTACATGGGTGCTGCCTCCCTGAGCTTTCCTTTGTCTTGGCTCAATGGATGCAGATTCCTGTGCTGAATACATGCTGGACTGGCACAACTGGGTGCTTGTCAGTATACCTGGCACAGGCAGCAATTCTTTTGTCAAAACCCACCTGGCTTGATCAAGGTTCCTTATTCTCCTGAAAAAGATTTTTATCCAAATTCTAGAGGAGCACCAGTGTGCCTATGGGAGCTACACCCGGACTTGCTGAACAGAGGCTCCGGAGTTTTCATTTTCTGACTAAAATTCAACAAGGAATTTCATGGATCTAAAGAAACCGTGAATTGTGGACCTACCAGATTCTAACATCTTCATTGTCTAATGGAAGCTTAAGTTTCCCAGTCCGATCCGGCTGCAACTTCATTTCTAGCAATGGCCATTCAATTGTGGATGTTCAGCTTTCTTCGGAATTCTCTTATACCTGCATGTTCCCGCGCCACGTTAAGACCACCCGGTGGAGGTTTATGTGACTCCGGACAACTCTTTATTTCAGGCGTCTAGAACAAAGGGAATTCACAGGGGTTGATGATCACTTATTAAACTCCCGTTTCTTTATAGTGCCAACTGTTGACACTTCCACATCTGAGGGCAAAGAGCTCGTGCAGCATTGTATTCTCAGTTCAGCCACGCCACCTGCAGTTTCTTCCTTGCAGAAAAATCTTTCCCAGTGTACTTCTTTAAATGCTGCAAAATAGTGGGACAGAAGATTTCGGTATAGCCTTAACTTTAGATGGGCATAGGTACAAGCATGTGGCCATTTTTAGAGACATTGTTAGAGTTCAGGTTAGAGTTACTGCTGCGTGAGTATTCGGTTTATGGTAAGGTTATGGATCAAATGTAGGGTGAGTGTGAGGTTGAAGGTAAGAGTAGGGTTTAGTGCTTAAGGATGAATGAACCTATTGTCTCATTTAGGCTTATGGTGAACTTGACTCTTTAGGTATGGGTTGGGGTTAATATTTGTGTGAGGGTTAGAAAGTGTGTGAGGTTAAGAGTTGGGGTCAGGCTTGCGGCTTGTGTGTTACATCCGTTTTGGTTGTGGATAAGTTTAGCTCTCTGTCTAGTTTAAGGGATTGGATTACAATAAAGGTGATATGGAGGCTTGGATTGAAGGTGATGGATAGAGTTAAGTTAGGTTCAGGCGAAGGGTGACGGTTAGGAGTAAGGTTAGTTGTAGGGGGAGCTGCATGTTCACATCAGATTTGGGGTTAGGATTAGGCTTAGCCTTAGGGTAGACATATGGTTAGGGTTAGGGCTTGGTTTAGGCTGAGCCTTAGGTTAGGGTTCAGTTTAAGGTTAGGAGTCTACAGAATTACACCTAGGCTTAGGGTTACACCTCTTTTTAGGTTTAGACCTAGGGCTAGGTTTTGACCTAGGTTAGGGCTAGGATTAGGGTTGGTTTTAATATAGGATTTAGGTTTGAGGTTTCATTTAAGTGTAGGATTCTTGGAAGTACATCTGCTCTCCCTGGTTTTCCTTCACGATCACAATGTTTCTGAGATTCATGGTTTAAGGAAAATCTTGCTCCTTCCCGGTATCAAGGCAAAAAGGCGCCACCGGCAGTTTGTTTTTCCGTCAAACTTACCCTCGCTCTTTGAGAACCTTGGGTCTTTGGGAAAGCCGTGAGTCCAGCAAGATTTTTCAGTTCAAATGTGCCCTAAGCATTGGGTTCTACCTCTGAGCAATACAGCCCGTGGAATTCCTGAGAATCTGGAACCTGCCATGAAGTTCAGCCTGCGTTTTATTCACACGAAGAAGCTCCTTCGAGGTTCCCATGCCTCTGTACACTGATGCTTCCAGCAACGTCATGTCTCAAAAGTCAATAGTGCTTCTCTGAGTTTCACTGGTCTAGCGTAAAGGGTGAAGTGCCTGGGTTCCCGTGCTTCACTACTGTATGGCCTCAAGATGATGTTTGTAGGCACAGCGGCAAATCCATCGGTGGCAATTCTCTCATATTGTCATTGCGATGGGAAGATTCCTTATTGGCTAGGAAATGTTTTACCATGGAAGACGGGTCACCACAGAGCTGTCTCTTTTGGGTTGAGACAAAGTTTGCTGAATTTACCTGCCAGCAGTTGCGTGTCCTCCCTTTCTTTCTTTCTTTTTTTTTTTTTTTTTTTGTGGAGGTGCAGGGGAATGAATCTCCCTTTCTTTTAAGGTCGATGGAGGCGCACGAGTGTAAGGAGAACGATGAATAGTGGCCTTTCATAACCCAGGATCATCAGAAACCACAGAGTAAATTTTAGGAACGTAGACATAGGACAGCGGAGAAAACTTCACTCAGGGACTTCAGTGAACTCTCCTTACAATGCTGAGGCCTGACACGCCTAGTGCCTGGGGGCAACCCGGCTCCTGCCCTAGGTAGTTTTGTGGAGAGTGCCTCCCTCAGGTGGTGCCTTTTCTCTCCCAGCAATATTGCTCTGTGAAATTCTGCAACTGATAAAAACTATTTGCCATGGGTATTTCCTTTCACCTCATTGGCCTCCTCTTTGAAGTACAAATGCTTTTCTACATGGGTGCTGCCTCCCTGAGCTTTCCTTTGTCTTGGCTCAATGGATGCAGATTCCTGTGCTGAATACATGCTGGACTGGCACAGCTGGGTGCTTGTCAGTATACCTGGCACAGGCAGCAATTCTTTTGTCAAAACCCACCTGGCTTGATCAAGGTTCCTTATTCTCCTGAAAAAGATTTTTATCCAAATTCTAGAGGAGCACCAGTGTGCCTATGGGAGCTACACCCGGACTTGCTGAACAGAGGCTCCGGAGTTTTCATTTTCTGACTAAAATTCAACAAGGAATTTCATGGATCTAAAGAAACCGTGAATTGTGGACCTACCAGATTCTAACATCTTCATTGTCTAATGGAAGCTTAAGTTTCCCAGTCCGATCCGGCTGCAACTTCATTTCTAGCAATGGCCATTCAATTGTGGATGTTCAGCTTTCTTCGGAATTCTCTTATACCTGCATGTTCCCGCGCCACGTTAAGACCACCCGGTGGAGGTTTATGTGACTCAGGACAACTCTTTATTTCAGGCGTCTAGAACAAAGGGAATTCACAGGGGTTGATGATCACTTATTAAACTCCCGTTTCTTTATAGTGCCAACTGTTGACACTTCCACATCTGAGGGCAAAGAGCTCGTGCAGCATTGTATTCTCAGTTCAGCCACGCCGCCTGCAGTTTCTTCCTTGCAGAAAAATCTTTCCCAGTGTACTTCTTTAAATGCTGCAAAATAGTGGGACAGAAGATTTCGGTATAGCCTTAACTTTAGATGGGCATAGGTACAAGCATGTGGCCATTTTTAGAGACATTGTTAGAGTTCAGGTTAGAGTTACTGCTGCGTGAGTATTCGGTTTATGGTAAGGTTATGGATCAAATGTAGGGTGAGTGTGAGGTTGAAGGTAAGAGTAGGGTTTAGTGCTTAAGGATGAATGAACCTATTGTCTCATTTAGGCTTATGGTGAACTTGACTCTTTAGGTATGGGTTGGGGTTAATATTTGTGTGAGGGTTAGAAAGTGTGTGAGGTTAAGAGTTGGGGTCAGGCTTGCGGCTTGTGTGTTACATCCGTTTTGGTTGTGGATAAGTTTAGCTCTCTGTCTAGTTTAAGGGATTGGATTACAATAAAGGTGATATGGAGGCTTGGATTGAAGGTGATGGATAGAGTTAAGTTAGGGTCAGGCGAAGGGTGACGGTTAGGAGTAAGGTTAGTTGTAGGGGGAGCTGCATGTTCACATCAGATTTGGGGTTAGGATTAGGCTTAGCCTTAGGGTAGACATATGGTTAGGGTTAGGGCTTGGTTTAGGCTGAGCCTTAGGTTAGGGTTCAGTTTAAGGTTAGGAGTCTACAGAATTACACCTAGGCTTAGGGTTACACCTCTTTTTAGGTTTAGACCTAGGGCTAGGTTTTGACCTAGGTTAGGGCTAGGATTAGGGTTGGTTTTAATATAGGATTTAGGTTTGAGGTTTCATTGAAGTGTAGGATTATTGGAAGTACATCTGCTCTCCCTGGTTTTCCTTCACGATCACAATGTTTCTGAGATTCATGGTTTAAGGAAAATCTTGCTCCTTGCCGGTTTCAAGGCAAAAAGGCGCCACCGGCAGTTTGTTTTTCCGTCAAACTTACCCTCGCTCTTTGAGAACCTTGGGTCTTTGGGAAAGCCGTGAGTCCAGCAAGATTTTTCAGTTCAAATGTGCCCTAAGCATTGGGTTCTACCTCTGAGCAATACAGCCCGTGGAATTCCTGAGAATCTGGAACCTGCCATGAAGTTCAGCCTGCGTTTTATTCACACGAAGAAGCTCCTTCGAGGTTCCCATGCCTCTGTACACTGATGCTTCCAGCAACGTCATGTCTCAAAAGTCAATAGTGCTTCTCTGAGTTTCACTGGTCTAGCGTAAAGGGTGAAGTGCCTGGGTTCCCGTGCTTCACTACTGTATGGCCTCAAGATGATGTTTGTAGGCACAGCGGCAAATCCATCGGTGGCAATTCTCTCATATTGTCATTGCGATGGGAAGATTCCTTATTGGCTAGGAAATGTTTTACCATGGAAGACGGGTCACCACAGAGCTGTCTCTTTTGGGTTGAGACAAAGTTTGCTGAATTTACCTGCCAGCAGTTGCGTGTCCTCCCTTTCTTTCTTTCTTTTTTTTTTTTTTTTTTTGGTGTAGGTGCAGGGGAATGAATCTCCCTTTCTTTTAAGGTCGATGGAGGCGCACGAGTGTAAGGAGAACGATGAATAGTGGCCTTTCATAACCCAGGATCATCAGAAACCACAGAGTAAATTTTAGGAACGTAGACATAGGACAGCAGAGAAAACTTCACTCAGGGACTTCAGTGAACTCTCCTTACAATGCTGAGGCCTGACACGCCTAGTGCCTGGGGGCAACCCGGCTCCTGCCCTAGGTAGTTTTGTGGAGAGTGCCTCCCTCAGGTGGTGCCTTTTCTCTCCCAGCAATATTGCTCTGTGAAATTCTGCAACTGATAAAAACTATTTGCCATGGGTATTTCCTTTCACCTCATTGGCCTCCTCTTTGAAGTACAAATGCTTTTCTACATGGGTGCTGCCTCCCTGAGCTTTCCTTTGTCTTGGCTCAATGGATGCAGATTCCTGTGCTGAATACATGCTGGACTGGCACAACTGGGTGCTTGTCAGTATACCTGGCACAGGCAGCAATTCTTTTGTCAAAACCCACCTGGCTTGATCAAGGTTCCTTATTCTCCTGAAAAAGATTTTTATCCAAATTCTAGAGGAGCACCAGTGTGCCTATGGGAGCTACACCCGGACTTGCTGAACAGAGGCTCCGGAGTTTTCATTTTCTGACTAAAATTCAACAAGGAATTTCATGGATCTAAAGAAACCGTGAATTGTGGACCTACCAGATTCTAACATCTTCATTGTCTAATGGAAGCTTAAGTTTCCCAGTCCGATCCGGCTGCAACTTCATTTCTAGCAATGGCCATTCAATTGTGGATGTTCAGCTTTCTTCGGAATTCTCTTATACCTGCATGTTCCCGCGCCACGTTAAGACCACCCGGTGGAGGTTTATGTGACTCCGGACAACTCTTTATTTCAGGCGTCTAGAACAAAGGGAATTCACAGGGGTTGATGATCACTTATTAAACTCCCGTTTCTTTATAGTGCCAACTGTTGACACTTCCACATCTGAGGGCAAAGAGCTCGTGCAGCATTGTATTCTCAGTTCAGCCACGCCGCCTGCAGTTTCTTCCTTGCAGAAAAATCTTTCCCAGTGTACTTCTTTAAATGCTGCAAAATAGTGGGACAGAAGATTTCGGTATAGCCTTAACTTTAGATGGGCATAGGTACAAGCATGTGGCCATTTTTAGAGACATTGTTAGAGTTCAGGTTAGAGTTACTGCTGCGTGAGTATTCGGTTTATGGTAAGGTTATGGATCAAATGTAGGGTGAGTGTGAGGTTGAAGGTAAGAGTAGGGTTTAGTGCTTAAGGATGAATGAACCTATTGTCTCATTTAGGCTTATGGTGAACTTGACTCTTTAGGTATGGGTTGGGGTTAATATTTGTGTGAGGGTTAGAAAGTGTGTGAGGTTAAGAGTTGGGGTCAGGCTTGCGGCTTGTGTGTTACATCCGTTTTGGTTGTGGATAAGTTTAGCTCTCTGTCTAGTTTAAGGGATTGGATTACAATAAAGGTGATATGGAGGCTTGGATTGAAGGTGATGGATAGAGTTAAGTTAGGTTCAGGCGAAGGGTGACGGTTAGGAGTAAGGTTAGTTGTAGGGGGAGCTGCATGTTCACATCAGATTTGGGGTTAGGATTAGGCTTAGCCTTAGGGTAGACATATGGTTAGGGTTAGGGCTTGGTTTAGGCTGAGCCTTAGGTTAGGGTTCAGTTTAAGGTTAGGAGTCTACAGAATTACACCTAGGCTTAGGGTTACACCTCTTTTTAGGTTTAGACCTAGGGCTAGGTTTTGACCTAGGTTAGGGCTAGGATTAGGGTTGGTTTTAATATAGGATTTAGGTTTGAGGTTTCATTTAAGTGTAGGATTCTTGGAAGTACATCTGCTCTCCCTGGTTTTCCTTCACGATCACAATGTTTCTGAGATTCATGGTTTAAGGAAAATCTTGCTCCTTCCCGGTATCAAGGCAAAAAGGCGCCACCGGCAGTTTGTTTTTCCGTCAAACTTACCCTCGCTCTTTGAGAACCTTGGGTCTTTGGGAAAGCCGTGAGTCCAGCAAGATTTTTCAGTTCAAATGTGCCCTAAGCATTGGGTTCTACCTCTGAGCAATACAGCCCGTGGAATTCCTGAGAATCTGGAACCTGCCATGAAGTTCAGCCTGCGTTTTATTCACACGAAGAAGCTCCTTCGAGGTTCCCATGCCTCTGTACACTGATGCTTCCAGCAACGTCATGTCTCAAAAGTCAATAGTGCTTCTCTGAGTTTCACTGGTCTAGCGTAAAGGGTGAAGTGCCTGGGTTCCCGTGCTTCACTACTGTATGGCCTCAAGATGATGTTTGTAGGCACAGCGGCAAATCCATCGGTGGCAATTCTCTCATATTGTCATTGCGATGGGAAGATTCCTTATTGGCTAGGAAATGTTTTACCATGGAAGACGGGTCACCACAGAGCTGTCTCTTTTGGGTTGAGACAAAGTTTGCTGAATTTACCTGCCAGCAGTTGCGTGTCCTCCCTTTCTTTCTTTCTTTTTTTTTTTTTTTTTTGTGGAGGTGCAGGGGAATGAATCTCCCTTTCTTTTAAGGTCGATGGAGGCGCACGAGTGTAAGGAGAACGATGAATAGTGGCCTTTCATAACCCAGGATCATCAGAAACCACAGAGTAAATTTTAGGAACGTAGACATAGGACAGCGGAGAAAACTTCACTCAGGGACTTCAGTGAACTCTCCTTACAATGCTGAGGCCTGACACGCCTAGTGCCTGGGGGCAACCCGGCTCCTGCCCTAGGTAGTTTTGTGGAGAGTGCCTCCCTCAGGTGGTGCCTTTTCTCTCCCAGCAATATTGCTCTGTGAAATTCTGCAACTGATAAAAACTATTTGCCATGGGTATTTCCTTTCACCTCATTGGCCTCCTCTTTGAAGTACAAATGCTTTTCTACATGGGTGCTGCCTCCCTGAGCTTTCCTTTGTCTTGGCTCAATGGATGCAGATTCCTGTGCTGAATACATGCTGGACTGGCACAGCTGGGTGCTTGTCAGTATACCTGGCACAGGCAGCAATTCTTTTGTCAAAACCCACCTGGCTTGATCAAGGTTCCTTATTCTCCTGAAAAAGATTTTTATCCAAATTCTAGAGGAGCACCAGTGTGCCTATGGGAGCTACACCCGGACTTGCTGAACAGAGGCTCCGGAGTTTTCATTTTCTGACTAAAATTCAACAAGGAATTTCATGGATCTAAAGAAACCGTGAATTGTGGACCTACCAGATTCTAACATCTTCATTGTCTAATGGAAGCTTAAGTTTCCCAGTCCGATCCGGCTGCAACTTCATTTCTAGCAATGGCCATTCAATTGTGGATGTTCAGCTTTCTTCGGAATTCTCTTATACCTGCATGTTCCCGCGCCACGTTAAGACCACCCGGTGGAGGTTTATGTGACTCAGGACAACTCTTTATTTCAGGCGTCTAGAACAAAGGGAATTCACAGGGGTTGATGATCACTTATTAAACTCCCGTTTCTTTATAGTGCCAACTGTTGACACTTCCACATCTGAGGGCAAAGAGCTCGTGCAGCATTGTATTCTCAGTTCAGCCACGCCGCCTGCAGTTTCTTCCTTGCAGAAAAATCTTTCCCAGTGTACTTCTTTAAATGCTGCAAAATAGTGGGACAGAAGATTTCGGTATAGCCTTAACTTTAGATGGGCATAGGTACAAGCATGTGGCCATTTTTAGAGACATTGTTAGAGTTCAGGTTAGAGTTACTGCTGCGTGAGTATTCGGTTTATGGTAAGGTTATGGATCAAATGTAGGGTGAGTGTGAGGTTGAAGGTAAGAGTAGGGTTTAGTGCTTAAGGATGAATGAACCTATTGTCTCATTTAGGCTTATGGTGAACTTGACTCTTTAGGTATGGGTTGGGGTTAATATTTGTGTGAGGGTTAGAAAGTGTGTGAGGTTAAGAGTTGGGGTCAGGCTTGCGGCTTGTGTGTTACATCCGTTTTGGTTGTGGATAAGTTTAGCTCTCTGTCTAGTTTAAGGGATTGGATTACAATAAAGGTGATATGGAGGCTTGGATTGAAGGTGATGGATAGAGTTAAGTTAGGGTCAGGCGAAGGGTGACGGTTAGGAGTAAGGTTAGTTGTAGGGGGAGCTGCATGTTCACATCAGATTTGGGGTTAGGATTAGGCTTAGCCTTAGGGTAGACATATGGTTAGGGTTAGGGCTTGGTTTAGGCTGAGCCTTAGGTTAGGGTTCAGTTTAAGGTTAGGAGTCTACAGAATTACACCTAGGCTTAGGGTTACACCTCTTTTTAGGTTTAGACCTAGGGCTAGGTTTTGACCTAGGTTAGGGCTAGGATTAGGGTTGGTTTTAATATAGGATTTAGGTTTGAGGTTTCATTGAAGTGTAGGATTATTGGAAGTACATCTGCTCTCCCTGGTTTTCCTTCACGATCACAATGTTTCTGAGATTCATGGTTTAAGGAAAATCTTGCTCCTTGCCGGTTTCAAGGCAAAAAGGCGCCACCGGCAGTTTGTTTTTCCGTCAAACTTACCCTCGCTCTTTGAGAACCTTGGGTCTTTGGGAAAGCCGTGAGTCCAGCAAGATTTTTCAGTTCAAATGTGCCCTAAGCATTGGGTTCTACCTCTGAGCAATACAGCCCGTGGAATTCCTGAGAATCTGGAACCTGCCATGAAGTTCAGCCTGCGTTTTATTCACACGAAGAAGCTCCTTCGAGGTTCCCATGCCTCTGTACACTGATGCTTCCAGCAACGTCATGTCTCAAAAGTCAATAGTGCTTCTCTGAGTTTCACTGGTCTAGTGTAAAGGGTGAAGTGCCTGGGTTCCCGTGCTTCACTACTGTATGGCCTCAAGATGATGTTTGTAGGCACAGCGGCAAATCCATCGGTGGCAATTCTCTCATATTGTCATTGCGATGGGAAGATTCCTTATTGGCTAGGAAATGTTTTACCATGGAAGACGGGTCACCACAGAGCTGTCTCTTTTGGGTTGAGACAAAGTTTGCTGAATTTACCTGCCAGCAGTTGCGTGTCCTCCCTTTCTTTCTTTCTTTTTTTTTTTTTTTTTTTTGTGGAGGTGCAGGGGAATGAATCTCCCTTTCTTTTAAGGTCGATGGAGGCGCACGAGTGTAAGGAGAACGATGAATAGTGGCCTTTCATAACCCAGGATCATCAGAAACCACAGAGTAAATTTTAGGAACGTAGACATAGGACAGCAGAGAAAACTTCACTCAGGGACTTCAGTGAACTCTCCTTACAATGCTGAGGCCTGACACGCCTAGTGCCTGGGGGCAACCCGGCTCCTGCCCTAGGTAGTTTTGTGGAGAGTGCCTCCCTCAGGTGGTGCCTTTTCTCTCCCAGCAATATTGCTCTGTGAAATTCTGCAACTGATAAAAACTATTTGCCATGGGTATTTCCTTTCACCTCATTGGCCTCCTCTTTGAAGTACAAATGCTTTTCTACATGGGTGCTGCCTCCCTGAGCTTTCCTTTGTCTTGGCTCAATGGATGCAGATTCCTGTGCTGAATACATGCTGGACTGGCACAACTGGGTGCTTGTCAGTATACCTGGCACAGGCAGCAATTCTTTTGTCAAAACCCACCTGGCTTGATCAAGGTTCCTTATTCTCCTGAAAAAGATTTTTATCCAAATTCTAGAGGAGCACCAGTGTGCCTATGGGAGCTACACCCGGACTTGCTGAACAGAGGCTCCGGAGTTTTCATTTTCTGACTAAAATTCAACAAGGAATTTCATGGATCTAAAGAAACCGTGAATTGTGGACCTACCAGATTCTAACATCTTCATTGTCTAATGGAAGCTTAAGTTTCCCAGTCCGATCCGGCTGCAACTTCATTTCTAGCAATGGCCATTCAATTGTGGATGTTCAGCTTTCTTCGGAATTCTCTTATACCTGCATGTTCCCGCGCCACGTTAAGACCACCCGGTGGAGGTTTATGTGACTCCGGACAACTCTTTATTTCAGGCGTCTAGAACAAAGGGAATTCACAGGGGTTGATGATCACTTATTAAACTCCCGTTTCTTTATAGTGCCAACTGTTGACACTTCCACATCTGAGGGCAAAGAGCTCGTGCAGCATTGTATTCTCAGTTCAGCCATGCCGCCTGCAGTTTCTTCCTTGCAGAAAAATCTTTCCCAGTGTACTTCTTTAAATGCTGCAAAATAGTGGGACAGAAGATTTCGGTATAGCCTTAACTTTAGATGGGCATAGGTACAAGCATGTGGCCATTTTTAGAGACATTGTTAGAGTTCAGGTTAGAGTTACTGCTGCGTGAGTATTCGGTTTATGGTAAGGTTATGGATCAAATGTAGGGTGAGTGTGAGGTTGAAGGTAAGAGTAGGGTTTAGTGCTTAAGGATGAATGAACCTATTGTCTCATTTAGGCTTATGGTGAACTTGACTCTTTAGGTATGGGTTGGGGTTAATATTTGTGTGAGGGTTAGAAAGTGTGTGAGGTTAAGAGTTGGGGTCAGGCTTGCGGCTTGTGTGTTACATCCGTTTTGGTTGTGGATAAGTTTAGCTCTCTGTCTAGTTTAAGGGATTGGATTACAATAAAGGTGATATGGAGGCTTGGATTGAAGGTGATGGATAGAGTTAAGTTAGGTTCAGGCGAAGGGTGACGGTTAGGAGTAAGGTTAGTTGTAGGGGGAGCTGCATGTTCACATCAGATTTGGGGTTAGGATTAGGCTTAGCCTTAGGGTAGACATATGGTTAGGGTTAGGGCTTGGTTTAGGCTGAGCCTTAGGTTAGGGTTCAGTTTAAGGTTAGGAGTCTACAGAATTACACCTAGGCTTAGGGTTACACCTCTTTTTAGGTTTAGACCTAGGGCTAGGTTTTGACCTAGGTTAGGGCTAGGATTAGGGTTGGTTTTAATATAGGATTTAGGTTTGAGGTTTCATTTAAGTGTAGGATTCTTGGAAGTACATCTGCTCTCCCTGGTTTTCCTTCACGATCACAATGTTTCTGAGATTCATGGTTTAAGGAAAATCTTGCTCCTTCCCGGTATCAAGGCAAAAAGGCGCCACCGGCAGTTTGTTTTTCCGTCAAACTTACCCTCGCTCTTTGAGAACCTTGGGTCTTTGGGAAAGCCGTGAGTCCAGCAAGATTTTTCAGTTCAAATGTGCCCTAAGCATTGGGTTCTACCTCTGAGCAATACAGCCCGTGGAATTCCTGAGAATCTGGAACCTGCCATGAAGTTCAGCCTGCGTTTTATTCACACGAAGAAGCTCCTTCGAGGTTCCCATGCCTCTGTACACTGATGCTTCCAGCAACGTCATGTCTCAAAAGTCAATAGTGCTTCTCTGAGTTTCACTGGTCTAGCGTAAAGGGTGAAGTGCCTGGGTTCCCGTGCTTCACTACTGTATGGCCTCAAGATGATGTTTGTAGGCACAGCGGCAAATCCATCGGTGGCAATTCTCTCATATTGTCATTGCGATGGGAAGATTCCTTATTGGCTAGGAAATGTTTTACCATGGAAGACGGGTCACCACAGAGCTGTCTCTTTTGGGTTGAGACAAAGTTTGCTGAATTTACCTGCCAGCAGTTGCGTGTCCTCCCTTTCTTTCTTTCTTTTTTTTTTTTTTTTTTTTGTGGAGGTGCAGGGGAATGAATCTCCCTTTCTTTTAAGGTCGATGGAGGCGCACGAGTGTAAGGAGAACGATGAATAGTGGCCTTTCATAACCCAGGATCATCAGAAACCACAGAGTAAATTTTAGGAACGTAGACATAGGACAGCGGAGAAAACTTCACTCAGGGACTTCAGTGAACTCTCCTTACAATGCTGAGGCCTGACACGCCTAGTGCCTGGGGGCAACCCGGCTCCTGCCCTAGGTAGTTTTGTGGAGAGTGCCTCCCTCAGGTGGTGCCTTTTCTCTCCCAGCAATATTGCTCTGTGAAATTCTGCAACTGATAAAAACTATTTGCCATGGGTATTTCCTTTCACCTCATTGGCCTCCTCTTTGAAGTACAAATGCTTTTCTACATGGGTGCTGCCTCCCTGAGCTTTCCTTTGTCTTGGCTCAATGGATGCAGATTCCTGTGCTGAATACATGCTGGACTGGCACAGCTGGGTGCTTGTCAGTATACCTGGCACAGGCAGCAATTCTTTTGTCAAAACCCACCTGGCTTGATCAAGGTTCCTTATTCTCCTGAAAAAGATTTTTATCCAAATTCTAGAGGAGCACCAGTGTGCCTATGGGAGCTACACCCGGACTTGCTGAACAGAGGCTCCGGAGTTTTCATTTTCTGACTAAAATTCAACAAGGAATTTCATGGATCTAAAGAAACCGTGAATTGTGGACCTACCAGATTCTAACATCTTCATTGTCTAATGGAAGCTTAAGTTTCCCAGTCCGATCCGGCTGCAACTTCATTTCTAGCAATGGCCATTCAATTGTGGATGTTCAGCTTTCTTCGGAATTCTCTTATACCTGCATGTTCCCGCGCCACGTTAAGACCACCCGGTGGAGGTTTATGTGACTCAGGACAACTCTTTATTTCAGGCGTCTAGAACAAAGGGAATTCACAGGGGTTGATGATCACTTATTAAACTCCCGTTTCTTTATAGTGCCAACTGTTGACACTTCCACATCTGAGGGCAAAGAGCTCGTGCAGCATTGTATTCTCAGTTCAGCCACGCCGCCTGCAGTTTCTTCCTTGCAGAAAAATCTTTCCCAGTGTACTTCTTTAAATGCTGCAAAATAGTGGGACAGAAGATTTCGGTATAGCCTTAACTTTAGATGGGCATAGGTACAAGCATGTGGCCATTTTTAGAGACATTGTTAGAGTTCAGGTTAGAGTTACTGCTGCGTGAGTATTCGGTTTATGGTAAGGTTATGGATCAAATGTAGGGTGAGTGTGAGGTTGAAGGTAAGAGTAGGGTTTAGTGCTTAAGGATGAATGAACCTATTGTCTCATTTAGGCTTATGGTGAACTTGACTCTTTAGGTATGGGTTGGGGTTAATATTTGTGTGAGGGTTAGAAAGTGTGTGAGGTTAAGAGTTGGGGTCAGGCTTGCGGCTTGTGTGTTACATCCGTTTTGGTTGTGGATAAGTTTAGCTCTCTGTCTAGTTTAAGGGATTGGATTACAATAAAGGTGATATGGAGGCTTGGATTGAAGGTGATGGATAGAGTTAAGTTAGGGTCAGGCGAAGGGTGACGGTTAGGAGTAAGGTTAGTTGTAGGGGGAGCTGCATGTTCACATCAGATTTGGGGTTAGGATTAGGCTTAGCCTTAGGGTAGACATATGGTTAGGGTTAGGGCTTGGTTTAGGCTGAGCCTTAGGTTAGGGTTCAGTTTAAGGTTAGGAGTCTACAGAATTACACCTAGGCTTAGGGTTACACCTCTTTTTAGGTTTAGACCTAGGGCTAGGTTTTGACCTAGGTTAGGGCTAGGATTAGGGTTGGTTTTAATATAGGATTTAGGTTTGAGGTTTCATTGAAGTGTAGGATTATTGGAAGTACATCTGCTCTCCCTGGTTTTCCTTCACGATCACAATGTTTCTGAGATTCATGGTTTAAGGAAAATCTTGCTCCTTGCCGGTTTCAAGGCAAAAAGGCGCCACCGGCAGTTTGTTTTTCCGTCAAACTTACCCTCGCTCTTTGAGAACCTTGGGTCTTTGGGAAAGCCGTGAGTCCAGCAAGATTTTTCAGTTCAAATGTGCCCTAAGCATTGGGTTCTACCTCTGAGCAATACAGCCCGTGGAATTCCTGAGAATCTGGAACCTGCCATGAAGTTCAGCCTGCGTTTTATTCACACGAAGAAGCTCCTTCGAGGTTCCCATGCCTCTGTACACTGATGCTTCCAGCAACGTCATGTCTCAAAAGTCAATAGTGCTTCTCTGAGTTTCACTGGTCTAGCGTAAAGGGTGAAGTGCCTGGGTTCCCGTGCTTCACTACTGTATGGCCTCAAGATGATGTTTGTAGGCACAGCGGCAAATCCATCGGTGGCAATTCTCTCATATTGTCATTGCGATGGGAAGATTCCTTATTGGCTAGGAAATGTTTTACCATGGAAGACGGGTCACCACAGAGCTGTCTCTTTTGGGTTGAGACAAAGTTTGCTGAATTTACCTGCCAGCAGTTGCGTGTCCTCCCTTTCTTTCTTTCTTTTTTTTTTTTTTTTTTTGTGGAGGTGCAGGGGAATGAATCTCCCTTTCTTTTAAGGTCGATGGAGGCGCACGAGTGTAAGGAGAACGATGAATAGTGGCCTTTCATAACCCAGGATCATCAGAAACCACAGAGTAAATTTTAGGAACGTAGACATAGGACAGCAGAGAAAACTTCACTCAGGGACTTCAGTGAACTCTCCTTACAATGCTGAGGCCTGACACGCCTAGTGCCTGGGGGCAACCCGGCTCCTGCCCTAGGTAGTTTTGTGGAGAGTGCCTCCCTCAGGTGGTGCCTTTTCTCTCCCAGCAATATTGCTCTGTGAAATTCTGCAACTGATAAAAACTATTTGCCATGGGTATTTCCTTTCACCTCATTGGCCTCCTCTTTGAAGTACAAATGCTTTTCTACACGGGTGCTGCCTCCCTGAGCTTTCCTTTGTCTTGGCTCAATGGATGCAGATTCCTGTGCTGAATACATGCTGGACTGGCACAACTGGGTGCTTGTCAGTATACCTGGCACAGGCAGCAATTCTTTTGTCAAAACCCACCTGGCTTGATCAAGGTTCCTTATTCTCCTGAAAAAGATTTTTATCCAAATTCTAGAGGAGCACCAGTGTGCCTATGGGAGCTACACCCGGACTTGCTGAACAGAGGCTCCGGAGTTTTCATTTTCTGACTAAAATTCAACAAGGAATTTCATGGATCTAAAGAAACCGTGAATTGTGGACCTACCAGATTCTAACATCTTCATTGTCTAATGGAAGCTTAAGTTTCCCAGTCCGATCCGGCTGCAACTTCATTTCTAGCAATGGCCATTCAATTGTGGATGTTCAGCTTTCTTCGGAATTCTCTTATACCTGCATGTTCCCGCGCCACGTTAAGACCACCCGGTGGAGGTTTATGTGACTCCGGACAACTCTTTATTTCAGGCGTCTAGAACAAAGGGAATTCACAGGGGTTGATGATCACTTATTAAACTCCCGTTTCTTTATAGTGCCAACTGTTGACACTTCCACATCTGAGGGCAAAGAGCTCGTGCAGCATTGTATTCTCAGTTCAGCCACGCCGCCTGCAGTTTCTTCCTTGCAGAAAAATCTTTCCCAGTGTACTTCTTTAAATGCTGCAAAATAGTGGGACAGAAGATTTCGGTATAGCCTTAACTTTAGATGGGCATAGGTACAAGCATGTGGCCATTTTTAGAGACATTGTTAGAGTTCAGGTTAGAGTTACTGCTGCGTGAGTATTCGGTTTATGGTAAGGTTATGGATCAAATGTAGGGTGAGTGTGAGGTTGAAGGTAAGAGTAGGGTTTAGTGCTTAAGGATGAATGAACCTATTGTCTCATTTAGGCTTATGGTGAACTTGACTCTTTAGGTATGGGTTGGGGTTAATATTTGTGTGAGGGTTAGAAAGTGTGTGAGGTTAAGAGTTGGGGTCAGGCTTGCGGCTTGTGTGTTACATCCGTTTTGGTTGTGGATAAGTTTAGCTCTCTGTCTAGTTTAAGGGATTGGATTACAATAAAGGTGATATGGAGGCTTGGATTGAAGGTGATGGATAGAGTTAAGTTAGGTTCAGGCGAAGGGTGACGGTTAGGAGTAAGGTTAGTTGTAGGGGGAGCTGCATGTTCACATCAGATTTGGGGTTAGGATTAGGCTTAGCCTTAGGGTAGACATATGGTTAGGGTTAGGGCTTGGTTTAGGCTGAGCCTTAGGTTAGGGTTCAGTTTAAGGTTAGGAGTCTACAGAATTACACCTAGGCTTAGGGTTACACCTCTTTTTAGGTTTAGACCTAGGGCTAGGTTTTGACCTAGGTTAGGGCTAGGATTAGGGTTGGTTTTAATATAGGATTTAGGTTTGAGGTTTCATTGAAGTGTAGGATTATTGGAAGTACATCTGCTCTCCCTGGTTTTCCTTCACGATCACAATGTTTCTGAGATTCATGGTTTAAGGAAAATCTTGCTCCTTGCCGGTTTCAAGGCAAAAAGGCGCCACCGGCAGTTTGTTTTTCCGTCAAACTTACCCTCGCTCTTTGAGAACCTTGGGTCTTTGGGAAAGCCGTGAGTCCAGCAAGATTTTTCAGTTCAAATGTGCCCTAAGCATTGGGTTCTACCTCTGAGCAATACAGCCCGTGGAATTCCTGAGAATCTGGAACCTGCCATGAAGTTCAGCCTGCGTTTTATTCACACGAAGAAGCTCCTTCGAGGTTCCCATGCCTCTGTACACTGATGCTTCCAGCAACGTCATGTCTCAAAAGTCAATAGTGCTTCTCTGAGTTTCACTGGTCTAGCGTAAAGGGTGAAGTGCCTGGGTTCCCGTGCTTCACTACTGTATGGCCTCAAGATGATGTTTGTAGGCACAGCGGCAAATCCATCGGTGGCAATTCTCTCATATTGTCATTGCGATGGGAAGATTCCTTATTGGCTAGGAAATGTTTTACCATGGAAGACGGGTCACCACAGAGCTGTCTCTTTTGGGTTGAGACAAAGTTTGCTGAATTTACCTGCCAGCAGTTGCGTGTCCTCCCTTTCTTTCTTTCTTTTTTTTTTTTTTTTTTTTGTGGAGGTGCAGGGGAATGAATCTCCCTTTCTTTTAAGGTCGATGGAGGCGCACGAGTGTAAGGAGAACGATGAATAGTGGCCTTTCATAACCCAGGATCATCAGAAACCACAGAGTAAATTTTAGGAACGTAGACATAGGACAGCGGAGAAAACTTCACTCAGGGACTTCAGTGAACTCTCCTTACAATGCTGAGGCCTGACACGCCTAGTGCCTGGGGGCAACCCGGCTCCTGCCCTAGGTAGTTTTGTGGAGAGTGCCTCCCTCAGGTGGTGCCTTTTCTCTCCCAGCAATATTGCTCTGTGAAATTCTGCAACTGATAAAAACTATTTGCCATGGGTATTTCCTTTCACCTCATTGGCCTCCTCTTTGAAGTACAAATGCTTTTCTACATGGGTGCTGCCTCCCTGAGCTTTCCTTTGTCTTGGCTCAATGGATGCAGATTCCTGTGCTGAATACATGCTGGACTGGCACAACTGGGTGCTTGTCAGTATACCTGGCACAGGCAGCAATTCTTTTGTCAAAACCCACCTGGCTTGATCAAGGTTCCTTATTCTCCTGAAAAAGATTTTTATCCAAATTCTAGAGGAGCACCAGTGTGCCTATGGGAGCTACACCCGGACTTGCTGAACAGAGGCTCCGGAGTTTTCATTTTCTGACTAAAATTCAACAAGGAATTTCATGGATCTAAAGAAACCGTGAATTGTGGACCTACCAGATTCTAACATCTTCATTGTCTAATGGAAGCTTAAGTTTCCCAGTCCGATCCGGCTGCAACTTCATTTCTAGCAATGGCCATTCAATTGTGGATGTTCAGCTTTCTTCGGAATTCTCTTATACCTGCATGTTCCCGCGCCACGTTAAGACCACCCGGTGGAGGTTTATGTGACTCAGGACAACTCTTTATTTCAGGCGTCTAGAACAAAGGGAATTCACAGGGGTTGATGATCACTTATTAAACTCCCGTTTCTTTATAGTGCCAACTGTTGACACTTCCACATCTGAGGGCAAAGAGCTCGTGCAGCATTGTATTCTCAGTTCAGCCACGCCGCCTGCAGTTTCTTCCTTGCAGAAAAATCTTTCCCAGTGTACTTCTTTAAATGCTGCAAAATAGTGGGACAGAAGATTTCGGTATAGCCTTAACTTTAGATGGGCATAGGTACAAGCATGTGGCCATTTTTAGAGACATTGTTAGAGTTCAGGTTAGAGTTACTGCTGCGTGAGTATTCGGTTTATGGTAAGGTTATGGATCAAATGTAGGGTGAGTGTGAGGTTGAAGGTAAGAGTAGGGTTTAGTGCTTAAGGATGAATGAACCTATTGTCTCATTTAGGCTTATGGTGAACTTGACTCTTTAGGTATGGGTTGGGGTTAATATTTGTGTGAGGGTTAGAAAGTGTGTGAGGTTAAGAGTTGGGGTCAGGCTTGTGGCTTGTGTGTTACATCCGTTTTGGTTGTGGATAAGTTTAGCTCTCTGTCTAGTTTAAGGGATTGGATTACAATAAAGGTGATATGGAGGCTTGGATTGAAGGTGATGGATAGAGTTAAGTTAGGGTCAGGCGAAGGGTGACGGTTAGGAGTAAGGTTAGTTGTAGGGGGAGCTGCATGTTCACATCAGATTTGGGGTTAGGATTAGGCTTAGCCTTAGGGTAGACATATGGTTAGGGTTAGGGCTTGGTTTAGGCTGAGCCTTAGGTTAGGGTTCAGTTTAAGGTTAGGAGTCTACAGAATTACACCTAGGCTTAGGGTTACACCTCTTTTTAGGTTTAGACCTAGGGCTAGGTTTTGACCTAGGTTAGGGCTAGGATTAGGGTTGGTTTTAATATAGGATTTAGGTTTGAGGTTTCATTGAAGTGTAGGATTATTGGAAGTACATCTGCTCTCCCTGGTTTTCCTTCACGATCACAATGTTTCTGAGATTCATGGTTTAAGGAAAATCTTGCTCCTTGCCGGTTTCAAGGCAAAAAGGCGCCACCGGCAGTTTGTTTTTCCGTCAAACTTACCCTCGCTCTTTGAGAACCTTGGGTCTTTGGGAAAGCCGTGAGTCCAGCAAGATTTTTCAGTTCAAATGTGCCCTAAGCATTGGGTTCTACCTCTGAGCAATACAGCCCGTGGAATTCCTGAGAATCTGGAACCTGCCATGAAGTTCAGCCTGCGTTTTATTCACACGAAGAAGCTCCTTCGAGGTTCCCATGCCTCTGTACACTGATGCTTCCAGCAACGTCATGTCTCAAAAGTCAATAGTGCTTCTCTGAGTTTCACTGGTCTAGCGTAAAGGGTGAAGTGCCTGGGTTCCCGTGCTTCACTACTGTATGGCCTCAAGATGATGTTTGTAGGCACAGCGGCAAATCCATCGGTGGCAATTCTCTCATATTGTCATTGCGATGGGAAGATTCCTTATTGGCTAGGAAATGTTTTACCATGGAAGACGGGTCACCACAGAGCTGTCTCTTTTGGGTTGAGACAAAGTTTGCTGAATTTACCTGCCAGCAGTTGCGTGTCCTCCCTTTCTTTCTTTCTTTTTTTTTTTTTTTTTTTTTGTGGAGGTGCAGGGGAATGAATCTCCCTTTCTTTTAAGGTCGATGGAGGCGCACGAGTGTAAGGAGAACGATGAATAGTGGCCTTTCATAACCCAGGATCATCAGAAACCACAGAGTAAATTTTAGGAACGTAGACATAGGACAGCAGAGAAAACTTCACTCAGGGACTTCAGTGAACTCTCCTTACAATGCTGAGGCCTGACACGCCTAGTGCCTGGGGGCAACCCGGCTCCTGCCCTAGGTAGTTTTGTGGAGAGTGCCTCCCTCAGGTGGTGCCTTTTCTCTCCCAGCAATATTGCTCTGTGAAATTCTGCAACTGATAAAAACTATTTGCCATGGGTATTTCCTTTCACCTCATTGGCCTCCTCTTTGAAGTACAAATGCTTTTCTACATGGGTGCTGCCTCCCTGAGCTTTCCTTTGTCTTGGCTCAATGGATGCAGATTCCTGTGCTGAATACATGCTGGACTGGCACAACTGGGTGCTTGTCAGTATACCTGGCACAGGCAGCAATTCTTTTGTCAAAACCCACCTGGCTTGATCAAGGTTCCTTATTCTCCTGAAAAAGATTTTTATCCAAATTCTAGAGGAGCACCAGTGTGCCTATGGGAGCTACACCCGGACTTGCTGAACAGAGGCTCCGGAGTTTTCATTTTCTGACTAAAATTCAACAAGGAATTTCATGGATCTAAAGAAACCGTGAATTGTGGACCTACCAGATTCTAACATCTTCATTGTCTAATGGAAGCTTAAGTTTCCCAGTCCGATCCGGCTGCAACTTCATTTCTAGCAATGGCCATTCAATTGTGGATGTTCAGCTTTCTTCGGAATTCTCTTATACCTGCATGTTCCCGCGCCACGTTAAGACCACCCGGTGGAGGTTTATGTGACTCCGGACAACTCTTTATTTCAGGCGTCTAGAACAAAGGGAATTCACAGGGGTTGATGATCACTTATTAAACTCCCGTTTCTTTATAGTGCCAACTGTTGACACTTCCACATCTGAGGGCAAAGAGCTCGTGCAGCATTGTATTCTCAGTTCAGCCATGCCGCCTGCAGTTTCTTCCTTGCAGAAAAATCTTTCCCAGTGTACTTCTTTAAATGCTGCAAAATAGTGGGACAGAAGATTTCGGTATAGCCTTAACTTTAGATGGGCATAGGTACAAGCATGTGGCCATTTTTAGAGACATTGTTAGAGTTCAGGTTAGAGTTACTGCTGCGTGAGTATTCGGTTTATGGTAAGGTTATGGATCAAATGTAGGGTGAGTGTGAGGTTGAAGGTAAGAGTAGGGTTTAGTGCTTAAGGATGAATGAACCTATTGTCTCATTTAGGCTTATGGTGAACTTGACTCTTTAGGTATGGGTTGGGGTTAATATTTGTGTGAGGGTTAGAAAGTGTGTGAGGTTAAGAGTTGGGGTCAGGCTTGCGGCTTGTGTGTTACATCCGTTTTGGTTGTGGATAAGTTTAGCTCTCTGTCTAGTTTAAGGGATTGGATTACAATAAAGGTGATATGGAGGCTTGGATTGAAGGTGATGGATAGAGTTAAGTTAGGTTCAGGCGAAGGGTGACGGTTAGGAGTAAGGTTAGTTGTAGGGGGAGCTGCATGTTCACATCAGATTTGGGGTTAGGATTAGGCTTAGCCTTAGGGTAGACATATGGTTAGGGTTAGGGCTTGGTTTAGGCTGAGCCTTAGGTTAGGGTTCAGTTTAAGGTTAGGAGTCTACAGAATTACACCTAGGCTTAGGGTTACACCTCTTTTTAGGTTTAGACCTAGGGCTAGGTTTTGACCTAGGTTAGGGCTAGGATTAGGGTTGGTTTTAATATAGGATTTAGGTTTGAGGTTTCATTTAAGTGTAGGATTCTTGGAAGTACATCTGCTCTCCCTGGTTTTCCTTCACGATCACAATGTTTCTGAGATTCATGGTTTAAGGAAAATCTTGCTCCTTCCCGGTATCAAGGCAAAAAGGCGCCACCGGCAGTTTGTTTTTCCGTCAAACTTACCCTCGCTCTTTGAGAACCTTGGGTCTTTGGGAAAGCCGTGAGTCCAGCAAGATTTTTCAGTTCAAATGTGCCCTAAGCATTGGGTTCTACCTCTGAGCAATACAGCCCGTGGAATTCCTGAGAATCTGGAACCTGCCATGAAGTTCAGCCTGCGTTTTATTCACACGAAGAAGCTCCTTCGAGGTTCCCATGCCTCTGTACACTGATGCTTCCAGCAACGTCATGTCTCAAAAGTCAATAGTGCTTCTCTGAGTTTCACTGGTCTAGCGTAAAGGGTGAAGTGCCTGGGTTCCCGTGCTTCACTACTGTATGGCCTCAAGATGATGTTTGTAGGCACAGCGGCAAATCCATCGGTGGCAATTCTCTCATATTGTCATTGCGATGGGAAGATTCCTTATTGGCTAGGAAATGTTTTACCATGGAAGACGGGTCACCACAGAGCTGTCTCTTTGGGGTTGAGACAAAGTTTGCTGAATTTACCTGCCAGCAGTTGCGTGTCCTCCCTTTCTTTCTTTCTTTTTTTTTTTTTTTTTTTGTGGAGGTGCAGGGGAATGAATCTCCCTTTCTTTTAAGGTCGATGGAGGCGCACGAGTGTAAGGAGAACGATGAATAGTGGCCTTTCATAACCCAGGATCATCAGAAACCACAGAGTAAATTTTAGGAACGTAGACATAGGACAGCAGAGAAAACTTCACTCAGGGACTTCAGTGAACTCTCCTTACAATGCTGAGGCCTGACACGCCTAGTGCCTGGGGGCAACCCGGCTCCTGCCCTAGGTAGTTTTGTGGAGAGTGCCTCCCTCAGGTGGTGCCTTTTCTCTCCCAGCAATATTGCTCTGTGAAATTCTGCAACTGATAAAAACTATTTGCCATGGGTATTTCCTTTCACCTCATTGGCCTCCTCTTTGAAGTACAAATGCTTTTCTACATGGGTGCTGCCTCCCTGAGCTTTCCTTTGTCTTGGCTCAATGGATGCAGATTCCTGTGCTGAATACATGCTGGACTGGCACAACTGGGTGCTTGTCAGTATACCTGGCACAGGCAGCAATTCTTTTGTCAAAACCCACCTGGCTTGATCAAGGTTCCTTATTCTCCTGAAAAAGATTTTTATCCAAATTCTAGAGGAGCACCAGTGTGCCTATGGGAGCTACACCCGGACTTGCTGAACAGAGGCTCCGGAGTTTTCATTTTCTGACTAAAATTCAACAAGGAATTTCATGGATCTAAAGAAACCGTGAATTGTGGACCTACCAGATTCTAACATCTTCATTGTCTAATGGAAGCTTAAGTTTCCCAGTCCGATCCGGCTGCAACTTCATTTCTAGCAATGGCCATTCAATTGTGGATGTTCAGCTTTCTTCGGAATTCTCTTATACCTGCATGTTCCCGCGCCACGTTAAGACCACCCGGTGGAGGTTTATGTGACTCAGGACAACTCTTTATTTCAGGCGTCTAGAACAAAGGGAATTCACAGGGGTTGATGATCACTTATTAAACTCCCGTTTCTTTATAGTGCCAACTGTTGACACTTCCACATCTGAGGGCAAAGAGCTCGTGCAGCATTGTATTCTCAGTTCAGCCACGCCGCCTGCAGTTTCTTCCTTGCAGAAAAATCTTTCCCAGTGTACTTCTTTAAATGCTGCAAAATAGTGGGACAGAAGATTTCGGTATAGCCTTAACTTTAGATGGGCATAGGTACAAGCATGTGGCCATTTTTAGAGACATTGTTAGAGTTCAGGTTAGAGTTACTGCTGCGTGAGTATTCGGTTTATGGTAAGGTTATGGATCAAATGTAGGGTGAGTGTGAGGTTGAAGGTAAGAGTAGGGTTTAGTGCTTAAGGATGAATGAACCTATTGTCTCATTTAGGCTTATGGTGAACTTGACTCTTTAGGTATGGGTTGGGGTTAATATTTGTGTGAGGGTTAGAAAGTGTGTGAGGTTAAGAGTTGGGGTCAGGCTTGCGGCTTGTGTGTTACATCCGTTTTGGTTGTGGATAAGTTTAGCTCTCTGTCTAGTTTAAGGGATTGGATTACAATAAAGGTGATATGGAGGCTTGGATTGAAGGTGATGGATAGAGTTAAGTTAGGTTCAGGCGAAGGGTGACGGTTAGGAGTAAGGTTAGTTGTAGGGGGAGCTGCATGTTCACATCAGATTTGGGGTTAGGATTAGGCTTAGCCTTAGGGTAGACATATGGTTAGGGTTAGGGCTTGGTTTAGGCTGAGCCTTAGGTTAGGGTTCAGTTTAAGGTTAGGAGTCTACAGAATTACACCTAGGCTTAGGGTTACACCTCTTTTTAGGTTTAGACCTAGGGCTAGGTTTTGACCTAGGTTAGGGCTAGGATTAGGGTTGGTTTTAATATAGGATTTAGGTTTGAGGTTTCATTGAAGTGTAGGATTATTGGAAGTACATCTGCTCTCCCTGGTTTTCCTTCACGATCACAATGTTTCTGAGATTCATGGTTTAAGGAAAATCTTGCTCCTTGCCGGTTTCAAGGCAAAAAGGCGCCACCGGCAGTTTGTTTTTCCGTCAAACTTACCCTCGCTCTTTGAGAACCTTGGGTCTTTGGGAAAGCCGTGAGTCCAGCAAGATTTTTCAGTTCAAATGTGCCCTAAGCATTGGGTTCTACCTCTGAGCAATACAGCCCGTGGAATTCCTGAGAATCTGGAACCTGCCATGAAGTTCAGCCTGCGTTTTATTCACACGAAGAAGCTCCTTAGAGGTTCCCATGCCTCTGTACACTGATGCTTCCAGCAACGTCATGTCTCAAAAGTCAATAGTGCTTCTCTGAGTTTCACTGGTCTAGCGTAAAGGGTGAAGCGCCTGGGTTCCCGTGCTTCACTACTGTATGGCCTCAAGATGATGTTTGTAGGCACAGCGGCAAATCCATCGGTGGCAATTCTCTCATATTGTCATTGCGATGGGAAGATTCCTTATTGGCTAGGAAATGTTTTACCGTGGAAGACGGGTCACCACAGAGCTGTCTCTTTTGGGTTGAGACAAAGTTTGCTGAATTTACCTGCCAGCAGTTGCGTGTCCTCCCTTTCTTTTCTTTTTTTTTTTTGGTGGAGGTGCAGGGGAATGAATCTCCCTTTCTTTTAAGGTCGATGGAGGCGCACGAGTATAAGGAGAACGATGAATAGTGGCCTTTCATAACCCAGGATCATCAGAAACCACAGAGTAAATTTTAGGAACGTAGACATAGGACAGCGGAGAAAACTTCACTCAGGGACTTCAGTGAACTCTCCTTACAATGCTGAGGCCTCACACGCCTAGTGCCTGGGGGCAACCTGGCTCCTGCCCTAGGTAGTTTTGTGGAGAGTGCCTCCCTCAGGTGGTGCCTTTTCTCTCCCAGCAATATTGCTCTGTGAAATTCTGCAACTGATAAAAACTATTTGCCATGGGTATTTCCTTTCACCTCATTGGCCTCCTCTTTGAAGTACAAATGCTTTTCTACACGGGTGCTGCCTCCCTGAGCTTTCCTTTGTCTTGGCTCAATGGATGCAGATTCCTGTGCTGAATACATGCTGGACTGGCACAGCTGGGTGCTTGTCAGTATACCTGGCACAGGCAGCAATTCTTTTGTCAAAACCCACCTGGCTTGATCAAGGTTCCTTATTCTCCTGAAAAAGATTTTTATCCAAATTCTAGAGGAGCACCAGTGTGCCTATGGGAGCTACACCCGGGCTTGCTGAACAGAGGCTCCGGAGTTTTCATTTTCTGACTAAAATTCAACAAGGAATTTCATGGATCTAAAGAAACCGTGAATTGTGGACCTACCAGATTCTAACATCTTCATTGTCTAATGGAAGCTTAAGTTTCCCAGTCCGATCCGGCTGCAACTTCATTTCTAGCAATGGCCATTCAATTGTGGATGTTCAGCTTTCTTCGGAATTCTCTTATACCTGCATGTTCCCGCGCCACGTTAAGACCACCCGGTGGAGGTTTATGTGACTCAGGACAACTCTTTATTTCAGGCGTCTAGAACAAAGGGAATTCACAGGGGTTGATGATCACTTATTAAACTCCCGTTTCTTTATAGTGCCAACTGTTGACACTTCCACATCTGAGGGCAAAGAGCTCGTGCAGCATTGTATTCTCAGTTCAGCCACGCCGCCTGCAGTTTCTTCCTTGCAGAAAAATCTTTCCCAGTGTACTTCTTTAAATGCTGCAAAATAGTGGGACAGAAGATTTCGGTATAGCCTTAACTTTAGATGGGCATAGGTACAAGCATGTGGCCATTTTTAGAGACATTGTTAGAGTTCAGGTTAGAGTTACTGCTGCGTGAGTATTCGGTTTATGGTAAGGTTATGGATCAAATGTAGGGTGAGTGTGAGGTTGAAGGTAAGAGTAGGGTTTAGTGCTTAAGGATGAATGAACCTATTGTCTCATTTAGGCTTATGGTGAACTTGACTCTTTAGGTATGGGTTGGGGTTAATATTTGTGTGAGGGTTAGAAAGTGTGTGAGGTTAAGAGTTGGGGTCAGGCTTGCGGCTTGTGTGTTACATCCGTTTTGGTTGTGGATAAGTTTAGCTCTCTGTCTAGTTTAAGGGATTGGATTACAATAAAGGTGATATGGAGGCTTGGATTGAAGGTGATGGATAGAGTTAAGTTAGGGTCAGGCGAAGGGTGACGGTTAGGAGTAAGGTTAGTTGTAGGGGGAGCTGCATGTTCACATCAGATTTGGGGTTAGGATTAGGCTTAGCCTTAGGGTAGACATATGGTTAGGGTTAGGGCTTGGTTTAGGCTGAGCCTTAGGTTAGGGTTCAGTTTAAGGTTAGGAGTCTACAGAATTACACCTAGGCTTAGGGTTACACCTCTTTTTAGGTTTAGACCTAGGGCTAGGTTTTGACCTAGGTTAGGGCTAGGATTAGGGTTGGTTTTAATATAGGATTTAGGTTTGAGGTTTCATTGAAGTGTAGGATTATTGGAAGTACATCTGCTCTCCCTGGTTTTCCTTCACGATCACAATGTTTCTGAGAGTCATGGTTTAAGGAAAATCTTGCTCCTTGCCGGTTTCAAGGCAAAAAGGCGCCACCGGCAGTTTGTTTTTCCGTCAAACTTACCCTCGCTCTTTGAGAACCTTGGGTCTTTGGGAAAGCCGTGAGTCCAGCAAGATTTTTCAGTTCAAATGTGCCCTAAGCATTGGGTTCTACCTCTGAGCAATACAGCCCGTGGAATTCCTGAGAATCTGGAACCTGCCATGAAGTTCAGCCTGCGTTTTATTCACACGAAGAAGCTCCTTCGAGGTTCCCATGCCTCTGTACACTGATGCTTCCAGCAACGTCATGTCTCAAAAGTCAATAGTGCTTCTCTGAGTTTCACTGGTCTAGCGTAAAGGGTGAAGTGCCTGGGTTCCCGTGCTTCACTACTGTATGGCCTCAAGATGATGTTTGTAGGCACAGCGGCAAATCCATCGGTGGCAATTCTCTCATATTGTCATTGCGATGGGAAGATTCCTTATTGGCTAGGAAATGTTTTACCATGGAAGACGGGTCACCACAGAGCTGTCTCTTTTGGGTTGAGACAAAGTTTGCTGAATTTACCTGCCAGCAGTTGCGTGTCCTCCCTTTCTTTTTTTTTTTTTTTTGGTGGAGGTGCAGGGGAATGAATCTCCCTTTCTTTTAAGGTCGATGGAGGCGCATGAGTGTAAGGAGAACGATGAATAGTGGCCTTTCATAACCCAGGATCATCAGAAACCACAGAGTAAATTTTAGGAACGTAGACATAGGACAGCGGAGAAAACTTCACTCAGGGACTTCAGTGAACTCTCCTTACAATGCTGAGGCCTGACACGCCTAGTGCCTGGGGGCAACCCGGCTCCTGCCCTAGGTAGTTTTGTGGAGAGTGCCTCCCTCAGGTGGTGCCTTTTCTCTCCCAGCAATATTGCTCCGTGAAATTCTGCAACTGATAAAAACTATTTGCCATGGGTATTTCCTTTCACCTCATTGGCCTCCTCTTTGAAGTACAAATGCTTTTCTACACGGGTGCTGCCTCCCTGAGCTTTCCTTTGTCTTGGCTCAATGGATGCAGATTCCTGTGCTGAATACATGCTGGACTGGCACAGCTGGGTGCTTGTCAGTATACCTGGCACAGGCAGCAATTCTTTTGTCAAAACCCACCTGGCTTGATCAAGGTTCCTTATTCTCCTGAAAAAGATTTTTATCCAAATTCTAGAGGAGCACCAGTGTGCCTTTGGGAGCTACACCCGGACTTGCTGAACAGAGGCTCCGGAGTTTTCATTTTCTGACTAAAATTCAACAAGGAATTTCATGGATCTAAAGAAACCGTGAATTGTGGACCTACCAGATTCTAACATCTTCATTGTCTAATGGAAGCTTAAGTTTCCCAGTCCGATCCGGCTGCAACTTCATTTCTAGCAATGGCCATTCAATTGTGGATGTTCAGCTTTCTTCGGAATTCTCTTATACCTGCATGTTCCCGCGACACGTTAAGACCACCCGGTGGAGGTTTATGTGACTCAGGACAACTCTTTATTTCAGGCGTCTAGAACAAAGGGAATTCACAGGGGTTGATGATCACTTATTAAACTCCCGTTTCTTTATAGTGCCAACTGTTGACACTTCCACATCTGAGGGCAAAGAGCTCGTGCAGCATTGTATTCTCAGTTCAGCCACGCCGCCTGCAGTTTCTTCCTTGCAGAAAAATCTTTCCCAGTGTACTTCTTTAAATGCTGCAAAATAGTGGGACAGAAGATTTCGGTATAGCCTTAACTTTAGATGGGCATAGGTACAAGCATGTGGCCATTTTTAGAGACATTGTTAGAGTTCAGGTTAGAGTTACTGCTGCGTGAGTATTCGGTTTATGGTAAGGTTATGGATCAAATGTAGGGTGAGTGTGAGGTTGAAGGTAAGAGTAGGGTTTAGTGCTTAAGGATGAATGAACCTATTGTCTCATTTAGGCTTATGGTGAACTTGACTCTTTAGGTATGGGTTGGGGTTAATATTTGTGTGAGGGTTAGAAAGTGTGTGAGGTTAAGAGTTGGGGTCAGGCTTGCGGCTTGTGTGTTACATCCGTTTTGGTTGTGGATAAGTTTAGCTCTCTGTCTAGTTTAAGGGATTGGATTACAATAAAGGTGATATGGAGGCTTGGATTGAAGGTGATGGATAGAGTTAAGTTAGGGTCAGGCGAAGGGTGACGGTTAGGAGTAAGGTTAGTTGTAGGGGGAGCTGCATGTTCACATCAGATTTGGGGTTAGGATTAGGCTTAGCCTTAGGGTAGACATATGGTTAGGGTTAGGGCTTGGTTTAGGCTGAGCCTTAGGTTAGGGTTCAGTTTAAGGTTAGGAGTCTACAGAATTACACCTAGGCTTAGGGTTACACCTCTTTTTAGGTTTAGACCTAGGGCTAGGTTTTGACCTAGGTTAGGGCTAGGATTAGGGTTGGTTTTAATATAGGATTTAGGTTTGAGGTTTCCTTGAAGTGTAGGATTATTGGAAGTACATCTGCTCTCCCTGGTTTTCCTTCACGATCACAATGTTTCTGAGAGTCATGGTTTAAGGAAAATCTTGCTCCTTGCCGGTTTCAAGGCAAAAAGGCGCCACCGGCAGTTTGTTTTTCCGTCAAACTTACCCTCGCTCTTTGAGAACCTTGGGTCTTTGGGAAAGCCGTGAGTCCAGCAAGATTTTTCAGTTCAAATGTGCCCTAAGCATTGGGTTCTACCTCTGAGCAATACAGCCCGTGGAATTCCTGAGAATCTGGAACCTGCCATGAAGTTCAGCCTGCGTTTTATTCACACGAAGAAGCTCCTTCGAGGTTCCCATGCCTCTGTACACTGATGCTTCCAGCAACGTCATGTCTCAAAAGTCAATAGTGCTTCTCTGAGTTTCACTGGTCTAGCGTAAAGGGTGAAGTGCCTGGGTTCCCGTGCTTCACTACTGTATGGCCTCAAGATGATGTTTGTAGGCACAGCGGCAAATCCATCGGTGGCAATTCTCTCATATTGTCATTGCGATGGGAAGATTCCTTATTGGCTAGGAAATGTTTTACCATGGAAGACGGGTCACCACAGAGCTGTCTCTTTTGGGTTGAGACAAAGTTTGCTGAATTTACCTGCCAGCAGTTGCGTGTCCTCCCTTTCTTTTTTTTTTTTTTTTGGTGGAGGTGCAGGGGAATGAATCTCCCTTTCTTTTAAGGTCGATGGAGGCGCACGAGTGTAAGGAGAACGATGAATAGTGGCCTTTCATAACCCAGGATCATCAGAAACCACAGAGTAAATTTTAGGAACGTAGACATAGGACAGCGGAGAAAACTTCACTCAGGGACTTCAGTGAACTCTCCTTACAATGCTGAGGCCTGACACGCCTAGTGCCTGGGGGCAACCCGGCTCCTGCCCTAGGTAGTTTTGTGGAGAGTGCCTCCCTCAGGTGGTGCCTTTTCTCTCCCAGCAATATTGCTCCGTGAAATTCTGCAACTGATAAAAACTATTTGCCATGGGTATTTCCTTTCACCTCATTGGCCTCCTCTTTGAAGTACAAATGCTTTTCTACACGGGTGCTGCCTCCCTGAGCTTTCCTTTGTCTTGGCTCAATGGATGCAGATTCCTGTGCTGAATACATGCTGGACTGGCACAGCTGGGTGCTTGTCAGTATACCTGGCACAGGCAGCAATTCTTTTGTCAAAACCCACCTGGCTTGATCAAGGTTCCTTATTCTCCTGAAAAAGATTTTTATCCAAATTCTAGAGGAGCACCAGTGTGCCTTTGGGAGCTACACCCGGACTTGCTGAACAGAGGCTCCGGAGTTTTCATTTTCTGACTAAAATTCAACAAGGAATTTCATGGATCTAAAGAAACCGTGAATTGTGGACCTACCAGATTCTAACATCTTCATTGTCTAATGGAAGCTTAAGTTTCCCAGTCCGATCCGGCTGCAACTTCATTTCTAGCAATGGCCATTCAATTGTGGATGTTCAGCTTTCTTCGGAATTCTCTTATACCTGCATGTTCCCGCGCCACGTTAAGACCACCCGGTGGAGGTTTATGTGACTCAGGACAACTCTTTATTTCAGGCGTCTAGAACAAAGGGAATTCACAGGGGTTGATGATCACTTATTAAACTCCCGTTTCTTTATAGTGCCAACTGTTGACACTTCCACATCTGAGGGCAAAGAGCTCGTGCAGCATTGTATTCTCAGTTCAGCCACGCCGCCTGCAGTTTCTTCCTTGCAGAAAAATCTTTCCCAGTGTACTTCTTTAAATGCTGCAAAATAGTGGGACAGAAGATTTCGGTATAGCCTTAACTTTAGATGGGCATAGGTACAAGCATGTGGCCATTTTTAGAGACATTGTTAGAGTTCAGGTTAGAGTTACTGCTGCGTGAGTATTCGGTTTATGGTAAGGTTATGGATCAAATGTAGGGTGAGTGTGAGGTTGAAGGTAAGAGTAGGGTTTAGTGCTTAAGGATGAATGAACCTATTGTCTCATTTAGGCTTATGGTGAACTTGACTCTTTAGGTATGGGTTGGGGTTAATATTTGTGTGAGGGTTAGAAAGTGTGTGAGGTTAAGAGTTGGGGTCAGGCTTGCGGCTTGTGTGTTACATCCGTTTTGGTTGTGGATAAGTTTAGCTCTCTGTCTAGTTTAAGGGATTGGATTACAATAAAGGTGATATGGAGGCTTGGATTGAAGGTGATGGATGGAGTTAAGTTAGGGTCAGGCGAAGGGTGACGGTTAGGAGTAAGGTTAGTTGTAGGGGGAGCTGCATGTTCACATCAGATTTGGGGTTAGGATTAGGCTTAGCCTTAGGGTAGACATATGGTTAGGGTTAGGGCTTGGTTTAGGCTGAGCCTTAGGTTAGGGTTCAGTTTAAGGTTAGGAGTCTACAGAATTACACCTAGGCTTAGGGTTACACCTCTTTTTAGGTTTAGACCTAGGGCTAGGTTTTGACCTAGGTTAGGGCTAGGATTAGGGTTGGTTTTAATATAGGATTTAGGTTTGAGGTTTCCTTGAAGTGTAGGATTATTGGAAGTACATCTGCTCTCCCTGGTTTTCCTTCACGATCACAATGTTTCTGAGAGTCATGGTTTAAGGAAAATCTTGCTCCTTGCCGGTTTCAAGGCAAAAAGGCGCCACCGGCAGTTTGTTTTTCCGTCAAACTTACCCTCGCTCTTTGAGAACCTTGGGTCTTTGGGAAAGCCGTGAGTCCAGCAAGATTTTTCAGTTCAAATGTGCCCTAAGCATTGGGTTCTACCTCTGAGCAATACAGCCCGTGGAATTCCTGAGAATCTGGAACCTGCCATGAAGTTCAGCCTGCGTTTTATTCACACGAAGAAGCTCCTTCGAGGTTCCCATGCCTCTGTACACTGATGCTTCCAGCAACGTCATGTCTCAAAAGTCAATAGTGCTTCTCTGAGTTTCACTGGTCTAGCGTAAAGGGTGAAGTGCCTGGGTTCCCGTGCTTCACTACTGTATGGCCTCAAGATGATGTTTGTAGGCACAGCGGCAAATCCATCGGTGGCAATTCTCTCATATTGTCATTGCGATGGGAAGATTCCTTATTGGCTAGGAAATGTTTTACCATGGAAGACGGGTCACCACAGAGCTGTCTCTTTTGGGTTGAGACAAAGTTTGCTGAATTTACCTGCCAGCAGTTGCGTGTCCTCCCTTTCTTTTTTTTTTTTTTTTGGTGGAGGTGCAGGGGAATGAATCTCCCTTTCTTTTAAGGTCGATGGAGGCGCACGAGTGTAAGGAGAACGATGAATAGTGGCCTTTCATAACCCAGGATCATCAGAAACCACAGAGTAAATTTTAGGAACGTAGACATAGGACAGCGGAGAAAACTTCACTCAGGGACTTCAGTGAACTCTCCTTACAATGCTGAGGCCTGACACGCCTAGTGCCTGGGGGAAACCCGGCTCCTGCCCTAGGTAGTTTTGTGGAGAGTGCCTCCCTCAGGTGGTGCCTTTTCTCTCCCAGCAATATTGCTCTGTGAAATTCTGCAACTGATAAAAACTATTTGCCATGGGTATTTCCTTTCACCTCATTGGCCTCCTCTTTGAAGTACAAATGCTTTTCTACATGGGTGCTGCCTCCCTGAGCTTTCCTTTGTCTTGGCTCAATGGATGCAGATTCCTGTGCTGAATACATGCTGGACTGGCACAGCTGGGTGCTTGTCAGTATACCTGGCACAGGCAGCAATTCTTTTGTCAAAACCCACCTGGCTTGATCAAGGTTCCTTATTCTCCTGAAAAAGATTTTTATCCAAATTCTAGAGGAGCACCAGTGTGCCTATGGGAGCTACACCCGGGCTTGCTGAACAGAGGCTCCGGAGTTTTCATTTTCTGACTAAAATTCAACAAGGAATTTCATGGATCTAAAGAAACCGTGAATTGTGGACCTACCAGATTCTAACATCTTCATTGTCTAATGGAAGCTTAAGTTTCCCAGTCCGATCCGGCTGCAACTTCATTTCTAGCAATGGCCATTCAATTGTGGATGTTCAGCTTTCTTCGGAATTCTCTTATACCTGCATGTTCCCGCGCCACGTTAAGACCACCCGGTGTAGGTTTATGTGACTCAGGACAACTCTTTATTTCAGGCGTCTAGAACAAAGGGAATTCACAGGGGTTGATGATCACTTATTAAACTCCCGTTTCTTTATAGTGCCAACTGTTGACACTTCCACATCTGAGGGCAAAGAGCTCGTGCAGCATTGTATTCTCAGTTCAGCCACTCCGCCTGCAGTTTCTTCCTTGCAGAAAAATCTTTCCCAGTGTACTTCTTTAAATGCTGCAAAATAGTGGGACAGAAGATTTCGGTATAGCCTTAACTTTAGATGGGCATAGGTACAAGCATGTGGCCATTTTTAGAGACATTGTTAGAGTTCAGGTTAGAGTTACTGCTGCGTGAGTATTCGGTTTATGGTAAGGTTATGGATCAAATGTAGGGTGAGTGTGAGGTTGAAGGTAAGAGTAGGGTTTAGTGCTTAAGGATGAATGAACCTATTGTCTCATTTAGGCTTATGGTGAACTTGACTCTTTAGGTATGGGTTGGGGTTAATATTTGTGTGAGGGTTAGAAAGTGTGTGAGGTTAAGAGTTGGGGTCAGGCTTGTGGCTTGTGTGTTACATCCGTTTTGGTTGTGGATAAGTTTAGCTCTCTGTCTAGTTTAAGGGATTGGATTACAATAAAGGTGATATGGAGGCTTGGATTGAAGGTGATGGATAGAGTTAAGTTAGGTTCAGGCGAAGGGTGACGGTTAGGAGTAAGGTTAGTTGTAGGGGGAGCTGCATGTTCACATCAGATTTGGGGTTAGGATTAGGCTTAGCCTTAGGGTAGACATATGGTTAGGGTTAGGGCTTGGTTTAGGCTGAGCCTTAGGTTAGGGTTCAGTTTAAGGTTAGGAGTCTACAGAATTACACCTAGGCTTAGGGTTACACCTCTTTTTAGGTTTAGACCTAGGGCTAGGTTTTGACCTAGGTTAGGGCTAGGATTAGGGTTGGTTTTAATATAGGATTTAGGTTTGAGGTTTCATTGAAGTGTAGGATTATTGGAAGTACATCTGCTTTCCCTGGTTTTCCTTCACGATCACAATGTTTCTGAGATTCATGGTTTAAGGAAAATCTTGCTCCTTGCCGGTTTCAAGGCAAAAAGGCGCCACCGGCAGTTTGTTTTTCCGTCAAACTTACCCTCGCTCTTTGAGAACCTTGGGTCTTTGGGAAAGCCGTGAGTCCAGCAAGATTTTTCAGTTCAAATGTGCCCTAAGCATTGGGTTCTACCTCTGAGCAATACAGCCTGTGGAATTCCTGAGAATCTGGAACCTGCCATGAAGTTCAGCCTGCGTTTTATTCACACGAAGAAGCTCCGTCGAGGTTCCCATGCCTCTGTACACTGATGCTTCCAGCAACGTCATGTCTCAAAAGTCAATAGTGCTTCTCTGAGTTTCACTGGTCTAGCGTAAAGGGTGAAGCGCCTGGGTTCCCGTGCTTCACTACTGTATGGCCTCAAGATGATGTTTGTAGGCACAGCGGCAAATCCATCGGCGGCAATTCTCTCATATTGTCATTGCGATGGGAAGATTCCTTATTGGCTAGGAAATGTTTTACCGTGGAAGACGGGTCACCACAGAGCTGTCTCTTTTGGGTTGAGACAAAGTTTGCTGAATTTACCTGCCAGCAGTTGCGTGTCCTCCCTTTCTTTTTTTTTTTTTTTGGTGGAGGTGCAGGGGAATGAATCTCCCTTTCTTTTAAGGTCGATGGAGGCGCACGAGTGTAAGGAGAACGATGAATAGTGGCCTTTCATAACCCAGGATCATCAGAAACCACAGAGTAAATTTTAGGAACGTAGACATAGGACAGCGGAGAAAACTTCACTCAGGGACTTCAGTGAACTCTCCTTACAATGCTGAGGCCTGACACGCCTAGTGCCTGGGGGCAACCTGGCTCCTGCCCTAGGTAGTTTTGTGGAGAGTGCCTCCCTCAGGTGGTGCCTTTTCTCTCCCAGCAATATTGCTCTGTGAAATTCTGCAACTGATAAAAACTATTTGCCATGGGTATTTCCTTTCACCTCATTGGCCTCCTCTTTGAAGTACAAATGCTTTTCTACACGGGTGCTGCCTCCCTGAGCTTTCCTTTGTCTTGGCTCAATGGATGCAGATTCCTGTGCTGAATACATGCTGGACTGGCACAGCTGGGTGCTTGTCAGTATACCTGGCACAGGCAGCAATTCTTTTGTCAAAACCCACCTGGCTTGATCAAGGTTCCTTATTCTCCTGAAAAAGATTTTTATCCAAATTCTAGAGGAGCACCAGTGTGCCTATGGGAGCTACACCCGGGCTTGCTGAACAGAGGCTCCGGAGTTTTCATTTTCTGACTAAAATTCAACAAGGAATTTCATGGATCTAAAGAAACCGTGAATTGTGGACCTACCAGATTCTAACATCTTCATTGTCTAATGGAAGCTTAAGTTTCCCAGTCCGATCCGGCTGCAACTTCATTTCTAGCAATGGCCATTCAATTGTGGATGTTCAGCTTTCTTCGGAATTCTCTTATACCTGCATGTTCCCGCGCCACGTTAAGACCACCCGGTGGAGGTTTATGTGACTCAGGACAACTGTTTATTTCAGGCGTCTAGAACAAAGGGAATTCACAGGGGTTGATGATCACTTATTAAACTCCCGTTTCTTTATAGTGCCAACTGTTGACACTTCCACATCTGAGGGCAAAGAGCTCGTGCAGCATTGTATTCTCAGTTCAGCCACTCCGCCTGCAGTTTCTTCCTTGCAGAAAAATCTTTCCCAGTGTACTTCTTTAAATGCTGCAAAATAGTGGGACAGAAGATTTCGGTATAGCCTTAACTTTAGATGGGCATAGGTACAAGCATGTGGCCATTTTTAGAGACATTGTTAGAGTTCAGGTTAGAGTTACTGCTGCGTGAGTATTCGGTTTATGGTAAGGTTATGGATCTATTGTAGGGTGAGTGTGAGGTTGAAGGTAAGAGTAGGGTTTAGTGCTTAAGGATGAATGAACCTATTGTCTCATTTAGGCTTATGGTGAACTTGACTCTTTAGGTATGGGTTGGGGTTAATATTTGTGTGAGGGATAGAAAGTGTGTGAGGTTAAGAGTTGGGGTCAGGCTTGCGGCTTGTGTGTTACATCCGTTTTGGTTGTGGATAAGTTTAGCTCTCTGTCTAGTTTAAGTGATTGGATTACAATAAAGGTGATATGGAGGCTTGGATTGAAGGTGATGGATAGAGTTAAGTTAGGTTCAGGCGAAGGGTGACGGTTAGGAGTAAGGTTAGTTGTAGGGGGAGCTGCATGTTCACATCAGATTTGGGGTTAGGATTAGGCTTAGCCTTAGGGTAGACATATGGTTAGGGTTAGGGCTTGGTTTAGGCTGAGCCTTAGGTTAGGGTTCAGTTTAAGGTTAGGAGTCTACAGAATTACACCTAGGCTTAGGGTTACACCTCTTTTTAGGTTTAGACCTAGGGCTAGGTTTTGACCTAGGTTAGGGCTAGGATTAGGGTTGGTTTTAATATAGGATTTAGGTTTGAGGTTTCATTGAAGTGTAGGATTATTGGAAGTACATCTGCTCTCCCTGGTTTTCCTTCACGATCACAATGTTTCTGAGATTCATGGTTTAAGGAAAATCTTGCTCCTTGCCGGTTTCAAGGCAAAAAGGCGCCACCGGCAGTTTGTTTTTCCGTCAAACTTACCCTCGCTCTTTGAGAACCTTGGGTCTTTGGGAAAGCCGTGAGTCCAGCAAGATTTTTCAGTTCAAATGTGCCCTAAGCATTGGGTTCTACCTCTGAGCAATACAGCCCGTGGAATTCCTGAGAATCTGGAACCTGCCATGAAGTTCAGCCTGCGTTTTATTCACACGAAGAAGCTCCGTCGAGGTTCCCATGCCTCTGTACACTGATGCTTCCAGCAACGTCATGTCTCAAAAGTCAATAGTGCTTCTCTGAGTTTCACTGGTCTAGCGTAAAGGGTGAAGTGCCTGGGTTCCCGTGCTTCACTACTGTATGGCCTCAAGATGATGTTTGTAGGCACAGCGGCAAATCCATCGGTGGCAATTCTCTCATATTGTCATTGCGATGGGAAGATTCCTTATTGGCTAGGAAATGTTTTACCATGGAAGACGGGTCACCACAGAGCTGTCTCTTTTGGGTTGAGACAAAGTTTGCTGAATTTACCTGCCAGCAGTTGCATGTCCTCCCTTTCTTTTTTTTTTTTTTGGGTGGAGGTGCAGGGGAATGAATCTCCCTTTCTTTTAAGGTCGATGGAGGCGCACGAGTGTAAGGAGAACGATGAATAGTGGCCTTTCATAACCCAGGATCATCAGAAACCACAGAGTAAATTTTAGGAACGTAGACATAGGACAGCAGAGAAAACTTCACTCAGGGACTTCAGTGAACTCTCCTTACAATGCTGAGGCCTGACACGCCTAGTGCCTGGGGGCAACCCGGCTCCTGCCCTAGGTAGTTTTGTGGAGAGTGCCTCCCTCAGGTGGTGCCTTTTCTCTCCCAGCAATATTGCTCCGTGAAATTCTGCAACTGATAAAAACTATTTGCCATGGGTATTTCCTTTCACCTCATTGGCCTCCTCTTTGAAGTACAAATGCTTTTCTACACGGGTGCTGCCTCCCTGAGCTTTCCTTTGTCTTGGCTCAATGGATGCAGATTCCTGTGCTGAATACATGCTGGACTGGCACAGCTGGGTGCTTGTCAGTATACCTGGCACAGGCAGCAATTCTTTTGTCAAAACCCACCTGGCTTGATCAAGGTTCCTTATTCTCCTGAAAAAGATTTTTATCCAAATTCTAGAGGAGCACCAGTGTGCCTATGGGAGCTACACCCGGGCTTGCTGAACAGAGGCTCCGGAGTTTTCATTTTCTGACGAAAATTCAACAAGGAATTTCATGGATCTAAAGAAACCGTGAATTGTGGACCTACCAGATTCTAACATCTTCATTGTCTAATGGAAGCTTAAGTTTCCCAGTCCGATCCGGCTGCAACTTCATTTCTAGCAATGGCCATTCAATTGTGGATGTTCAGCTTTCTTCGGAATTCTCTTATACCTGCATGTTCCCGCGCCACGTTAAGACCACCTGGTGGAGGTTTATGTGACTCAGGACAACTCTTTATTTCTGGCGTCTAGAACAAAGGGAATTCACAGGGGTTGATGATCACTTATTAAACTCCCGTTTCTTTATAGTGCCAACTGTTGACACTTCCACATCTGAGGGCAAAGAGCTCGTGCAGCATTGTATTCTCAGTTCAGCCACGCCGCCTGCAGTTTCTTCCTTGCAGAAAAATCTTTCCCAGTGTACTTCTTTAAATGCTGCAAAATAGTGGGACAGAAGATTTCGGTATAGCCTTAACTTTAGATGGGCATAGGTACAAGCATGTGGCCATTTTTAGAGACATTGTTAGAGTTCAGGTTAGAGTTACTGCTGCGTGAGTATTCGGTTTATGGTAAGGTTATGGATCAAATGTAGGGTGAGTGTGAGGTTGAAGGTAAGAGTAGGGTTTAGTGCTTAAGGATGAATGAACCTATTGTCTCATTTAGGCTTATGGTGAACTTGACTCTTTAGGTATGGGTTGGGGTTAATATTTGTGTGAGGGTTAGAAAGTGTGTGAGGTTAAGAGTTGGGGTCAGGCTTGCGGCTTGTGTGTTACATCCGTTTTGGTTGTGGATAAGTTTAGCTCTCTGTCTAGTTTAAGGGATTGGATTACAATAAAGGTGATATGGAGGCTTGGATTGAAGGTGATGGATAGAGTTAAGTTAGGGTCAGGCGAAGGGTGACGGTTAGGAGTAAGGTTAGTTGTAGGGGGAGCTGCATGTTCACATCAGATTTGGGGTTAGGATTAGGCTTAGCCTTAGGGTAGACATATGGTTAGGGTTAGGGCTTGGTTTAGGCTGAGCCTTAGGTTAGGGTTCAGTTTAAGGTTAGGAGTCTACAGAATTACACCTAGGCTTAGGGTTACACCTCTTTTTAGGTTTAGACCTAGGGCTAGGTTTTGACCTAGGTTAGGGCTAGGATTAGGGTTGGTTTTAATATAGGATTTAGGTTTGAGGTTTCCTTGAAGTGTAGGATTATTGGAAGTACATCTGCTCTCCCTGGTTTTCCTTCACGATCACAATGTTTCTGAGAGTCATGGTTTAAGGAAAATATTGCTCCTTGCCGGTTTCAAGGCAAAAAGGCGCCACCGGCAGTTTGTTTTTCCGTCAAACTTACCCTCGCTCTTTGAGAACCTTGGGTCTTTGGGAAAGCCGTGAGTCCAGCAAGATTTTTCAGTTCAAATGTGCCCTAAGCATTGGGTTCTACCTCTGAGCAATACAGCCCGTGGAATTCCTGAGAATCTGGAACCTGCCATGAAGTTCAGCCTGCGTTTTATTCACACGAAGAAGCTCCTTCGAGGTTCCCATGCCTCTGTACACTGATGCTTCCAGCAACGTCATGTCTCAAAAGTCAATAGTGCTTCTCTGAGTTTCACTGGTCTAGCGTAAAGGGTGAAGTGCCTGGGTTCCCGTGCTTCACTACTGTATGGCCTCAAGATGATGTTTGTAGGCACAGCGGCAAATCCATCGGTGGCAATTCTCTCATATTGTCATTGCGATGGGAAGATTCCTTATTGGCTAGGAAATGTTTTACCATGGAAGACGGGTCACCACAGAGCTGTCTCTTTTGGGTTGAGACAAAGTTTGCTGAATTTACCTGCCAGCAGTTGCGTGTCCTCCCTTTCTTTTTTTTTTTTTTTTTGGTGGAGGTGCAGGGGAATGAATCTCCCTTTCTTTTAAGGTCGATGGAGGCGCACGAGTGTAAGGAGAACGATGAATAGTGGCCTTTCATAACCCAGGATCATCAGAAACCACAGAGTAAATTTTAGGAACGTAGACATAGGACAGCGGAGAAAACTTCACTCAGGGACTTCAGTGAACTCTCCTTACAATGCTGAGGCCTGACACGCCTAGTGCCTGGGGGCAACCTGGCTCCTGCCCTAGGTAGTTTTGTGGAGAGTGCCTCCCTCAGGTGGTGCCTTTTCTCTCCCAGCAATATTGCTCCGTGGAATTCTGCAACTGATAAAAACTATTTGCCATGGGTATTTCCTTTCACCTCATTGGCCTCCTCTTTGAAGTACAAATGCTTTTCTACATGGGTGCTGCCTCCCTGAGCTTTCCTTTGTCTTGGCTCAATGGATGCAGATTCCTGTGCTGAATACATGCTGGACTGGCACAGCTGGGTGCTTGTCAGTATACCTGGCACAGGCAGCAATTCTTTTGTCAAAACCCACCTGGCTTGATCAAGGTTCCTTATTCTCCTGAAAAAGATTTTTATCCAAATTCTAGAGGAGCACCAGTGTGCCTATGGGAGCTACACCCGGGCTTGCTGAACAGAGGCTCCGGAGTTTTCATTTTCTGACTAAAATTCAACAAGGAATTTCATGGATCTAAAGAAACCGTGAATTGTGGACCTACCAGATTCTAACATCTTCATTGTCTAATGGAAGCTTAAGTTTCCCAGTCCGATCCGGCTGCAACTTCATTTCTAGCAATGGCCATTCAATTGTGGATGTTCAGCTTTCTTCGGAATTCTCTTATACCTGCATGTTCCCGCGCCACGTTAAGACCACCCGGTGGAGGTTTATGTGACTCAGGACAACTGTTTATTTCAGGCGTCTAGAACAAAGGGAATTCACAGGGGTTGATGATCACTTATTAAACTCCCGTTTCTTTATAGTGCCAACTGTTGACACTTCCACATCTGAGGGCAAAGAGCTCGTGCAGCATTGTATTCTCAGTTCAGCCACTCCGCCTGCAGTTTCTTCCTTGCAGAAAAATCTTTCCCAGTGTACTTCTTTAAATGCTGCAAAATAGTGGGACAGAAGATTTCGGTATAGCCTTAACTTTAGATGGGCATAGGTACAAGCATGTGGCCATTTTTAGAGACATTGTTAGAGTTCAGGTTAGAGTTACTGCTGCGTGAGTATTCGGTTTATGGTAAGGTTATGGATCAAATGTAGGGTGAGTGTGAGGTTGAAGGTAAGAGTAGGGTTTAGTGCTTAAGGATGAATGAACCTATTGTCTCATTTAGGCTTATGGTGAACTTGACTCTTTAGGTATGGGTTGGGGTTAATATTTGTGTGAGGGTTAGAAAGTGTGTGAGGTTAAGAGTTGGGGTCAGGCTTGTGGCTTGTGTGTTACATCCGTTTTGGTTGTGGATAAGTTTAGCTCTCTGTCTAGTTTAAGGGATTGGATTACAATAAAGGTGATATGGAGGCTTGGATTGAAGGTGATGGATAGAGTTAAGTTAGGTTCAGGCGAAGGGTGACGGTTAGGAGTAAGGTTAGTTGTAGGGGGAGCTGCATGTTCACATCAGATTTGGGGTTAGGATTAGGCTTAGCCTTAGGGTAGACATATGGTTAGGGTTAGGGCTTGGTTTAGGCTGAGCCTTAGGTTAGGGTTCAGTTTAAGGTTAGGAGTCTACAGAATTACACCTAGGCTTAGGGTTACACCTCTTTTTAGGTTTAGACCTAGGGCTAGGTTTTGACCTAGGTTAGGGCTAGGATTAGGGTTGGTTTTAATATAGGATTTAGGTTTGAGGTTTCATTGAAGTGTAGGATTATTGGAAGTACATCTGCTCTCCCTGGTTTTCCGTCACGATCACAATGTTTCTGAGATTCATGGTTTAAGGAAAATCTTGCTCCTTGCCGGTTTCAAGGCAAAAAGGCGCCACCGGCAGTTTGTTTTTCCGTCAAACTTACCCTCGCTCTTTGAGAACCTTGGGTCTTTGGGAAAGCCGTGAGTCCAGCAAGATTTTTCAGTTCAAATGTGCCCTAAGCATTGGGTTCTACCTCTGAGCAATACAGCCCGTGGAATTCCTGAGAATCTGGAACCTGCCATGAAGTTCAGCCTGCGTTTTATTCACACGAAGAAGCTCCGTCGAGGTTCCCATGCCTCTGTACACTGATGCTTCCAGCAACGTCATGTCTCAAAAGTCAATAGTGCTTCTCTGAGTTTCACTGGTCTAGCGTAAAGGGTGAAGCGCCTGGGTTCCCGTGCTTCACTACTGTATGGCCTCAAGATGATGTTTGTAGGCACAGCGGCAAATCCATCGGCGGCAATTCTCTCATATTGTCATTGCGATGGGAAGATTCCTTATTGGCTAGGAAATGTTTTACCGTGGAAGACGGGTCACCACAGAGCTGTCTCTTTTGGGTTGAGACAAAGTTTGCTGAATTTACCTGCCAGCAGTTGCGTGTCCTCCCTTTCTTTTTTTTTTTTTTTTTTTGGTGGAGGTGCAGGGGAATGAATCTCCCTTTCTTTTAAGGTCGATGGAGGCGCACGAGTGTAAGGAGAACGATGAATAGTGGCCTTTCATAACCCAGGATCATCAGAAACCACAGAGTAAATTTTAGGAACGTAGACATAGGACAGCGGAGAAAACTTCACTCAGGGACTTCAGTGAACTCTCCTTACAATGCTGAGGCCTGACACGCCTAGTGCCTGGGGGCAACCTGGCTCCTGCCCTAGGTAGTTTTGTGGAGAGTGCCTCCCTCAGGTGGTGCCTTTTCTCTCCCAGCAATATTGCTCTGTGAAATTCTGCAACTGATAAAAACTATTTGCCATGGGTATTTCCTTTCACCTCATTGGCCTCCTCTTTGAAGTACAAATGCTTTTCTACACGGGTGCTGCCTCCCTGAGCTTTCCTTTGTCTTGGCTCAATGGATGCAGATTCCTGTGCTGAATACATGCTGGACTGGCACAGCTGGGTGCTTGTCAGTATACCTGGCACAGGCAGCAATTCTTTTGTCAAAACCCACCTGGCTTGATCAAGGTTCCTTATTCTCCTGAAAAAGATTTTTATCCAAATTCTAGAGGAGCACCAGTGTGCCTATGGGAGCTACACCCGGGCTTGCTGAACAGAGGCTCCGGAGTTTTCATTTTCTGACTAAAATTCAACAAGGAATTTCATGGATCTAAAGAAACCGTGAATTGTGGACCTACCAGATTCTAACATCTTCATTGTCTAATGGAAGCTTAAGTTTCCCAGTCCGATCCGGCTGCAACTTCATTTCTAGCAATGGCCATTCAATTGTGGATGTTCAGCTTTCTTCGGAATTCTCTTATACCTGCATGTTCCCGCGCCACGTTAAGACCACCCTGTGGAGGTTTATGTGACTCAGGACAACTGTTTATTTCAGGCGTCTAGAACAAAGGGAATTCACAGGGGTTGATGATCACTTATTAAACTCCCGTTTCTTTATAGTGCCAACTGTTGACACTTCCACATCTGAGGGCAAAGAGCTCGTGCAGCATTGTATTCTCAGTTCAGCCACTCCGCCTGCAGTTTCTTCCTTGCAGAAAAATCTTTCCCAGTGTACTTCTTTAAATGCTGCAAAATAGTGGGACAGAAGATTTCGGTATAGCCTTAACTTTAGATGGGCATAGGTACAAGCATGTGGCCATTTTTAGAGACATTGTTAGAGTTCAGGTTAGAGTTACTGCTGCGTGAGTATTCGGTTTATGGTAAGGTTATGGATCTATTGTAGGGTGAGTGTGAGGTTGAAGGTAAGAGTAGGGTTTAGTGCTTAAGGATGAATGAACCTATTGTCTCATTTAGGCTTATGGTGAACTTGACTCTTTAGGTATGGGTTGGGGTTAATATTTGTGTGAGGGATAGAAAGTGTGTGAGGTTAAGAGTTGGGGTCAGGCTTGCGGCTTGTGTGTTACATCCGTTTTGGTTGTGGATAAGTTTAGCTCTCTGTCTAGTTTAAGTGATTGGATTACAATAAAGGTGATATGGAGGCTTGGATTGAAGGTGATGGATAGAGTTAAGTTAGGTTCAGGCGAAGGGTGACGGTTAGGAGTAAGGTTAGTTGTAGGGGGAGCTGCATGTTCACATCAGATTTGGGGTTAGGATTAGGCTTAGCCTTAGGGTAGACATATGGTTAGGGTTAGGGCTTGGTTTAGGCTGAGCCTTAGGTTAGGGTTCAGTTTAAGGTTAGGAGTCTACAGAATTACACCTAGGCTTAGGGTTACACCTCTTTTTAGGTTTAGACCTAGGGCTAGGTTTTGACCTAGGTTAGGGCTAGGATTAGGGTTGGTTTTAATATAGGATTTAGGTTTGAGGTTTCATTGAAGTGTAGGATTATTGGAAGTACATCTGCTCTCCCTGGTTTTCCTTCACGATCACAATGTTTCTGAGATTCATGGTTTAAGGAAAATATTGCTCCTTGCCGGTTTCAAGGCAAAAAGGCGCCACCGGCAGTTTGTTTTTCCGTCAAACTTACCCTCGCTCTTTGAGAACCTTGGGTCTTTGGGAAAGCCGTGAGTCCAGCAAGATTTTTCAGTTCAAATGTGCCCTAAGCATTGGGTTCTACCTCTGAGCAATACAGCCCGTGGAATTCCTGAGAATCTGGAACCTGCCATGAAGTTCAGCCTGCGTTTTATTCACACGAAGAAGCTCCTTCGAGGTTCCCATGCCTCTGTACACTGATGCTTCCAGCAACGTCATGTCTCAAAAGTCAATAGTGCTTCTCTGAGTTTCACTGGTCTAGCGTAAAGGGTGAAGTGCCTGGGTTCCCGTGCTTCACTACTGTATGGCCTCAAGATGATGTTTGTAGGCACAGCGGCAAATCCATCGGTGGCAATTCTCTCATATTGTCATTGCGATGGGAAGATTCCTTATTGGCTAGGAAATGTTTTACCATGGAAGACGGGTCACCACAGAGCTGTCTCTTTTGGGTTGAGACAAAGTTTGCTGAATTTACCTGCCAGCATTTGCGTGTCCTCCCTTTCTTTTTTTTTTTTTTTGGGTGGAGGTGCAGGGGAATGAATCTCCCTTTCTTTTAAGGTCGAAGGAGGCGCACGAGTGTAAGGAGAACGATGAATAGTGGCCTTTCATAACCCAGGATCATCAGAAACCACAGAGTAAATTTTAGGAACGTAGACATAGGACAGCGGAGAAAACTTCACTCAGGGACTTCAGTGAACTCTCCTTACAATGCTGAGGCCTGACACGCCTAGTGCCTGGGGGCAACCCGGCTCCTGCCCTAGGTAGTTTTGTGGAGAGTGCCTCCCTCAGGTGGTGCCTTTTCTCTCCCAGCAATATTGCTCTGTGAAATTCTGCAACTGATAAAAACTATTTGCCATGGGTATTTCCTTTCACCTCATTGGCCTCCTCTTTGAAGTACAAATGCTTTTCTACATGGGTGCTGCCTCCCTGAGCTTTCCTTTGTCTTGGCTCAATGGATGCAGATTCCTGTGCTGAATACATGCTGGACTGGCACAGCTGGGTGCTTGTCAGTATACCTGGCACAGGCAGCAATTCTTTTGTCAAAACCCACCTGGCTTGATCAAGGTTCCTTATTCTCCTGAAAAAGATTTTTATCCAAATTCTAGAGGAGCACCAGTGTGCCTATGGGAGCTACACCCGGGCTTGCTGAACAGAGGCTCCGGAGTTTTCATTTTCTGACTAAAATTCAACAAGGAATTTCATGGATCTAAAGAAACCGTGAATTGTGGACCTACCAGATTCTAACATCTTCATTGTCTAATGGAAGCTTAAGTTTCCCAGTCCGATCCGGCTGCAACTTCATTTCTAGCAATGGCCATTCAATTGTGGATGTTCAGCTTTCTTCGGAATTCTCTTATACCTGCATGTTCCCGCGCCACGTTAAGACCACCCGGTGGAGGTTTATGTGACTCAGGACAACTGTTTATTTCAGGCGTCTAGAACAAAGGGAATTCACAGGGGTTGATGATCACTTATTAAACTCCCGTTTCTTTATAGTGCCAACTGTTGACACTTCCACATCTGAGGGCAAAGAGCTCGTGCAGCATTGTATTCTCAGTTCAGCCACTCCGCCTGCAGTTTCTTCCTTGCAGAAAAATCTTTCCCAGTGTACTTCTTTAAATGCTGCAAAATAGTGGGACAGAAGATTTCGGTATAGCCTTAACTTTAGATGGGCATAGGTACAAGCATGTGGCCATTTTTAGAGACATTGTTAGAGTTCAGGTTAGAGTTACTGCTGCGTGAGTATTCGGTTTATGGTAAGGTTATGGATCAAATGTAGGGTGAGTGTGAGGTTGAAGGTAAGAGTAGGGTTTAGTGCTTAAGGATGAATGAACCTATTGTCTCATTTAGGCTTATGGTGAACTTGACTCTTTAGGTATGGGTTGGGGTTAATATTTGTGTGAGGGTTAGAAAGTGTGTGAGGTTAAGAGTTGGGGTCAGGCTTGTGGCTTGTGTGTTACATCCGTTTTGGTTGTGGATAAGTTTAGCTCTCTGTCTAGTTTAAGGGATTGGATTACAATAAAGGTGATATGGAGGCTTGGATTGAAGGTGATGGATAGAGTTAAGTTAGGTTCAGGCGAAGGGTGACGGTTAGGAGTAAGGTTAGTTGTAGGGGGAGCTGCATGTTCACATCAGATTTGGGGTTAGGATTAGGCTTAGCCTTAGGGTAGACATATGGTTAGGGTTAGGGCTTGGTTTAGGCTGAGCCTTAGGTTAGGGTTCAGTTTAAGGTTAGGAGTCTACAGAATTACACCTAGGCTTAGGGTTACACCTCTTTTTAGGTTTAGACCTAGGGCTAGGTTTTGACCTAGGTTAGGGCTAGGATTAGGGTTGGTTTTAATATAGGATTTAGGTTTGAGGTTTCATTGAAGTGTAGGATTATTGGAAGTACATCTGCTCTCCCTGGTTTTCCTTCACGATCACAATGTTTCTGAGATTCATGGTTTAAGGAAAATCTTGCTCCTTGCCGGTTTCAAGGCAAAAAGGCGCCACCGGCAGTTTGTTTTTCCGTCAAACTTACCCTCGCTCTTTGAGAACCTTGGGTCTTTGGGAAAGCCGTGAGTCCAGCAAGATTTTTCAGTTCAAATGTGCCCTAAGCATTGGGTTCTACCTCTGAGCAATACAGCCCGTGGAATTCCTGAGAATCTGGAACCTGCCATGAAGTTCAGCCTGCGTTTTATTCACACGAAGAAGCTCCTTCGAGGTTCCCATGCCTCTGTACACTGATGCTTCCAGCAACGTCATGTCTCAAAAGTCAATAGTGCTTCTCTGAGTTTCACTGGTCTAGCGTAAAGGGTGAAGTGCCTGGGTTCCCGTGCTTCACTACTGTATGGCCTCAAGATGATGTTTGTAGGCACAGCGGCAAATCCATCGGTGGCAATTCTCTCATATTGTCATTGCGATGGGAAGATTCCTTATTGGCTAGGAAATGTTTTACCATGGAAGACGGGTCACCACAGAGCTGTCTCTTTTGGGTTGAGACAAAGTTTGCTGAATTTACCTGCCAGCAGTTGCGTGTCCTCCCTTTCTTTTTTTTTTTTTTGGGTGGAGGTGCAGGGGAATGAATCTCCCTTTCTTTTAAGGTCGATGGAGGCGCACGAGTGTAAGGAGAACGATGAATAGTGGCCTTTCATAACCCAGGATCATCAGAAACCACAGAGTAAATTTTAGGAACGTAGACATAGGACAGCGGAGAAAACTTCACTCAGGGACTTCAGTGAACTCTCCTTACAATGCTGAGGCCTGACACGCCTAGTGCCTGTGGGCAACCCGGCTCCTGCCCTAGGTAGTTTTGTGGAGAGTGCCTCCCTCAGATGGTGCCTTTTCTCTCCCAGCAATATTGCTCTGTGAAATTCTGCAACTGATAAAAACTATTTGCCATGGGTATTTCCTTTCACCTCATTGGCCTCCTCTTTGAAGTACAAATGCTTTTCTACATGGGTGCTGCCTCCCTGAGCTTTCCTTTGTCTTGGCTCAATGGATGCAGATTCCTGTGCTGAATACATGCTGGACTGGCACAGCTGGGTGCTTGTCAGTATACCTGGCACAGGCAGCAATTCTTTTGTCAAAACCCACCTGGCTTGATCAAGGTTCCTTATTCTCCTGAAAAAGATTTTTATCCAAATTCTAGAGGAGCACCAGTGTGCCTATGGGAGCTACACCCGGGCTTGCTGAACAGAGGCTCCGGAGTTTTCATTTTCTGACTAAAATTCAACAAGGAATTTCATGGATCTAAAGAAACCGTGAATTGTGGACCTACCAGATTCTAACATCTTCATTGTCTAATGGAAGCTTAAGTTTCCCAGTCCGATCCGGCTGCAACTTCATTTCTAGCAATGGCCATTCAATTGTGGATGTTCAGCTTTCTTCGGAATTCTCTTATACCTGCATGTTCCCGCGCCACGTTAAGACCACCCGGTGGAGGTTTATGTGACTCAGGACAACTCTTTATTTCAGGCGTCTAGAACAAAGGGAATTCACAGGGGTTGATGATCACTTATTAAACTCCCGTTTCTTTATAGTGCCAACTGTTGACACTTCCACATCTGAGGGCAAAGAGCTCGTGCAGCATTGTATTCTCAGTTCAGCCACGCCGCCTGCAGTTTCTTCCTTGCAGAAAAATCTTTCCCAGTGTACTTCTTTAAATGCTGCAAAATAGTGGGACAGAAGATTTCGGTATAGCCTTAACTTTAGATGGGCATAGGTACAAGCATGTGGCCATTTTTAGAGACATTGTTAGAGTTCAGGTTAGAGTTACTGCTGCGTGAGTATTCGGTTTATGGTAAGGTTATGGATCAAATGTAGGGTGAGTGTGAGGTTGAAGGTAAGAGTAGGGTTTAGTGCTTAAGGATGAATGAACCTATTGTCTCATTTAGGCTTATGGTGAACTTGACTCTTTAGGTTTGGGTTGGGGTTAATATTTGTGTGAGGGTTAGAAAGTGTGTGAGGTTAAGAGTTGGGGTCAGGCTTGCGGCTTGTGTGTTACATCCGTTTTGGTTGTGGATAAGTTTAGCTCTCTGTCTAGTTTAAGGGATTGGATTACAATAAAGGTGATATGGAGGCTTGGATTGAAGGTGATGGATAGAGTTAAGTTAGGTTCAGGCGAAGGGTGACGGTTAGGAGTAAGGTTAGTTGTAGGGGGAGCTGCATGTTCACATCAGATTTGGGGTTAGGATTAGGCTTAGCCTTAGGGTAGACATATGGTTAGGGTTAGGGCTTGGTTTAGGCTGAGCCTTAGGTTAGGGTTCAGTTTAAGGTTAGGAGTCTACAGAATTACACCTAGGCTTAGGGTTACACCTCTTTTTAGGTTTAGACCTAGGGCTAGGTTTTGACCTAGGTTAGGGCTAGGATTAGGGTTGGTTTTAATATAGGATTTAGGTTTGAGGTTTCATTGAAGTGTAGGATTATTGGAAGTACATCTGCTCTCCCTGGTTTTCCTTCACGATCACAATGTTTCTGAGATTCATGGTTTAAGGAAAATCTTGCTCCTTGCCGGTTTCAAGGCAAAAAGGCGCCACCGGCAGTTTGTTTTTCCGTCAAACTTACCCTCGCTCTTTGAGAACCTTGGGTCTTTGGGAAAGCCGTGAGTCCAGCAAGATTTTTCAGTTCAAATGTGCCCTAAGCATTGGGTTCTACCTCTGAGCAATACAGCCCGTGGAATTCCTGAGAATCTGGAACCTGCCATGAAGTTCAGCCTGCGTTTTATTCACACGAAGAAGCTCCGTCGAGGTTCCCATGCCTCTGTACACTGATGCTTCCAGCAACGTCATGTCTCACAGGTCAATAGTGCTTCTCTGAGTTTCACTGGTCTAGCGTAAAGGGTGAAGCGCCTGGGTTCCCGTGCTTCACTACTGTATGGCCTCAAGATGATGTTTGTAGGCACAGCGGCAAATCCATCGGCGGCAATTCTCTCATATTGTCATTGCGATGGGAAGATTCCTTATTGGCTAGGAAATGTTTTACCGTGGAAGACGGGTCACCACAGAGCTGTCTCTTTTGGGTTGAGACAAAGTTTGCTGAATTTACCTGCCAGCAGTTGCGTGTCCTCCCTTTCTTTTTTTTTTTTTTTTTTTTTTGGTGGAGGTGCAGGGGAATGAATCTCCCTTTCTTTTAAGGTCGATGGAGGCGAACGAGTGTAAGGAGAACGATGAATAGTGGCCTTTCATAACCCAGGATCATCAGAAACCACAGAGTAAATTTTAGTAACGTAGACATAGGACAGCGGAGAAAACTTCACTCAGGGACTTCAGTGAACTCTCCTTACAATGCTGAGGCCTGACACGCCTAGTGCCTGGGGGCAACCTGGCTCCTGCCCTAGGTAGTTTTGTGGAGAGTGCCTCCCTCAGGTGGTGCCTTTTCTCTCCCAGCAATATTGCTCTGTGAAATTCTGCAACTGATAAAATCTATTTGCCATGGGTATTTCCTTTCACCTCATTGGCCTCCTCTTTGAAGTACAAATGCTTTTCTACACGGGTGCTGCCTCCCTGAGCTTTCCTTTGTCTTGGCTCAATGGATGCAGATTCCTGTGCTGAATACATGCTGGACTGGCACAGCTGGGTGCTTGTCAGTATACCTGGCACAGGCAGCAATTCTTTTGTCAAAACCCACCTGGCTTGATCAAGGTTCCTTATTCTCCTGAAAAAGATTTTTATCCAAATTCTAGAGGAGCACCAGTGTGCCTATGGGAGCTACACCCGGGCTTGCTGAACAGAGGCTCCGGAGTTTTCATTTTCTGACTAAAATTCAACAAGGAATTTCATGGATCTAAAGAAACCGTGAATTGTGGACCTACCAGATTCTAACATCTTCATTGTCTAATGGAAGCTTAAGTTTCCCAGTCCGATCCGGCTGCAACTTCATTTCTAGCAATGGCCATTCAATTGTGGATGTTCAGCTTTCTTCGGAATTCTCTTATACCTGCATGTTCCCGCGCCACGTTAAGACCACCCTGTGGAGGTTTATGTGACTCAGGACAACTGTTTATTTCAGGCGTCTAGAACAAAGGGAATTCACAGGGGTTGATGATCACTTATTAAACTCCCGTTTCTTTATAGTGCCAACTGTTGACACTTCCACATCTGAGGGCAAAGAGCTCGTGCAGCATTGTATTCTCAGTTCAGCCACTCCGCCTGCAGTTTCTTCCTTGCAGAAAAATCTTTCCCAGTGTACTTCTTTAAATGCTGCAAAATAGTGGGACAGAAGATTTCGGTATAGCCTTAACTTTAGATGGGCATAGGTACAAGCATGTGGCCATTTTTAGAGACATTGTTAGAGTTCAGGTTAGAGTTACTGCTGCGTGAGTATTCGGTTTATGGTAAGGTTATGGATCTATTGTAGGGTGAGTGTGAGGTTGAAGGTAAGAGTAGGGTTTAGTGCTTAAGGATGAATGAACCTATTGTCTCATTTAGGCTTATGGTGAACTTGACTCTTTAGGTATGGGTTGGGGTTAATATTTGTGTGAGGGATAGAAAGTGTGTGAGGTTAAGAGTTGGGGTCAGGCTTGTGGCTTGTGTGTTACATCCGTTTTGGTTGTGGATAAGTTTAGCTCTCTGTCTAGTTTAAGTGATTGGATTACAATAAAGGTGATATGGAGGCTTGGATTGAAGGTGATGGATAGAGTTAAGTTAGGTTCAGGCGAAGGGTGACGGTTAGGAGTAAGGTTAGTTGTAGGGGGAGCTGCATGTTCACATCAGATTTGGGGTTAGGATTAGGCTTAGCCTTAGGGTAGACATATGGTTAGGGTTAGGGCTTGGTTTAGGCTGAGCCTTAGGTTAGGGTTCAGTTTAAGGTTAGGAGTCTACAGAATTACACCTAGGCTTAGGGTTACACCTCTTTTTAGGTTTAGACCTAGGGCTAGGTTTTGACCTAGGTTAGGGCTAGGATTAGGGTTGGTTTTAATATAGGATTTAGGTTTGAGGTTTCATTGAAGTGTAGGATTATTGGAAGTACATCTGCTCTCCCTGGTTTTCCTTCACGATCACAATGTTTCTGAGATTCATGGTTTAAGGAAAATCTTGCTCCTTGCCGGTTTCAAGGCAAAAAGGCGCCACCGGCAGTTTGTTTTTCCGTCAAACTTACCCTCGCTCTTTGAGAACCTTGGGTCTTTGGGAAAGCCGTGAGTCCAGCAAGATTTTTCAGTTCAAATGTGCCCTAAGCATTGGGTTCTACCTCTGAGCAATACAGCCCGTGGAATTCCTGAGAATCTGGAACCTGCCATGAAGTTCAGCCTGCGTTTTATTCACACGAAGAAGCTCCTTCGAGGTTCCCATGACTCTGTACACTGATGCTTCCAGCAACGTCATGTCTCAAAAGTCAATAGTGCTTCTCTGAGTTTCACTGGTCTAGCGTAAAGGGTGAAGCGCCTGGGTTCCCGTGCTTCACTACTGTATGGCCTCAAGATGATGTTTGTAGGCACAGCGGCAAATCCATCGGCGGCAATTCTCTCATATTGTCATTGCGATGGGAAGATTCCTTATTGGCTAGGAAATGTTTTACCGTGGAAGACGGGTCACCACAGAGCTGTCTCTTTTGGGTTGAGACAAAGTTTGCTGAATTTACCTGCCAGCAGTTGCGTGTCCTCCCTTTCTTTTTTTTTTTTTTTTTTTTTGGTGGAGGTGCAGGGGAATGAATCTCCCTTTCTTTTAAGGTCAATGGAGGCGCACGAGTGGAAGGAGAACGATGAATAGTGGCCTTTCATAACCCAGGATCATCAGAAACCACAGAGTAAATTTTAGGAACGTAGACATAGGACAGCGGAGAAAACTTCACTCAGGGACTTCAGTGAACTCTCCTTACAATGCTGAGGCCTGACACGCCTAGTGCCTGGGGGCAACCTGGCTCCTGCCCTAGGTAGTTTTGTGGAGAATGCCTCCCTCAGGTGGTGCCTTTTCTCTCCCAGCAATATTGCTCTGTGAAATTCTGCAACTGATAAAAACTATTTGCCATGGGTATTTCCTTTCACCTCATTGGCCTCCTCTTTGAAGTGCAAATGCTTTTCTACACGGGTGCTGCCTCCCTGAGCTTTCCTTTGTCTTGGCTCAATGGATGCAGATTCCTGTGCTGAATACATGCTGGACTGGCACAGCTGGGTGCTTGTCAGTATACCTGGCACAGGCAGCAATTCTTTTGTCAAAACCCACCTGGCTTGATCAAGGTTCCTTATTCTCCTGAAAAAGATTTTTATCCAAATTCTAGAGGAGCACCAGTGTGCCTATGGGAGCTACACCCGGGCTTGCTGAACAGAGGTTCCGGAGTTTTCATTTTCTGACTAAAATTCAACAAGGAATTTCATGGATCTAAAGAAACCGTGAATTGTGGACCTACCAGATTCTAACATCTTCATTGTCTAATGGAAGCTTAAGTTTCCCAGTCCGATCCGGCTGCAACTTCATTTCTAGCAATGGCCATTCAATTGTGGATGTTCAGCTTTCTTCGGAATTCTCTTATACCTGCATGTTCCCGCGCCACGTTAAGACCACCCTGTGGAGGTTTATGTGACTCAGGACAACTGTTTATTTCAGGCGTCTAGAACAAAGGGAATTCACAGGGGTTGATGATCACTTATTAAACTCCCGTTTCTTTATAGTGCCAACTGTTGACACTTCCACATCTGAGGGCAAAGAGCTCGTGCAGCATTGTATTCTCAGTTCAGCCACTCCGCCTGCAGTTTCTTCCTTGCAGAAAAATCTTTCCCAGTGTACTTCTTTAAATGCTGCAAAATAGTGGGACAGAAGATTTCGGTATAGCCTTAACTTTAGATGGGCATAGGTACAAGCATGTGGCCATTTTTAGAGACATTGTTAGAGTTCAGGTTAGAGTTACTGCTGCGTGAGTATTCGGTTTATGGTAAGGTTATGGATCTATTGTAGGGTGAGTGTGAGGTTGAAGGTAAGAGTAGGGTTTAGTGCTTAAGGATGAATGAACCTATTGTCTCATTTAGGCTTATGGTGAACTTGACTCTTTAGGTATGGGTTGGGGTTAATATTTGTGTGAGGGATAGAAAGTGTGTGAGGTTAAGAGTTGGGGTCAGGCTTGCGGCTTGTGTGTTACATCCGTTTTGGTTGTGGATAAGTTTAGCTCTCTGTCTAGTTTAAGTGATTGGATTACAATAAAGGTGATATGGAGGCTTGGATTGAAGGTGATGGATAGAGTTAAGTTAGGTTCAGGCGAAGGGTGACGGTTAGGAGTAAGGTTAGTTGTAGGGGGAGCTGCATGTTCACATCAGATTTGGGGTTAGGATTAGGCTTAGCCTTAGGGTAGACATATGGTTAGGGTTAGGGCTTGGTTTAGGCTGAGCCTTAGGTTAGGGTTCAGTTTAAGGTTAGGAGTCTACAGAATTACACCTAGGCTTAGGGTTACACCTCTTTTTAGGTTTAGACCTAGGGCTAGGTTTTGACCTAGGTTAGGGCTAGGATTAGGGTTGGTTTTAATATAGGATTTAGGTTTGAGGTTTCATTGAAGTGTAGGATTATTGGAAGTACATCTGCTCTCCCTGGTTTTCCTTCACGATCACAATGTTTCTGAGATTCATGGTTTAAGGAAAATCTTGCTCCTTGCCGGTTTCAAGGCAAAAAGGCGCCACCGGCAGTTTGTTTTTCCGTCAAACTTACCCTCGCTCTTTGAGAACCTTGGGTCTTTGGGAAAGCCGTGAGTCCAGCAAGATTTTTCAGTTCAAATGTGCCCTAAGCATTGGGTTCTACCTCTGAGCAATACAGCCCGTGGAATTCCTGAGAATCTGGAACCTGCCATGAAGTTCAGCCTGCGTTTTATTCACACGAAGAAGCTCCGTCGAGGTTCCCATGCCTCTGTACACTGATGCTTCCAGCAACGTCATGTCTCAAAAGTCAATAGTGCTTCTCTGAGTTTCACTGGTCTAGCGTAAAGGGTGAAGCGCATGGGTTCCCGTGCTTCACTACTGTATGGCCTCAAGATGATGTTTGTAGGCACAGCGGCAAATCCATCGGCGGCAATTCTCTCATATTGTCATTGCGATGGGAAGATTCCTTATTGGCTAGGAAATGTTTTACCGTGGAAGACGGGTCACCACAGAGCTGTCTCTTTTGGGTTGAGACAAAGTTTGCTGAATTTACCTGCCAGCAGTTGCGTGTCCTCCCTTTCTTTTTTTTTTTTTTTGGTGGAGGTGCAGGGGAATGAATCTCCCTTTCTTTTAAGGTCGATGGAGGCGCACGAGTGTAAGGAGAACGATGAATAGTGGCCTTTCATAACCCAGGATCATCAGAAACCACAGAGTAAATTTTAGGAACGTAGACATAGGACAGCGGAGAAAACTTCACTCAGGGACTTCAGTGAACTCTCCTTACAATGCTGAGGCCTGACACGCCTAGTGCCTGGGGGCAACCTGGCTCCTGCCCTAGGTAGTTTTGTGGAGAGTGCCTCCCTCAGGTGGCGCCTTTTCTCTCCCAGCAATATTGCTCTGTGAAATTCTGCAACTGATAAAAACTATTTGCCATGGGTATTTCCTTTCACCTCATTGGCCTCCTCTTTGAAGTACAAATGCTTTTCTACACGGGTGCTGCCTCCCTGAGCTTTCCTTTGTCTTGGCTCAATGGATGCAGATTCCTGTGCTGAATACATGCTGGACTGGCACAGCTGGGTGCTTGTCAGTATACCTGGCACAGGCAGCAATTCTTTTGTCAAAACCCACCTGGCTTGATCAAGGTTCCTTATTCTCCTGAAAAAGATTTTTATCCAAATTCTAGAGGAGCACCAGTGTGCCTATGGGAGCTACACCCGGGCTTGCTGAACAGAGGCTCCGGAGTTTTCATTTTCTGACTAAAATTCAACAAGGAATTTCATGGATCTAAAGAAACCGTGAATTGTGGACCTACCAGATTCTAACATCTTCATTGTCTAATGGAAGCTTAAGTTTCCCAGTCCGATCCGGCTGCAACTTCATTTCTAGCAATGGCCATTCAATTGTGGATGTTCAGCTTTCTTCGGAATTCTCTTATACCTGCATGTTCCCGCGCCACGTTAAGACCACCCGGTGGAGGTTTATGTGACTCAGGACAACTCTTTATTTCAGGCGTCTAGAACAAAGGGAATTCACAGGGGTTGATGATCACTTATTAAACTCCCGTTTCTTTATAGTGCCAACTGTTGACACTTCCACATCTGAGGGCAAAGAGCTCGTGCAGCATTGTATTCTCAGTTCAGCCACGCCGCCTGCAGTTTCTTCCTTGCAGAAAAATCTTTCCCAGTGTACTTCTTTAAATGCTGCAAAATAGTGGGACAGAAGATTTCGGTATAGCCTTAACTTTAGATGGGCATAGGTACAAGCATGTGGCCATTTTTAGAGACATAGTTAGAGTTCAGGTTAGAGTTACTGCTGCGTGAGTATTCGTTTTATGGTAAGGTTATGGATCAAATGTAGGGTGAGTGTGAGGTTGAAGGTAAGAGTAGGGTTTAGTGCTTAAGGATGAATGAACCTATTGTCTCATTTAGGCTTATGGTGAACTTGACTCTTTAGGTATGGGTTGGGGTTAATATTTGTGTGAGGGATAGAAAGTGTGTGAGGTTAAGAGTTGGGGTCAGGCTTGCGGCTTGTGTGTTACATCCGTTTTGGTTGTGGATAAGTTTAGCTCTCTGTCTAGTTTAAAGGATTGGATTACAATAAAGGTGATATGGAGGCTTGGATTGAAGGTGATGGATAGAGTTAAGTTAGGTTCAGGCGAAGGGTGACGGTTAGGAGTAAGGTTAGTTGTAGGGGGAGCTGCATGTTCACATCAGATTTGGGGTTAGGATTAGGCTTAGCCTTAGGGTAGACATATGGTTAGGGTTAGGGCTTGGTTTAGGCTGAGCCTTAGGTTAGGGTTCAGTTTAAGGTTAGGAGTCTACAGAATTACACCTAGGCTTAGGGTTACACCTCTTTTTAGGTTTAGACCTAGGGCTAGGTTTTGACCTAGGTTAGGGCTAGGATTAGGGTTGGTTTTAATATAGGATTTAGGTTTGAGGTTTCATTGAAGTGTAGGATTATTGGAAGTACATCTGCTCTCCCTGGTTTTCCTTCACGATCACAATGTTTCTGAGATTCATGGTTTAAGGAAAATCTTGCTCCTTGCCGGTTTCAAGGCAAAAAGGCGCCACCGGCAGTTTGTTTTTCCGTCAAACTTACCCTCGCTCTTTGAGAACCTTGGGTCTTTGGGAAAGCCGTGAGTCCAGCAAGATTTTTCAGTTCAAATGTGCCCTAAGCATTGGGTTCTACCTCTGAGCAATACAGCCCGTGGAATTCCTGAGAATCTGGAACCTGCCATGAAGTTCAGCCTGCGTTTTATTCACACGAAGAAGCTCCTTCGAGGTTCCCATGCCTCTGTACACTGATGCTTCCAGCAACGTCATGTCTCAAAAGTCAATAGTGCTTCTCTGAGTTTCACTGGTCTAGCGTAAAGGGTGAAGCGCCTGGGTTCCCGTGCTTCACTACTGTATGGCCTCAAGATGATGTTTGTAGGCACAGCGGCAAATCCATCGGTGGCAATTCTCTAATATTGTCATTGCGATGGGAAGATTCCTTATTGGCTAGGAAATGTTTTACCGTGGAAGACGGGTCACCACAGAGCTGTCTCTTTTGGGTTGAGACAAAGTTTGCTGAATTTACCTGCCAGCAGTTGCGTGTCCTCCCTTTCTTTCTTTCTTTTTTTTTTTTTTTTTTTGTGGAGGTGCAGGGGAATGAATCTCCCTTTCTTTTAAGGTCGATGGAGGCGCACGAGTGTAAGGAGAACGATGAATAGTGGCCTTTCATAACCCAGGATCATCAGAAACCACAGAGTAAATTTTAGGAACGTAGACATAGGACAGCGGAGAAAACTTCACTCAGGGACTTCAGTGAACTCTCCTTACAATGCTGAGGCCTGACACGCCTAGTGCCTGGGGGCAACCTGGCTCCTGCCCTAGGTAATTTTGTGGAGAGTGCCTCCCTCAGGTGGTGCCTTTTCTCTCCCAGCAATATTGCTCTGTGAAATTCTGCAACTGATAAAAACTATTTGCCATGGGTATTTCCTTTCACCTCATTGGCCTCCTCTTTGAAGTACAAATGCTTTTCTACAGGGGTGCTGCCTCCCTGAGCTTTCCTTTGTCTTGGCTCAATGGATGCAGATTCCTGTGCTGAATACATGCTGGACTGGCACAGCTGGGTGCTTGTCAGTATACCTGGCACAGGCAGCAATTCTTTTGTCAAAACCCACCTGGCTTGATCAAGGTTCCTTATTCTCCTGAAAAAGATTTTTATCCAAATTCTAGAGGAGCACCAGTGTGCCTATGGGAGCTACACCCAGGCTTGCTGAACAGAGGCTCCGGAGTTTTCATTTTCTGACTAAAATTCAACAAGGAATTTCATGGATCTAAAGAAACCGTGAATTGTGGACCTACCAGATTCTAACATCTTCATTGTCTAATGGAAGCTTAAGTTTCCCAGTCCGATCCGGCTGCAACTTCATTTCTAGCAATGGCCATTCAATTGTGGATGTTCAGCTTTCTTCGGAATTCTCTTATACCTGCATGTTCCCGCGCCACGTTAAGACCACCCGGTGGAGGTTTATGTGACTCAGGACAACTCTTTATTTCAGGCGTCTAGAACAAAGGGAATTCACAGGGGTTGATGATCACTTATTAAACTCCCGTTTCTTTATAGTGCCAACTGTTGACACTTCCACATCTGAGGGCAAAGAGCTCGTGCAGCATTGTATTCTCAGTTCAGCCACGCCGCCTGCAGTTTCTTCCTTGCAGAAAAATCTTTCCCAGTGTACTTCTTTAAATGCTGCAAAATAGTGGGACAGAAGATTTCGGTATAGCCTTAACTTTAGATGGGCATAGGTACAAGCATGTGGCCATTTTTAGAGACATTGTTAGAGTTCAGGTTAGAGTTACTGCTGCGTGAGTATTCGGTTTATGGTAAGGTTATGGATCAAATGTAGGGTGAGTGTGAGGTTGAAGGTAAGAGTAGGGTTTAGTGCTTAAGGATGAATGAACCTATTGTCTCATTTAGGCTTATGGTGAACTTGACTCTTTAGGTATGGGTTGGGGTTAATATTTGTGTGAGGGATAGAAAGTGTGTGAGGTTAAGAGTTGGGGTCAGGCTTGCGGCTTGTGTGTTACATCCGTTTTGGTTGTGGATAAGTTTAGCTCTCTGTCTAGTTTAAAGGATTGGATTACAATAAAGGTGATATGGAGGCTTGGATTGAAGGTGATGGATAGAGTTAAGTTAGGTTCAGGCGAAGGGTGACGGTTAGGAGTAAGGTTAGTTGTAGGGGGAGCTGCATGTTCACATCAGATTTGGGGTTAGGATTAGGCTTAGCCTTAGGGTAGACATATGGTTAGGGTTAGGGCTTGGTTTAGGCTGAGCCTTAGGTTAGGGTTCAGTTTAAGGTTAGGAGTCTACAGAATTACACCTAGGCTTAGGGTTACACCTCTTTTTAGGTTTAGACCTAGGGCTAGGTTTTGACCTAGGTTAGGGCTAGGATTAGGGTTGGTTTTAATATAGGATTTAGGTTTGAGGTTTCATTGAAGTGTAGGATTATTGGAAGTACATCTGCTCTCCCTGGTTTTCCTTCACGATCACAATGTTTCTGAGATTCATGGTTTAAGGAAAATCTTGCTCCTTGCCGGTTTCAAGGCAAAAAGGCGCCACCGGCAGTTTGTTTTTCCGTCAAACTTACCCTCGCTCTTTGAGAACCTTGGGTCTTTGGGAAAGCCGTGAGTCCAGCAAGATTTTTCAGTTCAAATGTGCCCTAAGCATTGGGTTCTACCTCTGAGCAATACAGCCCGTGGAATTCCTGAGAATCTGGAACCTGCCATGAAGTTCAGCCTGCGTTTTATTCACACGAAGAAGCTCCTTCGAGGTTCCCATGCCTCTGTACACTGATGCTTCCAGCAACGTCATGTCTCAAAAGTCAATAGTGCTTCTCTGAGTTTCACTGGTCTAGCGTAAAGGGTGAAGCGCCTGGGTTCCCGTGCTTCACTACTGTATGGCCTCAAGATGATGTTTGTAGGCACAGCGGCAAATCCATCGGTGGCAATTCTCTAATATTGTCATTGCGATGGGAAGATTCCTTATTGGCTAGGAAATGTTTTACCGTGGAAGACGGGTCACCACAGAGCTGTCTCTTTTGGGTTGAGACAAAGTTTGCTGAATTTACCTGCCAGCAGTTGCGTGTCCTCCCTTTCTTTCTTTCTTTTTTTTTTTTTTTTTTTGTGGAGGTGCAGGGGAATGAATCTCCCTTTCTTTTAAGGTCGATGGAGGCGCACGAGTGTAAGGAGAACGATGAATAGTGGCCTTTCATAACCCAGGATCATCAGAAACCACAGAGTAAATTTTAGGAACGTAGACATAGGACAGCGGAGAAAACTTCACTCAGGGACTTCAGTGAACTCTCCTTACAATGCTGAGGCCTGACACGCCTAGTGCCTGGGGGCAACCTGGCTCCTGCCCTAGGTAGTTTTGTGGAGAGTGCCTCCCTCAGGTGGTGCCTTTTCTCTCCCAGCAATATTGCTCTGTGAAATTCTGCAACTGATAAAAACTATTTGCCATGGGTATTTCCTTTCACCTCATTGGCCTCCTCTTTGAAGTACAAATGCTTTTCTACATGGGTGCTGCCTCCCTGAGCTTTCCTTTGTCTTGGCTCAATGGATGCAGATTCCTGTGCTGAATACATGCTGGACTGGCACAGCTGGGTGCTTGTCAGTATACCTGGCACAGGCAGCAATTCTTTTGTCAAAACCCACCTGGCTTGATCAAGGTTCCTTATTCTCCTGAAAAAGATTTTTATCCAAATTCTAGAGGAGCACCAGTGTGCCTATGGGAGCTACACCCAGGCTTGCTGAACAGAGGCTCCGGAGTTTTCATTTTCTGACTAAAATTCAACAAGGAATTTCATGGATCTAAAGAAACCGTGAATTGTGGACCTACCAGATTCTAACATCTTCATTGTCTAATGGAAGCTTAAGTTTCCCAGTCCGATCCGGCTGCAACTTCATTTCTAGCAATGGCCATTCAATTGTGGATGTTCAGCTTTCTTCGGAATTCTCTTATACCTGCATGTTCCCGCGCCACGTTAAGACCACCCGGTGGAGGTTTATGTGACTCAGGACAACTCTTTATTTCAGGCGTCTAGAACAAAGGGAATTCACAGGGGTTGATGATCACTTATTAAACTCCCGTTTCTTTATAGTGCCAACTGTTGACACTTCCACATCTGAGGGCAAAGAGCTCGTGCAGCATTGTATTCTCAGTTCAGCCACGCCGCCTGCAGTTTCTTCCTTGCAGAAAAATCTTTCCCAGTGTACTTCTTTAAATGCTGCAAAATAGTGGGACAGAAGATTTCGGTATAGCCTTAACTTTAGATGGGCATAGGTACAAGCATGTGGCCATTTTTAGAGACATTGTTAGAGTTCAGGTTAGAGTTACTGCTGCGTGAGTATTCGGTTTATGGTAAGGTTATGGATCAAATGTAGGGTGAGTGTGAGGTTGAAGGTAAGAGTAGGGTTTAGTGCTTAAGGATGAATGAACCTATTGTCTCATTTAGGCTTATGGTGAACTTGACTCTTTAGGTATGGGTTGGGGTTAATATTTGTGTGAGGGATAGAAAGTGTGTGAGGTTAAGAGTTGGGGTCAGGCTTGCGGCTTGTGTGTTACATCCGTTTTGGTTGTGGATAAGTTTAGCTCTCTGTCTAGTTTAAAGGATTGGATTACAATAAAGGTGATATGGAGGCTTGGATTGAAGGTGATGGATAGAGTTAAGTTAGGTTCAGGCGAAGGGTGACGGTTAGGAGTAAGGTTAGTTGTAGGGGGAGCTGCATGTTCACATCAGATTTGGGGTTAGGATTAGGCTTAGCCTTAGGGTAGACATATGGTTAGGGTTAGGGCTTGGTTTAGGCTGAGCCTTAGGTTAGGGTTCAGTTTAAGGTTAGGAGTCTACAGAATTACACCTAGGCTTAGGGTTACACCTCTTTTTAGGTTTAGACCTAGGGCTAGGTTTTGACCTAGGTTAGGGCTAGGATTAGGGTTGGTTTTAATATAGGATTTAGGTTTGAGGTTTCATTGAAGTGTAGGATTATTGGAAGTACATCTGCTCTCCCTGGTTTTCCTTCACGATCACAATGTTTCTGAGATTCATGGTTTAAGGAAAATCTTGCTCCTTGCCGGTTTCAAGGCAAAAAGGCGCCACCGGCAGTTTGTTTTTCCGTCAAACTTACCCTCGCTCTTTGAGAACCTTGGGTCTTTGGGAAAGCCGTGAGTCCAGCAAGATTTTTCAGTTCAAATGTGCCCTAAGCATTGGGTTCTACCTCTGAGCAATACAGCCCGTGGAATTCCTGAGAATCTGGAACCTGCCATGAAGTTCAGCCTGCGTTTTATTCACACGAAGAAGCTCCTTCGAGGTTCCCATGCCTCTGTACACTGATGCTTCCAGCAACGTCATGTCTCAAAAGTCAATAGTGCTTCTCTGAGTTTCACTGGTCTAGCGTAAAGGGTGAAGCGCCTGGGTTCCCGTGCTTCACTAATGTATGGCCTCAAGATGATGTTTGTAGGCACAGCGGCAAATCCATCGGTGGCAATTCTCTAATTTTGTCATTGCGATGGGAAGATTCCTTATTGGCTAGGAAATGTTTTACCGTGGAAGACGGGTCACCACAGAGCTGTCTCTTTTGGGTTGAGACAAAGTTTGCTGAATTTACCTGCCAGCAGTTGCGTGTCCTCCCTTTCTTTCTTTCTTTTTTTTTTTTTTTTTTTTTTGTGGAGGTGCAGGGGAATGAATCTCCCTTTCTTTTAAGGTCGATGGAGGCGCACGAGTGTAAGGAGAACGATGAATAGTGGCCTTTCATAACCCAGGATCATCAGAAACCACAGAGTAAATTTTAGGAACGTAGACATAGGACAGCGGAGAAAACTTCACTCAGGGACTTCAGTGAACTCTCCTTACAATGCTGAGGCCTGACACGCCTAGTGCCTGGGGGCAACCTGGCTCCTGCCCTAGGTAGTTTTGTGGAGAGTGCCTCCCTCAGGTGGTGCCTTTTCTCTCCCAGCAATATTGCTCTGTGAAATTCTGCAACTGATAAAAACTATTTGCCATGGGTATTTCCTTTCACCTCATTGACCTCCTCTTTGAAGTACAAATGCTTTTCTACATGGGTGCTGCCTCCCTGAGCTTTCCTTTGTCTTGGCTCAATGGATGCAGATTCCTGTGCTGAATACATGCTGGACTGGCACAGCTGGGTGCTTGTCAGTATACCTGGCACAGGCAGCAATTCTTTTGTCAAAACCCACCTGGCTTGATCAAGGTTCCTTATTCTCCTGAAAAAGATTTTTATCCAAATTCTAGAGGAGCACCAGTGTGCCTATGGGAGCTACACCCGGGCTTGCTGAACAGAGGCTCCGGAGTTTTCATTTTCTGACTAAAATTCAACAAGGAATTTCATGGATCTAAAGAAACCGTGAATTGTGGACCTACCAGATTCTAACATCTTCATTGTCTAATGGAAGCTTAAGTTTCCCAGTCCGATCCGGCTGCAACTTCATTTCTAGCAATGGCCATTCAATTGTGGATGTTCAGCTTTCTTCGGAATTCTCTTATACCTGCATGTTCCCGCGCCACGTTAAGACCACCCGGTGGAGGTTTATGTGACTCAGGACAACTCTTTATTTCAGGCGTCTAGAACAAAGGGAATTCACAGGGGTTGATGATCACTTATTAAACTCCCGTTTCTTTAGAGTGCCAACTGTTGACACTTCCACATCTGAGGGCAAAGAGCTCGTGCAGCATTGTATTCTCAGTTCAGCCACGCCGCCTGCAGTTTCTTCCTTGCAGAAAAATCTTTCCCAGTGTACTTCTTTAAATGCTGCAAAATAGTGGGACAGAAGATTTCGGTATAGCCTTAACTTTAGATGGGCATAGGTACAAGCATGTGGCCATTTTTAGAGACATTGTTAGAGTTCAGGTTAGAGTTACTGCTGCGTGAGTATTCGGTTTATGGTAAGGTTATGGATCAAATGTAGGGTGAGTGTGAGGTTGAAGGTAAGAGTAGGGTTTAGTGCTTAAGGATGAATGAACCTATTGTCTCATTTAGGCTTATGGTGAACTTGACTCTTTAGGTATGGGTTGGGGTTAATATTTGTGTGAGGGTTAGAAAGTGTGTGAGGTTAAGAGTTGGGGTCAGGCTTGCGGCTTGTGTGTTACATCCGTTTTGGTTGTGGATAAGTTTAGCTCTCTGTCTAGTTTAAGGGATTGGATTACAATAAAGGTGATATGGAGGCTTGGATTGAAGGTGATGGATAGAGTTAAGTTAGGTTCAGGCGAAGGGTGACGGTTAGGAGTAAGGTTAGTTGTAGGGGGAGCTGCATGTTCACATCAGATTTGGGGTTAGGATTAGGCTTAGCCTTAGGGTAGACATATGGTTAGGGTTAGGGCTTGGTTTAGGCTGAGCCTTAGGTTAGGGTTCAGTTTAAGGTTAGGAGTCTACAGAATTACACCTAGGCTTAGGGTTACACCTCTTTTTAGGTTTAGACCTAGGGCTAGGTTTTGACCTAGGTTAGGGCTAGGATTAGGGTTGGTTTTAATATAGGATTTAGGTTTGAGGTTTCATTGAAGTGTAGGATTATTGGAAGTACATCTGCTCTCCCTGGTTTTCGTCACGATCACAATGTTTCTGAGATTCATGGTTTAAGGAAAATCTTGCTCCTTGCCGGTTTCAAGGCAAAAAGGCGCCACCGGCAGTTTGTTTTTCCTTCAAACTTACCCTCGCTCTTTGAGAACCTTGGGTCTTTGGGAAAGCCGTGAGTCCAGCAAGATTTTTCAGTTCAAATGTGCCCTAAGCATTGGGTTCTACCTCTGAGCAATACAGCCCGTGGAATTCCTGAGAATCTGGAACCTGCCATGAAGTTCAGCCTGCGTTTTATTCACACGAAGAAGCTCCTTCGAGGTTCCCATGCCTCTGTACACTGATGCTTCCAGCAACGTCATGTCTCAAAAGTCAATAGTGCTTCTCTGAGTTTCACTGGTCTAGCGTAAAGGGTGAAGCGCCTGGGTTCCCGTGCTTCACTACTGTATGGCCTCAAGATGATGTTTGTAGGCACAGCGGCAAATCCATCGGTGGCAATTCTCTCATATTGTCATTGCGATGGGAAGATTCCTTATTGGCTAGGAAATGTTTTACCGTGGAAGACGGGTCACCACAGAGCTGTCTCTGTTGGGTTGAGACAAAGTTTGCTGAATTTACCTGCCAGCAGTTGCGTGTCCTCCCCTTCTTTCTTTCTTTTTTTTTTTTTTTTTTTGTGGAGGTGCAGGGGAATGATTCTCCCTTTCTTTTAAGGTCGATGGAGGCGCACGAGTGTAAGGAGAACGATGAATAGTGGCCTTTCATAACCCAGGATCATCAGAAACCACAGAGTAAATTTTAGGAACGTAGACATAGGACAGCGGAGAAAACTTCACTCAGGGACTTCAGTGAACTCTCCTTACAATGCTGAGGCCTGACACGCCTAGTGCCTGGGGGCAACCCGGCTCCTGCCCTAGGTAGTTTTGTGGAGAGTGCCTCCCTCAGGTGGTGCCTTTTCTCTCCCAGCAATATTGCTCTGTGAAATTCTGCAACTGATAAAAACTATTTGCCATGGGTATTTCCTTTCACCGCATTGGCCTCCTCTTTGAAGTACAAATGCTTTTCTACATGGGTGCTGCCTCCCTGAGCTTTCCTTTGTCTTGGCTCAATGGATGCAGATTCCTGTGCTGAATACATGCTGGACTGGCACAGCTGGGTGCTTGTCAGTATACCTGGCACAGGCAGCAATTCTTTTGTCAAAACCCACCTGGCTTGATCAAGGTTCCTTATTCTCCTGAAAAAGATTTTTATCCAAATTCTAGAGGAGCACCAGTGTGCCTATGGGAGCTACACCCGGGCTTGCTGAACAGAGGCTCCGGAGTTTTCATTTTCTGACTAAAATTCAACAAGGAATTTCATGGATCTAAAGAAACCGTGAATTGTGGACCTACCAGATTCTAACATCTTCATTGTCTAATGGAAGCTTAAGTTTCCCAGTCCGATCCGGCTGCAACTTCATTTCTAGCAATGGCCATTCAATTGTGGATGTTCAGCTTTCTTCGGAATTCTCTTATACCTGCATGTTCCCGCGCCACGTTAAGACCACCCGGTGGAGGTTTATGTGACTCAGGACAACTCTTTATTTCAGGCGTCTAGAACAAAGGGAATTCACAGGGGTTGATGATCACTTATTAAACTCCCGTTTCTTTATAGTGCCAACTGTTGACACTTCCACATCTGAGGGCAAAGAGCTCGTGCAGCATTGTATTCTCAGTTCAGCCACGCCGCCTGCAGTTTCTTCCTTGCAGAAAAATCTTTCCCAGTGTACTTCTTTAAATGCTGCAAAATAGTGGGACAGAAGATTTCGGTATAGCCTTAACTTTAGATGGGCATAGGTACAAGCATGTGGCCTTTTTTAGAGACATTGTTAGAGTTCAGGTTAGAGTTACTGCTACGTGAGTATTCGGTTTATGGTAAGGTTATGGATCAAATGTAGGGTGAGTGTGAGGTTGAAGGTAAGAGTAGGGTTTAGTGCTTAAGGATGAATGAACCTATTGTCTCATTTAGGCTTATGGTGAACTTGACTCTTTAGGTATGGGTTGGGGTTAATATTTGTGTGAGGGATAGAAAGTGTGTGAGGTTAAGAGTTGGGGTCAGGCTTGCGGCTTGTGTGTTACATCCGTTTTGGTTGTGGATAAGTTTAGCTCTCTGTCTAGTTTAAAGGATTGGATTACAATAAAGGTGATATGGAGGCTTGGATTGAAGGTGATGGATAGAGTTAAGTTAGGTTCAGGCGAAGGGTGACGGTTAGGAGTAAGGTTAGTTGTAGGGGGAGCTGCATGTTCACATCAGATTTGGGGTTAGGATTAGGCTTAGCCTTAGGGTAGACATATGGTTAGGGTTAGGGCTTGGTTTAGGCTGAGCCTTAGGTTAGGGTTCAGTTTAAGGTTAGGAGTCTACAGAATTACACCTAGGCTTAGGGTTACACCTCTTTTTAGGTTTAGACCTAGGGCTAGGTTTTGACCTAGGTTAGGGCTAGGATTAGGGTTGGTTTTAATATAGGATTTAGGTTTGAGGTTTCATTGAAGTGTAGGATTATTGGAAGTACATCTGCTCTCCCTGGTTTTCCTTCACGATCACAATGTTTCTGAGATTCATGGTTTAAGGAAAATCTTGCTCCTTGCCGGTTTCAAGGCAAAAAGGCGCCACCGGCAGTTTGTTTTTCCGTCAAACTTACCCTCGCTCTTTGAGAACCTTGGGTCTTTGGGAAAGCCGTGAGTCCAGCAAGATTTTTCAGTTCAAATGTGCCCTAAGCATTGGGTTCTACCTCTGAGCAATACAGCCCGTGGAATTCCTGAGAATCTGGAACCTGCCATGAAGTTCAGCCTGCGTTTTATTCACACGAAGAAGCTCCTTCGAGGTTCCCATGCCTCTGTACACTGATGCTTCCAGCAACGTCATGTCTCAAAAGTCAATAGTGCTTCTCTGAGTTTCACTGGTCTAGCGTAAAGGGTGAAGTGCCTGGGTTCCCGTGCTTCACTACTGTATGGCCTCAAGATGATGTTTGTAGGCACAGCGGCAAATCCATCGGTGGCAATTCTCTCATATTGTCATTGCGATGGGAAGATTCCTTATTGGCTAGGAAATGTTTTACCGTGGAAGACGGGTCACCACAGAGCTGTCTCTTTTGGGTTGAGACAAAGTTTGCTGAATTTACCTGCCAGCAGTTGCGTGTCCTCCCTTTCTTTCTTTCTTTTTTTTTTTTTTTTTTGTGGAGGTGCAGGGGAATGAATCTCCCTTTCTTTTAAGGTCGATGGAGGCGCACGAGTGTAAGGAGAACGATGAATAGTGGCCTTTCATAACCCAGGATCATCAGAAACCACAGAGTAAATTTTAGGAACGTAGACATAGGACAGCGGAGAAAACTTCACTCAGGGACTTCAGTGAACTCTCCTTACAATGCTGAGGCCTGACACGCCTAGTGCCTGGGGGCAACCTGGCTCCTGCCCTAGGTAGTTTTGTGGAGAGTGCCTCCCTCAGGTGGTGCCTTTTCTCTCCCAGCAATATTGCTCTGTGAAATTCTGCAACTGATAAAAACTATTTGCCATGGGTTTTTCCTTTCACCTCATTGACCTCCTCTTTGAAGTACAAATGCTTTTCTACATGGGTGCTGCCTCCCTGAGCTTTCCTTTGTCTTGGCTCAATGGATGCAGATTCCTGTGCTGAATACATGCTGGACTGGCACAGCTGGGTGCTTGTCAGTATACCTGGCACAGGCAGCAATTCTTTTGTCAAAACCCACCTGGCTTGATCAAGGTTCCTTATTCTCCTGAAAAAGATTTTTATCCAAATTCTAGAGGAGCACCAGTGTGCCTATGGGAGCTACACCCGGGCTTGCTGAACAGAGGCTCCGGAGTTTTCATTTTCTGACTAAAATTCAACAAGGAATTTCATGGATCTAAAGAAACCGTGAATTGTGGACCTACCAGATTCTAACATCTTCATTGTCTAATGGAAGCTTAAGTTTCCCAGTCCGATCCGGCTGCAACTTCATTTCTAGCAATGGCCATTCAATTGTGGATGTTCAGCTTTCTTCGGAATTCTCTTATACCTGCATGTTCCCGCGCCACGTTAAGACCACCCTGTGGAGGTTTATGTGACTCAGGACAACTCTTTATTTCAGGCGTCTAGAACAAAGGGAATTCACAGGGGTTGATGATCACTTATTAAACTCCCGTTTCTTTATAGTGCCAACTGTTGACACTTCCACATCTGAGGGCAAAGAGCTCGTGCAGCATTGTATTCTCAGTTCAGCCACTCCGCCTGCAGTTTCTTCCTTGCAGAAAAATCTTTCCCAGTGTACTTCTTTAAATGCTGCAAAATAGTGGGACAGAAGATTTCGGTATAGCCTTAACTTTAGATGGGCATAGGTACAAGCATGTGGCCATTTTTAGAGACATTGTTAGAGTTCAGGTTAGAGTTACTGCTGCGTGAGTATTCGGTTTATGGTAAGGTTATGGATCTATTGTAGGGTGAGTGTGAGGTTGAAGGTAAGAGTAGGGTTTAGTGCTTAAGGATGAATGAACCTATTGTCTCATTTAGGCTTATGGTGAACTTGACTCTTTAGGTATGGGTTGGGGTTAATATTTGTGTGAGGGATAGAAAGTGTGTGAGGTTAAGAGTTGGGGTCAGGCTTGCGGCTTGTGTGTTACATCCGTTTTGGTTGTGGATAAGTTTAGCTCTCTGTCTAGTTTAAGTGATTGGATTACAATAAAGGTGATATGGAGGCTTGGATTGAAGGTGATGGATAGAGTTAAGTTAGGTTCAGGCGAAGGGTGACGGTTAGGAGTAAGGTTAGTTGTAGGGGGAGCTGCATGTTCACATCAGATTTGGGGTTAGGATTAGGCTTAGCCTTAGGGTAGACATATGGTTAGGGTTAGGGCTTGGTTTAGGCTGAGCCTTAGGTTAGGGTTCAGTTTAAGGTTAGGAGTCTACAGAATTACACCTAGGCTTAGGGTTACACCTCTTTTTAGGTTTAGACCTAGGGCTAGGTTTTGACCTAGGTTAGGGCTAGGATTAGGGTTGGTTTTAATATAGGATTTAGGTTTGAGGTTTCATTGAAGTGTAGGATTATTGGAAGTACATCTGCTCTCCCTGGTTTTCCTTCACGATCACAATGTTTCTGAGATTCATGGTTTAAGGAAAATCTTGCTCCTTGCCGGTTTCAAGGCAAAAAGGCGCCACCGGCAGTTTGTTTTTCCGTCAAACTTACCCTCGCTCTTTGAGAACCTTGGGTCTTTGGGAAAGCCGTGAGTCCAGCAAGATTTTTCAGTTCAAATGTGCCCTAAGCATTGGGTTCTACCTCTGAGCAATACAGCCCGTGGAATTCCTGAGAATCTGGAACCTGCCATGAAGTTCAGCCTGCGTTTTATTCACACGAAGAAGCTCCGTCGAGGTTCCCATGCCTCTGTACACTGATGCTTCCAGCAACGTCATGTCTCAAAAGTCAATAGTGCTTCTCTGAGTTTCACTGGTCTAGCGTAAAGGGTGAAGCGCATGGGTTCCCGTGCTTCACTACTGTATGGCCTCAAGATGATGTTTGTAGGCACAGCGGCAAATCCATCGGCGGCAATTCTCTCATATTGTCATTGCGATGGGAAGATTCCTTATTGGCTAGGAAATGTTTTACCGTGGAAGACGGGTCACCACAGAGCTGTCTCTTTTGGGTTGAGACAAAGTTTGCTGAATTTACCTGCCAGCAGTTGCGTGTCCTCCCTTTCTTTTTTTTTTTTTTTGGTGGAGGTGCAGGGGAATGAATCTCCCTTTCTTTTAAGGTCGATGGAGGCGCACGAGTGTAAGGAGAACGATGAATAGTGGCCTTTCATAACCCAGGATCATCAGAAACCACAGAGTAAATTTTAGGAACGTAGACATAGGACAGCGGAGAAAACTTCACTCAGGGACTTCAGTGAACTCTCCTTACAATGCTGAGGCCTGACACGCCTAGTGCCTGGGGGCAACCTGGCTCCTGCCCTAGGTAGTTTTGTGGAGAGTGCCTCCCTCAGGTGGCGCCTTTTCTCTCCCAGCAATATTGCTCTGTGAAATTCTGCAACTGATAAAAACTATTTGCCATGGGTATTTCCTTTCACCTCATTGGCCTCCTCTTTGAAGTACAAATGCTTTTCTACACGGGTGCTGCCTCCCTGAGCTTTCCTTTGTCTTGGCTCAATGGATGCAGATTCCTGTGCTGAATACATGCTGGACTGGCACAGCTGGGTGCTTGTCAGTATACCTGGCACAGGCAGCAATTCTTTTGTCAAAACCCACCTGGCTTGATCAAGGTTCCTTATTCTCCTGAAAAAGATTTTTATCCAAATTCTAGAGGAGCACCAGTGTGCCTATGGGAGCTACACCCGGGCTTGCTGAACAGAGGCTCCGGAGTTTTCATTTTCTGACTAAAATTCAACAAGGAATTTCATGGATCTAAAGAAACCGTGAATTGTGGACCTACCAGATTCTAACATCTTCATTGTCTAATGGAAGCTTAAGTTTCCCAGTCCGATCCGGCTGCAACTTCATTTCTAGCAATGGCCATTCAATTGTGGATGTTCAGCTTTCTTCGGAATTCTCTTATACCTGCATGTTCCCGCGCCACGTTAAGACCACCCGGTGGAGGTTTATGTGACTCAGGACAACTGTTTATTTCAGGCGTCTAGAACAAAGGGAATTCACAGGGGTTGATGATCACTTATTAAACTCCCGTTTCTTTATAGTGCCAACTGTTGACACTTCCACATCTGAGGGCAAAGAGCTCGTGCAGCATTGTATTCTCAGTTCAGCCACGCCGCCTGCAGTTTCTTCCTTGCAGAAAAATCTTTCCCAGTGTACTTCTTTAAATGCTGCAAAATAGTGGGACAGAAGATTTCGGTATAGCCTTAACTTTAGATGGGCATAGGTACAAGCATGTGGCCATTTTTAGAGACATAGTTAGAGTTCAGGTTAGAGTTACTGCTGCGTGAGTATTCGTTTTATGGTAAGGTTATGGATCAAATGTAGGGTGAGTGTGAGGTTGAAGGTAAGAGTAGGGTTTAGTGCTTAAGGATGAATGAACCTATTGTCTCATTTAGGCTTATGGTGAACTTGACTCTTTAGGTATGGGTTGGGGTTAATATTTGTGTGAGGGATAGAAAGTGTGTGAGGTTAAGAGTTGGGGTCAGGCTTGCGGCTTGTGTGTTACATCCGTTTTGGTTGTGGATAAGTTTAGCTCTCTGTCTAGTTTAAAGGATTGGATTACAATAAAGGTGATATGGAGGCTTGGATTGAAGGTGATGGATAGAGTTAAGTTAGGTTCAGGCGAAGGGTGACGGTTAGGAGTAAGGTTAGTTGTAGGGGGAGCTGCATGTTCACATCAGATTTGGGGTTAGGATTAGGCTTAGCCTTAGGGTAGACATATGGTTAGGGTTAGGGCTTGGTTTAGGCTGAGCCTTAGGTTAGGGTTCAGTTTAAGGTTAGGAGTCTACAGAATTACACCTAGGCTTAGGGTTACACCTCTTTTTAGGTTTAGACCTAGGGCTAGGTTTTGACCTAGGTTAGGGCTAGGATTAGGGTTGGTTTTAATATAGGATTTAGGTTTGAGGTTTCATTGAAGTGTAGGATTATTGGAAGTACATCTGCTCTCCCTGGTTTTCCTTCACGATCACAATGTTTCTGAGATTCATGGTTTAAGGAAAATCTTGCTCCTTGCCGGTTTCAAGGCAAAAAGGCGCCACCGGCAGTTTGTTTTTCCGTCAAACTTACCCTCGCTCTTTGAGAACCTTGGGTCTTTGGGAAAGCCGTGAGTCCAGCAAGATTTTTCAGTTCAAATGTGCCCTAAGCATTGGGTTCTACCTCTGAGCAATACAGCCCGTGGAATTCCTGAGAATCTGGAACCTGCCATGAAGTTCAGCCTGCGTTTTATTCACACGAAGAAGCTCCTTCGAAGTTCCCATGCCTCTGTACACTGATGCTTCCAGCAACGTCATGTCTCAAAAGTCAATAGTGCTTCTCTGAGTTTCACTGGTCTAGCGTAAAGGGTGAAGCGCCTGGGTTCCCGTGCTTCACTACTGTATGGCCTCAAGATGATGTTTGTAGGCACAGCGGCAAATCCATCGGTGGCAATTCTCTAATATTGTCATTGCGATGGGAAGATTCCTTATTGGCTAGGAAATGTTTTACCGTGGAAGACGGGTCACCACAGAGCTGTCTCTTTTGGGTTGAGACAAAGTTTGCTGAATTTACCTGCCAGCAGTTGCGTGTCCTCCCTTTCTTTCTTTCTTTTTTTTTTTTTTTTTTTGTGGAGGTGCAGGGGAATGAATCTCCCTTTCTTTTAAGGTCGATGGAGGCGCACGAGTGTAAGGAGAACGATGAATAGTGGCCTTTCATAACCCAGGATCATCAGAAACCACAGAGTAAATTTTAGGAACGTAGACATAGGACAGCGGAGAAAACTTCACTCAGGGACTTCAGTGAACTCTCCTTACAATGCTGAGGCCTGACACGCCTAGTGCCTGGGGGCAACCTGGCTCCTGCCCTAGGTAATTTTGTGGAGAGTGCCTCCCTCAGGTGGTGCCTTTTCTCTCCCAGCAATATTGCTCTGTGAAATTCTGCAACTGATAAAAACTATTTGCCATGGGTATTTCCTTTCACCTCATTGGCCTCCTCTTTGAAGTACAAATGCTTTTCTACATGGGTGCTGCCTCCCTGAGCTTTCCTTTGTCTTGGCTCAATGGATGCAGATTCCTGTGCTGAATACATGCTGGACTGGCACAGCTGGGTGCTTGTCAGTATACCTGGCACAGGCAGCAATTCTTTTGTCAAAACCCACCTGGCTTGATCAAGGTTCCTTATTCTCCTGAAAAAGATTTTTATCCAAATTCTAGAGGAGCACCAGTGTGCCTATGGGAGCTACACCCAGGCTTGCTGAACAGAGGCTCCGGAGTTTTCATTTTCTGACTAAAATTCAACAAGGAATTTCATGGATCTAAAGAAACCGTGAATTGTGGACCTACCAGATTCTAACATCTTCATTGTCTAATGGAAGCTTAAGTTTCCCAGTCCGATCCGGCTGCAACTTCATTTCTAGCAATGGCCATTCAATTGTGGATGTTCAGCTTTCTTCGGAATTCTCTTATACCTGCATGTTCCCGCGCCACGTTAAGACCACCCGGTGGAGGTTTATGTGACTCAGGACAACTCTTTATTTCAGGCGTCTAGAACAAAGGGAATTCACAGGGGTTGATGATCACTTATTAAACTCCCGTTTCTTTATAGTGCCAACTGTTGACACTTCCACATCTGAGGGCAAAGAGCTCGTGCAGCATTGTATTCTCAGTTCAGCCACGCCGCCTGCAGTTTCTTCCTTGCAGAAAAATCTTTCCCAGTGTACTTCTTTAAATGCTGCAAAATAGTGGGACAGAAGATTTCGGTATAGCCTTAACTTTAGATGGGCATAGGTACAAGCATGTGGCCATTTTTAGAGACATTGTTAGAGTTCAGGTTAGAGTTACTGCTGCGTGAGTATTCGGTTTATGGTAAGGTTATGGATCAAATGTAGGGTGAGTGTGAGGTTGAAGGTAAGAGTAGGGTTTAGTGCTTAAGGATGAATGAACCTATTGTCTCATTTAGGCTTATGGTGAACTTGACTCTTTAGGTATGGGTTGGGGTTAATATTTGTGTGAGGGATAGAAAGTGTGTGAGGTTAAGAGTTGGGGTCAGGCTTGCGGCTTGTGTGTTACATCCGTTTTGGTTGTGGATAAGTTTAGCTCTCTGTCTAGTTTAAAGGATTGGATTACAATAAAGGTGATATGGAGGCTTGGATTGAAGGTGATGGATAGAGTTAAGTTAGGTTCAGGCGAAGGGTGACGGTTAGGAGTAAGGTTAGTTGTAGGGGGAGCTGCATGTTCACATCAGATTTGGGGTTAGGATTAGGCTTAGCCTTAGGGTAGACATATGGTTAGGGTTAGGGCTTGGTTTAGGCTGAGCCTTAGGTTAGGGTTCAGTTTAAGGTTAGGAGTCTACAGAATTACACCTAGGCTTAGGGTTACACCTCTTTTTAGGTTTAGACCTAGGGCTAGGTTTTGACCTAGGTTAGGGCTAGGATTAGGGTTGGTTTTAATATAGGATTTAGGTTTGAGGTTTCATTGAAGTGTAGGATTATTGGAAGTACATCTGCTCTCCCTGGTTTTCCTTCACGATCACAATGTTTCTGAGATTCATGGTTTAAGGAAAATCTTGCTCCTTGCCGGTTTCAAGGCAAAAAGGCGCCACCGGCAGTTTGTTTTTCCGTCAAACTTACCCTCGCTCTTTGAGAACCTTGGGTCTTTGGGAAAGCCGTGAGTCCAGCAAGATTTTTCAGTTCAAATGTGCCCTAAGCATTGGGTTCTACCTCTGAGCAATACAGCCCGTGGAATTCCTGAGAATCTGGAACCTGCCATGAAGTTCAGCCTGCGTTTTATTCACACGAAGAAGCTCCTTCGAGGTTCCCATGCCTCTGTACACTGATGCTTCCAGCAACGTCATGTCTCAAAAGTCAATAGTGCTTCTCTGAGTTTCACTGGTCTAGCGTAAAGGGTGAAGCGCCTGGGTTCCCGTGCTTCACTACTGTATGGCCTCAAGATGATGTTTGTAGGCACAGCGGCAAATCCATCGGTGGCAATTCTCTAATATTGTCATTGCGATGGGAAGATTCCTTATTGGCTAGGAAATGTTTTACCGTGGAAGACGGGTCACCACAGAGCTGTCTCTTTTGGGTTGAGACAAAGTTTGCTGAATTTACCTGCCAGCAGTTGCGTGTCCTCCCTTTCTTTCTTTCTTTCTTTTTTTTTTTTTTTGTGGAGGTGCAGGGGAATGAATCTCCCTTTCTTTTAAGGTCGATGGAGGCGCACGAGTGTAAGGAGAACGATGAATAGTGGCCTTTCATAACCCAGGATCATCAGAAACCACAGAGTAAATTTTAGGAACGTAGACATAGGACAGCGGAGAAAACTTCACTCAGGGACTTCAGTGAACTCTCCTTACAATGCTGAGGCCTGACACGCCTAGTGCCTGGGGGCAACCTGGCTCCTGCCCTAGGTAGTTTTGTGGAGAGTGCCTCCCTCAGGTGGTGCCTTTTCTCTCCCAGCAATATTGCTCTGTGAAATTCTGCAACTGATAAAAACTATTTGCCATGGGTATTTCCTTTCACCTCATTGGCCTCCTCTTTGAAGTACAAATGCTTTTCTACATGGGTGCTGCCTCCCTGAGCTTTCCTTTGTCTTGGCTCAATGGATGCAGATTCCTGTGCTGAATACATGCTGGACTGGCACAGCTGGGTGCTTGTCAGTATACCTGGCACAGGCAGCAATTCTTTTGTCAAAACCCACCTGGCTTGATCAAGGTTCCTTATTCTCCTGAAAAAGATTTTTATCCAAATTCTAGAGGAGCACCAGTGTGCCTATGGGAGCTACACCCAGGCTTGCTGAACAGAGGCTCCGGAGTTTTCATTTTCTGACTAAAATTCAACAAGGAATTTCATGGATCTAAAGAAACCGTGAATTGTGGACCTACCAGATTCTAACATCTTCATTGTCTAATGGAAGCTTAAGTTTCCCAGTCCGATCCGGCTGCAACTTCATTTCTAGCAATGGCCATTCAATTGTGGATGTTCAGCTTTCTTCGGAATTCTCTTATACCTGCATGTTCCCGCGCCACGTTAAGACCACCCGGTGGAGGTTTATGTGACTCAGGACAACTCTTTATTTCAGGCGTCTAGAACAAAGGGAATTCACAGGGGTTGATGATCACTTATTAAACTCCCGTTTCTTTATAGTGCCAACTGTTGACACTTCCACATCTGAGGGCAAAGAGCTCGTGCAGCATTGTATTCTCAGTTCAGCCACGCCGCCTGCAGTTTCTTCCTTGCAGAAAAATCTTTCCCAGTGTACTTCTTTAAATGCTGCAAAATAGTGGGACAGAAGATTTCGGTATAGCCTTAACTTTAGATGGGCATAGGTACAAGCATGTGGCCATTTTTAGAGACATTGTTAGAGTTCAGGTTAGAGTTACTGCTGCGTGAGTATTCGGTTTATGGTAAGGTTATGGATCAAATGTAGGGTGAGTGTGAGGTTGAAGGTAAGAGTAGGGTTTAGTGCTTAAGGATGAATGAACCTATTGTCTCATTTAGGCTTATGGTGAACTTGACTCTTTAGGTATGGGTTGGGGTTAATATTTGTGTGAGGGATAGAAAGTGTGTGAGGTTAAGAGTTGGGGTCAGGCTTGCGGCTTGTGTGTTACATCCGTTTTGGTTGTGGATAAGTTTAGCTCTCTGTCTAGTTTAAAGGATTGGATTACAATAAAGGTGATATGGAGGCTTGGATTGAAGGTGATGGATAGAGTTAAGTTAGGTTCAGGCGAAGGGTGACGGTTAGGAGTAAGGTTAGTTGTAGGGGGAGCTGCATGTTCACATCAGATTTGGGGTTAGGATTAGGCTTAGCCTTAGGGTAGACATATGGTTAGGGTTAGGGCTTGGTTTAGGCTGAGCCTTAGGTTAGGGTTCAGTTTAAGGTTAGGAGTCTACAGAATTACACCTAGGCTTAGGGTTACACCTCTTTTTAGGTTTAGACCTAGGGCTAGGTTTTGACCTAGGTTAGGGCTAGGATTAGGGTTGGTTTTAATATAGGATTTAGGTTTGAGGTTTCATTGAAGTGTAGGATTATTGGAAGTACATCTGCTCTCCCTGGTTTTCCTTCACGATCACAATGTTTCTGAGATTCATGGTTTAAGGAAAATCTTGCTCCTTGCCGGTTTCAAGGCAAAAAGGCGCCACCGGCAGTTTGTTTTTCCGTCAAACTTACCCTCGCTCTTTGAGAACCTTGGGTCTTTGGGAAAGCCGTGAGTCCAGCAAGATTTTTCAGTTCAAATGTGCCCTAAGCATTGGGTTCTACCTCTGAGCAATACAGCCCGTGGAATTCCTGAGAATCTGGAACCTGCCATGAAGTTCAGCCTGCGTTTTATTCACACGAAGAAGCTCCTTCGAGGTTCCCATGCCTCTGTACACTGATGCTTCCAGCAACGTCATGTCTCAAAAGTCAATAGTGCTTCTCTGAGTTTCACTGGTCTAGCGTAAAGGGTGAAGCGCCTGGGTTCCCGTGCTTCACTAATGTATGGCCTCAAGATGATGTTTGTAGGCACAGCGGCAAATCCATCGGTGGCAATTCTCTAATTTTGTCATTGCGATGGGAAGATTCCTTATTGGCTAGGAAATGTTTTACCGTGGAAGACGGGTCACCACAGAGCTGTCTCTTTTGGGTTGAGACAAAGTTTGCTGAATTTACCTGCCAGCAGTTGCGTGTCCTCCCTTTCTTTCTTTCTTTTTTTTTTTTTTTTTGTGGAGGTGCAGGGGAATGAATCTCCCTTTCTTTTAAGGTCGATGGAGGCGCACGAGTGTAAGGAGAACGATGAATAGTGGCCTTTCATAACCCAGGATCATCAGAAACCACAGAGTAAATTTTAGGAACGTAGACATAGGACAGCGGAGAAAACTTCACTCAGGGACTTCAGTGAACTCTCCTTACAATGCTGAGGCCTGACACGCCTAGTGCCTGGGGGCAACCTGGCTCCTGCCCTAGGTAGTTTTGTGGAGAGTGCCTCCCTCAGGTGGTGCCTTTTCTCTCCCAGCAATATTGCTCTGTGAAATTCTGCAACTGATAAAAACTATTTGCCATGGGTATTTCCTTTCACCTCATTGACCTCCTCTTTGAAGTACAAATGCTTTTCTACATGGGTGCTGCCTCCCTGAGCTTTCCTTTGTCTTGGCTCAATGGATGCAGATTCCTGTGCTGAATACATGCTGGACTGGCACAGCTGGGTGCTTGTCAGTATACCTGGCACAGGCAGCAATTCTTTTGTCAAAACCCACCTGGCTTGATCAAGGTTCCTTATTCTCCTGAAAAAGATTTTTATCCAAATTCTAGAGGAGCACCAGTGTGCCTATGGGAGCTACACCCGGGCTTGCTGAACAGAGGCTCCGGAGTTTTCATTTTCTGACTAAAATTCAACAAGGAATTTCATGGATCTAAAGAAACCGTGAATTGTGGACCTACCAGATTCTAACATCTTCATTGTCTAATGGAAGCTTAAGTTTCCCAGTCCGATCCGGCTGCAACTTCATTTCTAGCAATGGCCATTCAATTGTGGATGTTCAGCTTTCTTCGGAATTCTCTTATACCTGCATGTTCCCGCGCCACGTTAAGACCACCCGGTGGAGGTTTATGTGACTCAGGACAACTCTTTATTTCAGGCGTCTAGAACAAAGGGAATTCACAGGGGTTGATGATCACTTATTAAACTCCCGTTTCTTTATAGTGCCAACTGTTGACACTTCCACATCTGAGGGCAAAGAGCTCGTGCAGCATTGTATTCTCAGTTCAGCCACGCCGCCTGCAGTTTCTTCCTTGCAGAAAAATCTTTCCCAGTGTACTTCTTTAAATGCTGCAAAATAGTGGGACAGAAGATTTCGGTATAGCCTTAACTTTAGATGGGCATAGGTACAAGCATGTGGCCATTTTTAGAGACATTGTTAGAGTTCAGGTTAGAGTTACTGCTGCGTGAGTATTCGGTTTATGGTAAGGTTATGGATCAAATGTAGGGTGAGTGTGAGGTTGAAGGTAAGAGTAGGGTTTAGTGCTTAAGGATGAATGAACCTATTGTCTCATTTAGGCTTATGGTGAACTTGACTCTTTAGGTATGGGTTGGGGTTAATATTTGTGTGAGGGTTAGAAAGTGTGTGAGGTTAAGAGTTGGGGTCAGGCTTGCGGCTTGTGTGTTACATCCGTTTTGGTTGTGGATAAGTTTAGCTCTCTGTCTAGTTTAAGGGATTGGATTACAATAAAGGTGATATGGAGGCTTGGATTGAAGGTGATGGATAGAGTTAAGTTAGGTTCAGGCGAAGGGTGACGGTTAGGAGTAAGGTTAGTTGTAGGGGGAGCTGCATGTTCACATCAGATTTGGGGTTAGGATTAGGCTTAGCCTTAGGGTAGACATATGGTTAGGGTTAGGGCTTGGTTTAGGCTGAGCCTTAGGTTAGGGTTCAGTTTAAGGTTAGGAGTCTACAGAATTACACCTAGGCTTAGGGTTACACCTCTTTTTAGGTTTAGACCTAGGGCTAGGTTTTGACCTAGGTTAGGGCTAGGATTAGGGTTGGTTTTAATATAGGATTTAGGTTTGAGGTTTCATTGAAGTGTAGGATTATTGGAAGTACATCTGCTCTCCCTGGTTTTCCGTCACGATCACAATGTTTCTGAGATTCATGGTTTAAGGAAAATCTTGCTCCTTGCCGGTTTCAAGGCAAAAAGGCGCCACCGGCAGTTTGTTTTTCCTTCAAACTTACCCTCGCTCTTTGAGAACCTTGGGTCTTTGGGAAAGCCGTGAGTCCAGCAAGATTTTTCAGTTCAAATGTGCCCTAAGCATTGGGTTCTACCTCTGAGCAATACAGCCCGTGGAATTCCTGAGAATCTGGAACCTGCCATGAAGTTCAGCCTGCGTTTTATTCACACGAAGAAGCTCCTTCGAGGTTCCCATGCCTCTGTACACTGATGCTTCCAGCAACGTCATGTCTCAAAAGTCAATAGTGCTTCTCTGAGTTTCACTGGTCTAGCGTAAAGGGTGAAGCGCCTGGGTTCCCGTGCTTCACTACTGTATGGCCTCAAGATGATGTTTGTAGGCACAGCGGCAAATCCATCGGTGGCAATTCTCTCATATTGTCATTGCGATGGGAAGATTCCTTATTGGCTAGGAAATGTTTTACCGTGGAAGACGGGTCACCACAGAGCTGTCTCTGTTGGGTTGAGACAAAGTTTGCTGAATTTACCTGCCAGCAGTTGCGTGTCCTCCCCTTCTTTCTTTCTTTTTTTTTTTTTTTTTTTTTGTGGAGGTGCAGGGGAATGAATCTCCCTTTCTTTTAAGGTCGATGGAGGCGCACGAGTGTAAGGAGAACGATGAATAGTGGCCTTTCATAACCCAGGATCATCAGAAACCACAGAGTAAATTTTAGGAACGTAGACATAGGACAGCGGAGAAAACTTCACTCAGGGACTTCAGTGAACTCTCCTTACAATGCTGAGGCCTGACACGCCTAGTGCCTGGGGGCAACCCGGCTCCTGCCCTAGGTAGTTTTGTGGAGAGTGCCTCCCTCAGGTGGTGCCTTTTCTCTCCCAGCAATATTGCTCTGTGAAATTCTGCAACTGATAAAAACTATTTGCCATGGGTATTTCCTTTCACCGCATTGGCCTCCTCTTTGAAGTACAAATGCTTTTCTACATGGGTGCTGCCTCCCTGAGCTTTCCTTTGTCTTGGCTCAATGGATGCAGATTCCTGTGCTGAATACATGCTGGACTGGCACAGCTGGGTGCTTGTCAGTATACCTGGCACAGGCAGCAATTCTTTTGTCAAAACCCACCTGGCTTGATCAAGGTTCCTTATTCTCCTGAAAAAGATTTTTATCCAAATTCTAGAGGAGCACCAGTGTGCCTATGGGAGCTACACCCGGGCTTGCTGAACAGAGGCTCCGGAGTTTTCATTTTCTGACTAAAATTCAACAAGGAATTTCATGGATCTAAAGAAACCGTGAATTGTGGACCTACCAGATTCTAACATCTTCATTGTCTAATGGAAGCTTAAGTTTCCCAGTCCGATCCGGCTGCAACTTCATTTCTAGCAATGGCCATTCAATTGTGGATGTTCAGCTTTCTTCGGAATTCTCTTATACCTGCATGTTCCCGCGCCACGTTAAGACCACCCGGTGTAGGTTTATGTGACTCAGGACAACTCTTTATTTCAGGCGTCTAGAACAAAGGGAATTCACAGGGGTTGATGATCACTTATTAAACTCCCGTTTCTTTATAGTGCCAACTGTTGACACTTCCACATCTGAGGGCAAAGAGCTCGTGCAGCATTGTATTCTCAGTTCAGCCACGCCGCCTGCAGTTTCTTCCTTGCAGAAAAATCTTTCCCAGTGTACTTCTTTAAATGCTGCAAAATAGTGGGACAGAAGATTTCGGTATAGCCTTAACTTTAGATGGGCATAGGTACAAGCATGTGGCCTTTTTTAGAGACATTGTTAGAGTTCAGGTTAGAGTTACTGCTACGTGAGTATTCGGTTTATGGTAAGGTTATGGATCAAATGTAGGGTGAGTGTGAGGTTGAAGGTAAGAGTAGGGTTTAGTGCTTAAGGATGAATGAACCTATTGTCTCATTTAGGCTTATGGTGAACTTGACTCTTTAGGTATGGGTTGGGGTTAATATTTGTGTGAGGGATAGAAAGTGTGTGAGGTTAAGAGTTGGGGTCAGGCTTGCGGCTTGTGTGTTACATCCGTTTTGGTTGTGGATAAGTTTAGCTCTCTGTCTAGTTTAAAGGATTGGATTACAATAAAGGTGATATGGAGGCTTGGATTGAAGGTGATGGATAGAGTTAAGTTAGGTTCAGGCGAAGGGTGACGGTTAGGAGTAAGGTTAGTTGTAGGGGGAGCTGCATGTTCACATCAGATTTGGGGTTAGGATTAGGCTTAGCCTTAGGGTAGACATATGGTTAGGGTTAGGGCTTGGTTTAGGCTGAGCCTTAGGTTAGGGTTCAGTTTAAGGTTAGGAGTCTACAGAATTACACCTAGGCTTAGGGTTACACCTCTTTTTAGGTTTAGACCTAGGGCTAGGTTTTGACCTAGGTTAGGGCTAGGATTAGGGTTGGTTTTAATATAGGATTTAGGTTTGAGGTTTCATTGAAGTGTAGGATTATTGGAAGTACATCTGCTCTCCCTGGTTTTCCTTCACGATCACAATGTTTCTGAGATTCATGGTTTAAGGAAAATCTTGCTCCTTGCCGGTTTCAAGGCAAAAAGGCGCCACCGGCAGTTTGTTTTTCCGTCAAACTTACCCTCGCTCTTTGAGAACCTTGGGTCTTTGGGAAAGCCGTGAGTCCAGCAAGATTTTTCAGTTCAAATGTGCCCTAAGCATTGGGTTCTACCTCTGAGCAATACAGCCCGTGGAATTCCTGAGAATCTGGAACCTGCCATGAAGTTCAGCCTGCGTTTTATTCACACGAAGAAGCTCCTTCGAGGTTCCCATGCCTCTGTACACTGATGCTTCCAGCAACGTCATGTCTCAAAAGTCAATAGTGCTTCTCTGAGTTTCACTGGTCTAGCGTAAAGGGTGAAGCGCCTGGGTTCCCGTGCTTCACTAATGTATGGCCTCAAGATGATGTTTGTAGGCACAGCGGCAAATCCATCGGTGGCAATTCTCTAATTTTGTCATTGCGATGGGAAGATTCCTTATTGGCTAGGAAATGTTTTACCGTGGAAGACGGGTCACCACAGAGCTGTCTCTTTTGGGTTGAGACAAAGTTTGCTGAATTTACCTGCCAGCAGTTGCGTGTCCTCCCTTTCTTTCTTTCTTTTTTTTTTTTTTTTTTGTGGAGGTGCAGGGGAATGAATCTCCCTTTCTTTTAAGGTCGATGGAGGCGCACGAGTGTAAGGAGAACGATGAATAGTGGCCTTTCATAACCCAGGATCATCAGAAACCACAGAGTAAATTTTAGGAACGTAGACATAGGACAGCGGAGAAAACTTCACTCAGGGACTTCAGTGAACTCTCCTTACAATGCTGAGGCCTGACACGCCTAGTGCCTGGGGGCAACCTGGCTCCTGCCCTAGGTAGTTTTGTGGAGAGTGCCTCCCTCAGGTGGTGCCTTTTCTCTCCCAGCAATATTGCTCTGTGAAATTCTGCAACTGATAAAAACTATTTGCCATGGGTTTTTCCTTTCACCTCATTGACCTCCTCTTTGAAGTACAAATGCTTTTCTACATGGGTGCTGCCTCCCTGAGCTTTCCTTTGTCTTGGCTCAATGGATGCAGATTCCTGTGCTGAATACATGCTGGACTGGCACAGCTGGGTGCTTGTCAGTATACCTGGCACAGGCAGCAATTCTTTTGTCAAAACCCACCTGGCTTGATCAAGGTTCCTTATTCTCCTGAAAAAGATTTTTATCCAAATTCTAGAGGAGCACCAGTGTGCCTATGGGAGCTACACCCGGGCTTGCTGAACAGAGGCTCCGGAGTTTTCATTTTCTGACTAAAATTCAACAAGGAATTTCATGGATCTAAAGAAACCGTGAATTGTGGACCTACCAGATTCTAACATCTTCATTGTCTAATGGAAGCTTAAGTTTCCCAGTCCGATCCGGCTGCAACTTCATTTCTAGCAATGGCCATTCAATTGTGGATGTTCAGCTTTCTTCGGAATTCTCTTATACCTGCATGTTCCCGCGCCACGTTAAGACCACCCGGTGGAGGTTTATGTGACTCAGGACAACTCTTTATTTCAGGCGTCTAGAACAAAGGGAATTCACAGGGGTTGATGATCACTTATTAAACTCCCGTTTCTTTATAGTGCCAACTGTTGACACTTCCACATCTGAGGGCAAAGAGCTCGTGCAGCATTGTATTCTCAGTTCAGCCACGCCGCCTGCAGTTTCTTCCTTGCAGAAAAATCTTTCCCAGTGTACTTCTTTAAATGCTGCAAAATAGTGGGACAGAAGATTTCGGTATAGCCTTAACTTTAGATGGGCATAGGTACAAGCATGTGGCCATTTTTAGAGACATTGTTAGAGTTCAGGTTAGAGTTACTGCTGCGTGAGTATTCGGTTTATGGTAAGGTTATGGATCAAATGTAGGGTGAGTGTGAGGTTGAAGGTAAGAGTAGGGTTTAGTGCTTAAGGATGAATGAACCTATTGTCTCATTTAGGCTTATGGTGAACTTGACTCTTTAGGTATGGGTTGGGGTTAATATTTGTGTTAGGGATAGAAAGTGTGTGAGGTTAAGAGTTGGGGTCAGGCTTGCGGCTTGTGTGTTACATCCGTTTTGGTTGTGGATAAGTTTAGCTCTCTGTCTAGTTTAAAGGATTGGATTACAATAAAGGTGATATGGAGGCTTGGATTGAAGGTGATGGATAGAGTTAAGTTAGGTTCAGGCGAAGGGTGACGGTTAGGAGTAAGGTTAGTTGTAGGGGGAGCTGCATGTTCACATCAGATTTGGGGTTAGGATTAGGCTTAGCCTTAGGGTAGACATATGGTTAGGGTTAGGGCTTGGTTTAGGCTGAGCCTTAGGTTAGGGTTCAGTTTAAGTTTAGGAGTCTACAGAATTACACCTAGGCTTAGGGTTACACCTCTTTTTAGGTTTAGACCTAGGGCTAGGTTTTGACCTAGGTTAGGGCTAGGATTAGGGTTGGTTTTAATATAGGATTTAGGTTTGAGGTTTCATTGAAGTGTAGGATTATTGGAAGTACATCTGCTCTCCCTGGTTTTCCTTCACGATCACAATGTTTCTGAGATTCATGGTTTAAGGAAAATCTTGCTCCTTGCCGGTTTCAAGGCAAAAAGGCGCCACCGGCAGTTTGTTTTTCCGTCAAACTTACCCTCGCTCTTTGAGAACCTTGGGTCTTTGGGAAAGCCGTGAGTCCAGCAAGATTTTTCAGTTCAAATGTGCCCTAAGCATTGGGTTCTACCTCTGAGCAATACAGCCCGTGGAATTCCTGAGAATCTGGAACCTGCCATGAAGTTCAGCCTGCGTTTTATTCACACGAAGAAGCTCCTTCGAGGTTCCCATGCCTCTGTACACTGATGCTTCCAGCAACGTCATGTCTCAAAAGTCAATAGTGCTTCTCTGAGTTTCACTGGTCTAGCGTAAAGGGTGAAGCGCCTGGGTTCCCGTGCTTCACTAATGTATGGCCTCAAGATGATGTTTGTAGGCACAGCGGCAAATCCATCGGTGGCAATTCTCTAATTTTGTCATTGCGATGGGAAGATTCCTTATTGGCTAGGAAATGTTTTACCGTGGAAGACGGGTCACCACAGAGCTGTCTCTTTTGGGTTGAGACAAAGTTTGCTGAATTTACCTGCCAGCAGTTGCGTGTCCTCCCTTTCTTTCTTTCTTTTTTTTTTTTTTTTTTTGTGGAGGTGCAGGGGAATGAATCTCCCTTTCTTTTAAGGTCGATGGAGGCGCACGAGTGTAAGGAGAACGATGAATAGTGGCCTTTCATAACCCAGGATCATCAGAAACCACAGAGTAAATTTTAGGAACGTAGACATAGGACAGCGGAGAAAACTTCACTCAGGGACTTCAGTGAACTCTCCTTACAATGCTGAGGCCTGACACGCCTAGTGCCTGGGGGCAACCTGGCTCCTGCCCTAGGTAGTTTTGTGGAGAGTGCCTCCCTCAGGTGGTGCCTTTTCTCTCCCAGCAATATTGCTCTGTGAAATTCTGCAACTGATAAAAACTATTTGCCATGGGTATTTCCTTTCACCTCATTGACCTCCTCTTTGAAGTACAAATGCTTTTCTACATGGGTGCTGCCTCCCTGAGCTTTCCTTTGTCTTGGCTCAATGGATGCAGATTCCTGTGCTGAATACATGCTGGACTGGCACAGCTGGGTGCTTGTCAGTATACCTGGCACAGGCAGCAATTCTTTTGTCAAAACCCACCTGGCTTGATCAAGGTTCCTTATTCTCCTGAAAAAGATTTTTATCCAAATTCTAGAGGAGCACCAGTGTGCCTATGGGAGCTACACCCGGGCTTGCTGAACAGAGGCTCCGGAGTTTTCATTTTCTGACTAAAATTCAACAAGGAATTTCATGGATCTAAAGAAACCGTGAATTGTGGACCTACCAGATTCTAACATCTTCATTGTCTAATGGAAGCTTAAGTTTCCCAGTCCGATCCGGCTGCAACTTCATTTCTAGCAATGGCCATTCAATTGTGGATGTTCAGCTTTCTTCGGAATTCTCTTATACCTGCATGTTCCCGCGCCACGTTAAGACCACCCGGTGGAGGTTTATGTGACTCAGGACAACTCTTTATTTCAGGCGTCTAGAACAAAGGGAATTCACAGGGGTTGATGATCACTTATTAAACTCCCGTTTCTTTATAGTGCCAACTGTTGACACTTCCACATCTGAGGGCAAAGAGCTCGTGCAGCATTGTATTCTCAGTTCAGCCACGCCGCCTGCAGTTTCTTCCTTGCAGAAAAATCTTTCCCAGTGTACTTCTTTAAATGCTGCAAAATAGTGGGACAGAAGATTTCGGTATAGCCTTAACTTTAGATGGGCATAGGTACAAGCATGTGGCCATTTTTAGAGACATTGTTAGAGTTCAGGTTAGAGTTACTGCTGCGTGAGTATTCGGTTTATGGTAAGGTTATGGATCAAATGTAGGGTGAGTGTGAGGTTGAAGGTAAGAGTAGGGTTTAGTGCTTAAGGATGAATGAACCTATTGTCTCATTTAGGCTTATGGTGAACTTGACTCTTTAGGTATGGGTTGGGGTTAATATTTGTGTGAGGGTTAGAAAGTGTGTGAGGTTAAGAGTTGGGGTCAGGCTTGCGGCTTGTGTGTTACATCCGTTTTGGTTGTGGATAAGTTTAGCTCTCTGTCTAGTTTAAGGGATTGGATTACAATAAAGGTGATATGGAGGCTTGGATTGAAGGTGATGGATAGAGTTAAGTTAGGTTCAGGCGAAGGGTGACGGTTAGGAGTAAGGTTAGTTGTAGGGGGAGCTGCATGTTCACATCAGATTTGGGGTTAGGATTAGGCTTAGCCTTAGGGTAGACATATGGTTAGGGTTAGGGCTTGGTTTAGGCTGAGCCTTAGGTTAGGGTTCAGTTTAAGGTTAGGAGTCTACAGAATTACACCTAGGCTTAGGGTTACACCTCTTTTTAGGTTTAGACCTAGGGCTAGGTTTTGACCTAGGTTAGGGCTAGGATTAGGGTTGGTTTTAATATAGGATTTAGGTTTGAGGTTTCATTGAAGTGTAGGATTATTGGAAGTACATCTGCTCTCCCTGGTTTTCCGTCACGATCACAATGTTTCTGAGATTCATGGTTTAAGGAAAATCTTGCTCCTTGCCGGTTTCAAGGCAAAAAGGCGCCACCGGCAGTTTGTTTTTCCTTCAAACTTACCCTCGCTCTTTGAGAACCTTGGGTCTTTGGGAAAGCCGTGAGTCCAGCAAGATTTTTCAGTTCAAATGTGCCCTAAGCATTGGGTTCTACCTCTGAGCAATACAGCCCGTGGAATTCCTGAGAATCTGGAACCTGCCATGAAGTTCAGCCTGCGTTTTATTCACACGAAGAAGCTCCTTCGAGGTTCCCATGCCTCTGTACACTGATGCTTCCAGCAACGTCATGTCTCAAAAGTCAATAGTGCTTCTCTGAGTTTCACTGGTCTAGCGTAAAGGGTGAAGCGCCTGGGTTCCCGTGCTTCACTACTGTATGGCCTCAAGATGATGTTTGTAGGCACAGCGGCAAATCCATCGGTGGCAATTCTCTCATATTGTCATTGCGATGGGAAGATTCCTTATTGGCTAGGAAATGTTTTACCGTGGAAGACGGGTCACCACAGAGCTGTCTCTTTTGGGTTGAGACAAAGTTTGCTGAATTTACCTGCCAGCAGTTGCGTGTCCTCCCCTTCTTTCTTTCTTTTTTTTTTTTTTTTTTTGTGGAGGTGCAGGGGAATGAATCTCCCTTTCTTTTAAGGTCGATGGAGGCGCACGAGTGTAAGGAGAACGATGAATAGTGGCCTTTCATAACCCAGGATCATCAGAAACCACAGAGTAAATTTTAGGAACGTAGACATAGGACAGCGGAGAAAACTTCACTCAGGGACTTCAGTGAACTCTCCTTACAATGCTGAGGCCTGACACGCCTAGTGCCTGGGGGCAACCCGGCTCCTGCCCTAGGTAGTTTTGTGGAGAGTGCCTCCCTCAGGTGGTGCCTTTTCTCTCCCAGCAATATTGCTCTGTGAAATTCTGCAACTGATAAAAACTATTTGCCATGGGTATTTCCTTTCACCGCATTGGCCTCCTCTTTGAAGTACAAATGCTTTTCTACATGGGTGCTGCCTCCCTGAGCTTTCCTTTGTCTTGGCTCAATGGATGCAGATTCCTGTGCTGAATACATGCTGGACTGGCACAGCTGGGTGCTTGTCAGTATACCTGGCACAGGCAGCAATTCTTTTGTCAAAACCCACCTGGCTTGATCAAGGTTCCTTATTCTCCTGAAAAAGATTTTTATCCAAATTCTAGAGGAGCACCAGTGTGCCTATGGGAGCTACACCCAGGCTTGCTGAACAGAGGCTCCGGAGTTTTCATTTTCTGACTAAAATTCAACAAGGAATTTCATGGATCTAAAGAAACCGTGAATTGTGGACCTACCAGATTCTAACATCTTCATTGTCTAATGGAAGCTTAAGTTTCCCAGTCCGATCCGGCTGCAACTTCATTTCTAGCAATGGCCATTCAATTGTGGATGTTCAGCTTTCTTCGGAATTCTCTTATACCTGCATGTTCCCGCGCCACGTTAAGACCACCCGGTGGAGGTTTATGTGACTCAGGACAACTCTTTATTTCAGGCGTCTAGAACAAAGGGAATTCACAGGGGTTGATGATCACTTATTAAACTCCCGTTTCTTTATAGTGCCAACTGTTGACACTTCCACATCTGAGGGCAAAGAGCTCGTGCAGCATTGTATTCTCAGTTCAGCCACGCCGCCTGCAGTTTCTTCCTTGCAGAAAAATCTTTCCCAGTGTACTTCTTTAAATGCTGCAAAATAGTGGGACAGAAGATTTCGGTATAGCCTTAACTTTAGATGGGCATAGGTACAAGCATGTGGCCATTTTTAGAGACATTGTTAGAGTTCAGGTTAGAGTTACTGCTGCGTGAGTATTCGGTTTATGGTAAGGTTATGGATCAAATGTAGGGTGAGTGTGAGGTTGAAGGTAAGAGTAGGGTTTAGTGCTTAAGGATGAATGAACCTATTGTCTCATTTAGGCTTATGGTGAACTTGACTCTTTAGGTATGGGTTGGGGTTAATATTTGTGTGAGGGTTAGAAAGTGTGTGAGGTTAAGAGTTGGGGTCAGGCTTGCGGCTTGTGTGTTACATCCGTTTTGGTTGTGGATAAGTTTAGCTCTCTGTCTAGTTTAAGGGATTGGATTACAATAAAGGTGATATGGAGGCTTGGATTGAAGGTGATGGATAGAGTTAAGTTAGGTTCAGGCGAAGGGTGACGGTTAGGAGTAAGGTTAGTTGTAGGGGGAGCTGCATGTTCACATCAGATTTGGGGTTAGGATTAGGCTTAGCCTTAGGGTAGACATATGGTTAGGGTTAGGGCTTGGTTTAGGCTGAGCCTTAGGTTAGGGTTCAGTTTAAGGTTAGGAGTCTACAGAATTACACCTAGGCTTAGGGTTACACCTCTTTTTAGGTTTAGACCTAGGGCTAGGTTTTGACCTAGGTTAGGGCTAGGATTAGGGTTGGTTTTAATATAGGATTTAGGTTTGAGGTTTCATTGAAGTGTAGGATTATTGGAAGTACATCTGCTCTCCCTGGTTTTCCGTCACGATCACAATGTTTCTGAGATTCATGGTTTAAGGAAAATCTTGCTCCTTGCCGGTTTCAAGGCAAAAAGGCGCCACCGGCAGTTTGTTTTTCCTTCAAACTTACCCTCGCTCTTTGAGAACCTTGGGTCTTTGGGAAAGCCGTGAGTCCAGCAAGATTTTTCAGTTCAAATGTGCCCTAAGCATTGGGTTCTACCTCTGAGCAATACAGCCCGTGGAATTCCTGAGAATCTGGAACCTGCCATGAAGTTCAGCCTGCGTTTTATTCACACGAAGAAGCTCCTTCGAGGTTCCCATGCCTCTGTACACTGATGCTTCCAGCAACGTCATGTCTCAAAAGTCAATAGTGCTTCTCTGAGTTTCACTGGTCTAGCGTAAAGGGTGAAGCGCCTGGGTTCCCGTGCTTCACTACTGTATGGCCTCAAGATGATGTTTGTAGGCACAGCGGCAAATCCATCGGTGGCAATTCTCTCATATTGTCATTGCGATGGGAAGATTCCTTATTGGCTAGGAAATGTTTTACCGTGGAAGACGGGTCACCACAGAGCTGTCTCTTTTGGGTTGAGACAAAGTTTGCTGAATTTACCTGCCAGCAGTTGCGTGTCCTCCCCTTCTTTCTTTCTTTTTTTTTTTTTTTTTTTGTGGAGGTGCAGGGGAATGAATCTCCCTTTCTTTTAAGGTCGATGGAGGCGCACGAGTGTAAGGAGAACGATGAATAGTGGCCTTTCATAACCCAGGATCATCAGAAACCACAGAGTAAATTTTAGGAACGTAGACATAGGACAGCGGAGAAAACTTCACTCAGGGACTTCAGTGAACTCTCCTTACAATGCTGAGGCCTGACACGCCTAGTGCCTGGGGGCAACCTGGCTCCTGCCCTAGGTAGTTTTGTGGAGAGTGCCTCCCTCAGGTGGTGCCTTTTCTCTCCCAGCAATATTGCTCTGTGAAATTCTGCAACTGATAAAAACTATTTGCCATGGGTATTTCCTTTCACCGCATTGGCCTCCTCTTTGAAGTACAAATGCTTTTCTACATGGGTGCTGCCTCCCTGAGCTTTCCTTTGTCTTGGCTCAATGGATGCAGATTCCTGTGCTGAATACATGCTGGACTGGCACAGCTGGGTGCTTGTCAGTATACCTGGCACAGGCAGCAATTCTTTTGTCAAAACCCACCTGGCTTGATCAAGGTTCCTTATTCTCCTGAAAAAGATTTTTATCCAAATTCTAGAGGAGCACCAGTGTGCCTATGGGAGCTACACCCAGGCTTGCTGAACAGAGGCTCCGGAGTTTTCATTTTCTGACTAAAATTCAACAAGGAATTTCATGGATCTAAAGAAACCGTGAATTGTGGACCTACCAGATTCTAACATCTTCATTGTCTAATGGAAGCTTAAGTTTCCCAGTCCGATCCGGCTGCAACTTCATTTCTAGCAATGGCCATTCAATTGTGGATGTTCAGCTTTCTTCGGAATTCTCTTATACCTGCATGTTCCCGCGCCACGTTAAGACCACCCGGTGGAGGTTTATGTGACTCAGGACAACTCTTTATTTCAGGCGTCTAGAACAAAGGGAATTCACAGGGGTTGATGATCACTTATTAAACTCCCGTTTCTTTATAGTGCCAACTGTTGACACTTCCACATCTGAGGGCAAAGAGCTCGTGCAGCATTGTATTCTCAGTTCAGCCACGCCGCCTGCAGTTTCTTCCTTGCAGAAAAATCTTTCCCAGTGTACTTCTTTAAATGCTGCAAAATAGTGGGACAGAAGATTTCGGTATAGCCTTAACTTTAGATGGGCATAGGTACAAGCATGTGGCCATTTTTAGAGACATTGTTAGAGTTCAGGTTAGAGTTACTGCTGCGTGAGTATTCGGTTTATGGTAAGGTTATGGATCAAATGTAGGGTGAGTGTGAGGTTGAAGGTAAGAGTAGGGTTTAGTGCTTAAGGATGAATGAACCTATTGTCTCATTTAGGCTTATGGTGAACTTGACTCTTTAGGTATGGGTTGGGGTTAATATTTGTGTGAGGGTTAGAAAGTGTGTGAGGTTAAGAGTTGGGGTCAGGCTTGCGGCTTGTGTGTTACATCCGTTTTGGTTGTGGATAAGTTTAGCTCTCTGTCTAGTTTAAGGGATTGGATTACAATAAAGGTGATATGGAGGCTTGGATTGAAGGTGATGGATAGAGTTAAGTTAGGTTCAGGCGAAGGGTGACGGTTAGGAGTAAGGTTAGTTGTAGGGGGAGCTGCATGTTCACATCAGATTTGGGGTTAGGATTAGGCTTAGCCTTAGGGTAGACATATGGTTAGGGTTAGGGCTTGGTTTAGGCTGAGCCTTAGGTTAGGGTTCAGTTTAAGGTTAGGAGTCTACAGAATTACACCTAGGCTTAGGGTTACACCTCTTTTTAGGTTTAGACCTAGGGCTAGGTTTTGACCTAGGTTAGGGCTAGGATTAGGGTTGGTTTTAATATAGGATTTAGGTTTGAGGTTTCATTGAAGTGTAGGATTATTGGAAGTACATCTGCTCTCCCTGGTTTTCCGTCACGATCACAATGTTTCTGAGATTCATGGTTTAAGGAAAATCTTGCTCCTTGCCGGTTTCAAGGCAAAAAGGCGCCACCGGCAGTTTGTTTTTCCTTCAAACTTACCCTCGCTCTTTGAGAACCTTGGGTCTTTGGGAAAGCCGTGAGTCCAGCAAGATTTTTCAGTTCAAATGTGCCCTAAGCATTGGGTTCTACCTCTGAGCAATACAGCCCGTGGAATTCCTGAGAATCTGGAACCTGCCATGAAGTTCAGCCTGCGTTTTATTCACACGAAGAAGCTCCTTCGAGGTTCCCATGCCTCTGTACACTGATGCTTCCAGCAACGTCATGTCTCAAAAGTCAATAGTGCTTCTCTGAGTTTCACTGGTCTAGCGTAAAGGGTGAAGCGCCTGGGTTCCCGTGCTTCACTACTGTATGGCCTCAAGATGATGTTTGTAGGCACAGCGGCAAATCCATCGGTGGCAATTCTCTCATATTGTCATTGCGATGGGAAGATTCCTTATTGGCTAGGAAATGTTTTACCGTGGAAGACGGGTCACCACAGAGCTGTCTCTTTTGGGTTGAGACAAAGTTTGCTGAATTTACCTGCCAGCAGTTGCGTGTCCTCCCCTTCTTTCTTTCTTTTTTTTTTTTTTTTTTTGTGGAGGTGCAGGGGAATGAATCTCCCTTTCTTTTAAGGTCGATGGAGGCGCACGAGTGTAAGGAGAACGATGAATAGTGGCCTTTCATAACCCAGGATCATCAGAAACCACAGAGTAAATTTTAGGAACGTAGACATAGGACAGCGGAGAAAACTTCACTCAGGGACTTCAGTGAACTCTCCTTACAATGCTGAGGCCTGACACGCCTAGTGCCTGGGGGCAACCCGGCTCCTGCCCTAGGTAGTTTTGTGGAGAGTGCCTCCCTCAGGTGGTGCCTTTTCTCTCCCAGCAATATTGCTCTGTGAAATTCTGCAACTGATAAAAACTATTTGCCATGGGTATTTCCTTTCACCGCATTGGCCTCCTCTTTGAAGTACAAATGCTTTTCTACATGGGTGCTGCCTCCCTGAGCTTTCCTTTGTCTTGGCTCAATGGATGCAGATTCCTGTGCTGAATACATGCTGGACTGGCACAGCTGGGTGCTTGTCAGTATACCTGGCACAGGCAGCAATTCTTTTGTCAAAACCCACCTGGCTTGATCAAGGTTCCTTATTCTCCTGAAAAAGATTTTTATCCAAATTCTAGAGGAGCACCAGTGTGCCTATGGGAGCTACACCCAGGCTTGCTGAACAGAGGCTCCGGAGTTTTCATTTTCTGACTAAAATTCAACAAGGAATTTCATGGATCTAAAGAAACCGTGAATTGTGGACCTACCAGATTCTAACATCTTCATTGTCTAATGGAAGCTTAAGTTTCCCAGTCCGATCCGGCTGCAACTTCATTTCTAGCAATGGCCATTCAATTGTGGATGTTCAGCTTTCTTCGGAATTCTCTTATACCTGCATGTTCCCGCGCCACGTTAAGACCACCCGGTGGAGGTTTATGTGACTCAGGACAACTCTTTATTTCAGGCGTCTAGAACAAAGGGAATTCACAGGGGTTGATGATCACTTATTAAACTCCCGTTTCTTTATAGTGCCAACTGTTGACACTTCCACATCTGAGGGCAAAGAGCTCGTGCAGCATTGTATTCTCAGTTCAGCCACGCCGCCTGCAGTTTCTTCCTTGCAGAAAAATCTTTCCCAGTGTACTTCTTTAAATGCTGCAAAATAGTGGGACAGAAGATTTCGGTATAGCCTTAACTTTAGATGGGCATAGGTACAAGCATGTGGCCATTTTTAGAGACATTGTTAGAGTTCAGGTTAGAGTTACTGCTACGTGAGTATTCGGTTTATGGTAAGGTTATGGATCAAATGTAGGGTGAGTGTGAGGTTGAAGGTAAGAGTAGGGTTTAGTGCTTAAGGATGAATGAACCTATTGTCTCATTTAGGCTTATGGTGAACTTGACTCTTTAGGTATGGGTTGGGGTTAATATTTGTGTGAGGGTTAGAAAGTGTGTGAGGTTAAGAGTTGGGGTCAGGCTTGCGGCTTGTGTGTTACATCCGTTTTGGTTGTGGATAAGTTTAGCTCTCTGTCTAGTTTAAAGGATTGGATTACAATAAAGGTGATATGGAGGCTTGGATTGAAGGTGATGGATAGAGTTAAGTTAGGTTCAGGCGAAGGGTGACGGTTAGGAGTAAGGTTAGTTGTAGGGGGAGCTGCATGTTCACATCAGATTTGGGGTTAGGATTAGGCTTAGCCTTAGGGTAGACATATGGTTAGGGTTAGGGCTTGGTTTAGGCTGAGCCTTAGGTTAGGGTTCAGTTTAAGGTTAGGAGTCTACAGAATTACACCTAGGCTTAGGGTTACACCTCTTTTTAGGTTTAGACCTAGGGCTAGGTTTTGACCTAGGTTAGGGCTAGGATTAGGGTTGGTTTTAATATAGGATTTAGGTTTGAGGTTTCATTGAAGTGTAGGATTATTGGAAGTACATCTGCTCTCCCTGGTTTTCCTTCACGATCACAATGTTTCTGAGATTCATGGTTTAAGGAAAATCTTGCTCCTTGCCGGTTTCAAGGCAAAAAGGCGCCACCGGCAGTTTGTTTTTCCGTCAAACTTACCCTCGCTCTTTGAGAACCTTGGGTCTTTGGGAAAGCCGTGAGTCCAGCAAGATTTTTCAGTTCAAATGTGCCCTAAGCATTGGGTTCTACCTCTGAGCAATACAGCCCGTGGAATTCCTGAGAATCTGGAACCTGCCATGAAGTTCAGCCTGCGTTTTATTCACACGAAGAAGCTCCTTCGAGGTTCCCATGCCTCTGTACACTGATGCTTCCAGCAACGTCATGTCTCAAAAGTCAATAGTGCTTCTCTGAGTTTCACTGGTCTAGCGTAAAGGGTGAAGCGCCTGGGTTCCCGTGCTTCACTAATGTATGGCCTCAAGATGATGTTTGTAGGCACAGCGGCAAATCCATCGGTGGCAATTCTCTAATTTTGTCATTGCGATGGGAAGATTCCTTATTGGCTAGGAAATGTTTTACCGTGGAAGACGGGTCACCACAGAGCTGTCTCTTTTGGGTTGAGACAAAGTTTGCTGAATTTACCTGCCAGCAGTTGCGTGTCCTCCCTTTCTTTCTTTCTTTTTTTTTTTTTTTTTTTGTGGAGGTGCAGGGGAATGAATCTCCCTTTCTTTTAAGGTCGATGGAGGCGCACGAGTGTAAGGAGAACGATGAATAGTGGCCTTTCATAACCCAGGATCATCAGAAACCACAGAGTAAATTTTAGGAACGTAGACATAGGACAGCGGAGAAAACTTCACTCAGGGACTTCAGTGAACTCTCCTTACAATGCTGAGGCCTGACACGCCTAGTGCCTGGGGGCAACCTGGCTCCTGCCCTAGGTAGTTTTGTGGAGAGTGCCTCCCTCAGGTGGTGCCTTTTCTCTCCCAGCAATATTGCTCTGTGAAATTCTGCAACTGATAAAAACTATTTGCCATGGGTTTTTCCTTTCACCTCATTGACCTCCTCTTTGAAGTACAAATGCTTTTCTACATGGGTGCTGCCTCCCTGAGCTTTCCTTTGTCTTGGCTCAATGGATGCAGATTCCTGTGCTGAATACATGCTGGACTGGCACAGCTGGGTGCTTGTCAGTATACCTGGCACAGGCAGCAATTCTTTTGTCAAAACCCACCTGGCTTGATCAAGGTTCCTTATTCTCCTGAAAAAGATTTTTATCCAAATTCTAGAGGAGCACCAGTGTGCCTATGGGAGCTACACCCGGGCTTGCTGAACAGAGGCTCCGGAGTTTTCATTTTCTGACTAAAATTCAACAAGGAATTTCATGGATCTAAAGAAACCGTGAATTGTGGACCTACCAGATTCTAACATCTTCATTGTCTAATGGAAGCTTAAGTTTCCCAGTCCGATCCGGCTGCAACTTCATTTCTAGCAATGGCCATTCAATTGTGGATGTTCAGCTTTCTTCGGAATTCTCTTATACCTGCATGTTCCCGCGCCACGTTAAGACCACCCGGTGGAGGTTTATGTGACTCAGGACAACTCTTTATTTCAGGCGTCTAGAACAAAGGGAATTCACAGGGGTTGATGATCACTTATTAAACTCCCGTTTCTTTATAGTGCCAACTGTTGACACTTCCACATCTGAGGGCAAAGAGCTCGTGCAGCATTGTATTCTCAGTTCAGCCACGCCGCCTGCAGTTTCTTCCTTGCAGAAAAATCTTTCCCAGTGTACTTCTTTAAATGCTGCAAAATAGTGGGACAGAAGATTTCGGTATAGCCTTAACTTTAGATGGGCATAGGTACAAGCATGTGGCCATTTTTAGAGACATTGTTAGAGTTCAGGTTAGAGTTACTGCTGCGTGAGTATTCGGTTTATGGTAAGGTTATGGATCAAATGTAGGGTGAGTGTGAGGTTGAAGGTAAGAGTAGGGTTTAGTGCTTAAGGATGAATGAACCTATTGTCTCATTTAGGCTTATGGTGAACTTGACTCTTTAGGTATGGGTTGGGGTTAATATTTGTGTGAGGGTTAGAAAGTGTGTGAGGTTAAGAGTTGGGGTCAGGCTTGCGGCTTGTGTGTTACATCCGTTTTGGTTGTGGATAAGTTTAGCTCTCTGTCTAGTTTAAGGGATTGGATTACAATAAAGGTGATATGGAGGCTTGGATTGAAGGTGATGGATAGAGTTAAGTTAGGTTCAGGCGAAGGGTGACGGTTAGGAGTAAGGTTAGTTGTAGGGGGAGCTGCATGTTCACATCAGATTTGGGGTTAGGATTAGGCTTAGCCTTAGGGTAGACATATGGTTAGGGTTAGGGCTTGGTTTAGGCTGAGCCTTAGGTTAGGGTTCAGTTTAAGGTTAGGAGTCTACAGAATTACACCTAGGCTTAGGGTTACACCTCTTTTTAGGTTTAGACCTAGGGCTAGGTTTTGACCTAGGTTAGGGCTAGGATTAGGGTTGGTTTTAATATAGGATTTAGGTTTGAGGTTTCATTGAAGTGTAGGATTATTGGAAGTACATCTGCTCTCCCTGGTTTTCCGTCACGATCACAATGTTTCTGAGATTCATGGTTTAAGGAAAATCTTGCTCCTTGCCGGTTTCAAGGCAAAAAGGCGCCACCGGCAGTTTGTTTTTCCTTCAAACTTACCCTCGCTCTTTGAGAACCTTGGGTCTTTGGGAAAGCCGTGAGTCCAGCAAGATTTTTCAGTTCAAATGTGCCCTAAGCATTGGGTTCTACCTCTGAGCAATACAGCCCGTGGAATTCCTGAGAATCTGGAACCTGCCATGAAGTTCAGCCTGCGTTTTATTCACACGAAGAAGCTCCTTCGAGGTTCCCATGCCTCTGTACACTGATGCTTCCAGCAACGTCATGTCTCAAAAGTCAATAGTGCTTCTCTGAGTTTCACTGGTCTAGCGTAAAGGGTGAAGCGCCTGGGTTCCCGTGCTTCACTACTGTATGGCCTCAAGATGATGTTTGTAGGCACAGCGGCAAATCCATCGGTGGCAATTCTCTCATATTGTCATTGCGATGGGAAGATTCCTTATTGGCTAGGAAATGTTTTACCGTGGAAGACGGGTCACCACAGAGCTGTCTCTTTTGGGTTGAGACAAAGTTTGCTGAATTTACCTGCCAGCAGTTGCGTGTCCTCCCCTTCTTTCTTTCTTTTTTTTTTTTTTTTTTGTGGAGGTGCAGGGGAATGAATCTCCCTTTCTTTTAAGGTCGATGGAGGCGCACGAGTGTAAGGAGAACGATGAATAGTGGCCTTTCATAACCCAGGATCATCAGAAACCACAGAGTAAATTTTAGGAACGTAGACATAGGACAGCGGAGAAAACTTCACTCAGGGACTTCAGTGAACTCTCCTTACAATGCTGAGGCCTGACACGCCTAGTGCCTGGGGGCAACCCGGCTCCTGCCCTAGGTAGTTTTGTGGAGAGTGCCTCCCTCAGGTGGTGCCTTTTCTCTCCCAGCAATATTGCTCTGTGAAATTCTGCAACTGATAAAAACTATTTGCCATGGGTATTTCCTTTCACCGCATTGGCCTCCTCTTTGAAGTACAAATGCTTTTCTACATGGGTGCTGCCTCCCTGAGCTTTCCTTTGTCTTGGCTCAATGGATGCAGATTCCTGTGCTGAATACATGCTGGACTGGCACAGCTGGGTGCTTGTCAGTATACCTGGCACAGGCAGCAATTCTTTTGTCAAAACCCACCTGGCTTGATCAAGGTTCCTTATTCTCCTGAAAAAGATTTTTATCCAAATTCTAGAGGAGCACCAGTGTGCCTATGGGAGCTACACCCGGGCTTGCTGAACAGAGGCTCCGGAGTTTTCATTTTCTGACTAAAATTCAACAAGGAATTTCATGGATCTAAAGAAACCGTGAATTGTGGACCTACCAGATTCTAACATCTTCATTGTCTAATGGAAGCTTAAGTTTCCCAGTCCGATCCGGCTGCAACTTCATTTCTAGCAATGGCCATTCAATTGTGGATGTTCAGCTTTCTTCGGAATTCTCTTATACCTGCATGTTCCCGCGCCACGTTAAGACCACCCGGTGGAGGTTTATGTGACTCAGGACAACTCTTTATTTCAGGCGTCTAGAACAAAGGGAATTCACAGGGGTTGATGATCACTTATTAAACTCCCGTTTCTTTATAGTGCCAACTGTTGACACTTCCACATCTGAGGGCAAAGAGCTCGTGCAGCATTGTATTCTCAGTTCAGCCACGCCGCCTGCAGTTTCTTCCTTGCAGAAAAATCTTTCCCAGTGTACTTCTTTAAATGCTGCAAAATAGTGGGACAGAAGATTTCGGTATAGCCTTAACTTTAGATGGGCATAGGTACAAGCATGTGGCCATTTTTAGAGACATTGTTAGAGTTCAGGTTAGAGTTACTGCTGCGTGAGTATTCGGTTTATGGTAAGGTTATGGATCAAATGTAGGGTGAGTGTGAGGTTGAAGGTAAGAGTAGGGTTTAGTGCTTAAGGATGAATGAACCTATTGTCTCATTTAGGCTTATGGTGAACTTGACTCTTTAGGTATGGGTTGGGGTTAATATTTGTGTGAGGGTTAGAAAGTGTGTGAGGTTAAGAGTTGGGGTCAGGCTTGTGGCTTGTGTGTTACATCCGTTTTGGTTGTGGATAAGTTTAGCTCTCTGTCTAGTTTAAGGGATTGGATTACAATAAAGGTGATATGGAGGCTTGGATTGAAGGTGATGGATAGAGTTAAGTTAGGTTCAGGCGAAGGGTGACGGTTAGGAGTAAGGTTAGTTGTAGGGGGAGCTGCATGTTCACATCAGATTTGGGGTTAGGATTAGGCTTAGCCTTAGGGTAGACATATGGTTAGGGTTAGGGCTTGGTTTAGGCTGAGCCTTAGGTTAGGGTTCAGTTTAAGGTTAGGAGTCTACAGAATTACACCTAGGCTTAGGGTTACACCTCTTTTTAGGTTTAGACCTAGGGCTAGGTTTTGACCTAGGTTAGGGCTAGGATTAGGGTTGGTTTTAATATAGGATTTAGGTTTGAGGTTTCATTGAAGTGTAGGATTATTGGAAGTACATCTGCTCTCCCTGGTTTTCCTTCACGATCACAATGTTTCTGAGATTCATGGTTTAAGGAAAATCTTGCTCCTTGCCGGTTTCAAGGCAAAAAGGCGCCACCGGCAGTTTGTTTTTCCGTCAAACTTACCCTCGCTCTTTGAGAACCTTGGGTCTTTGGGAAAGCCGTGAGTCCAGCAAGATTTTTCAGTTCAAATGTGCCCTAAGCATTGGGTTCTACCTCTGAGCAATACAGCCCGGGGAATTCCTGAGAATCTGGAACCTGCCATGAAGTTCAGCCTGCGTTTTATTCACACGAAGAAGCTCCGTCGAGGTTCCCATGCCTCTGTACACTGATGCTTCCAGCAACGTCATGTCTCACAGGTCAATAGTGCTTCTCTGAGTTTCACTGGTCTAGCGTAAAGGGTGAAGCGCCTGGGTTCCCGTGCTTCACTACTGTATGGCCTCAAGATGATGTTTGTAGGCACAGCGGCAAATCCATCGGTGGCAATTCTCTCATATTGTCATTGCGATGGGAAGATTCCTTATTGGCTAGGAAATGTTTTACCGTGGAAGACGGGTCACCACAGAGCTGTCTCTTTTGGGTTGAGACAAAGTTTGCTGAATTTACCTGCCAGCAGTTGCGTGTCCTCCCTTTTTTTTTTTTTTTTTTTTTGGTGGAGGTGCAGGGGAATGAATCTCCCTTTCTTTTAAGGTCGATGGAGGCGCACGAGTGTAAGGAGAACGATGAATAGTGGCCTTTCATAACCCAGGATCATCAGAAACCACAGAGTAAATTTTAGGAACGTAGACATAGGACAGCGGAGAAAACTTCACTCAGGGACTTCAGTGAACTCTCCTTACAATGCTGAGGCCTGACACGCCTAGTGCCTGGGGGCAACCTGGCTCCTGCCCTAGGTAGTTTTGTGGAGAGTGCCTCCCTCAGGTGGTGCCTTTTCTCTCCCAGCAATATTGCTCTGTGAAATTCTGCAACTGATAAAAACTATTTGCCATGGGTATTTCCTTTCACCTCATTGGCCTCCTCTTTGAAGTACAAATGCTTTTCTACACGGGTGCTGCCTCCCTGAGCTTTCCTTTGTCTTGGCTCAATGGATGCAGATTCCTGTGCTGAATACATGCTGGACTGGCACAGCTGGGTGCTTGTCAGTATACCTGGCACAGGCAGCAATTCTTTTGTCAAAACCCACCTGGCTTGATCAAGGTTCCTTATTCTCCTGAAAAAGATTTTTATCCAAATTCTAGAGGAGCACCAGTGTGCCTATGGGAGCTACACCCGGGCTTGCTGAACAGAGGCTCCGGAGTTTTCATTTTCTGACTAAAATTCAACAAGGAATTTCATGGATCTAAAGAAACCGTGAATTGTGGACCTACCAGATTCTAACATCTTCATTGTCTAATGGAAGCTTAAGTTTCCCAGTCCGATCCGGCTGCAACTTCATTTCTAGCAATGGCCATTCAATTGTGGATGTTCAGCTTTCTTCGGAATTCTCTTATACCTGCATGTTCCCGCGCCACGTTAAGACCACCCGGTGGAGGTTTATGTGACTCAGGACAACTCTTTATTTCAGGCGTCTAGAACAAAGGGAATTCACAGGGGTTGATGATCACTTATTAAACTCCCGTTTCTTTATAGTGCCAACTGTTGACACTTCCACATCTGAGGGCAAAGAGCTCGTGCAGCATTGTATTCTCAGTTCAGCCACGCCGCCTGCAGTTTCTTCCTTGCAGAAAAATCTTTCCCAGTGTACTTCTTTAAATGCTGCAAAATAGTGGGACAGAAGATTTCGGTATAGCCTTAACTTTAGATGGGCATAGGTACAAGCATGTGGCCATTTTTAGAGACATTGTTAGAGTTCAGGTTAGAGTTACTGCTGCGTGAGTATTCGGTTTATGGTAAGGTTGTGGATCAAATGTAGGGTGAGTGTGAGGTTGAAGGTAAGAGTAGGGTTTAGTGCTTAAGGATGAATGAACCTATTGTCTCATTTAGGCTTATGGTGAACTTGACTCTTTAGGTATGGGTTGGGGTTAATATTTGTGTGAGGGTTAGAAAGTGTGTGAGGTTAAGAGTTGGGGTCAGGCTTGCGGCTTGTGTGTTACATCCGTTTTGGTTGTGGATAAGTTTAGCTCTCTGTCTAGTTTAAGGGATTGGATTACAATAAAGGTGATATGGAGGCTTGGATTGAAGGTGATGGATAGAGTTAAGTTAGGTTCAGGCGAAGGGTGACGGTTAGGAGTAAGGTTAGTTGTAGGGGGAGCTGCATGTTCACATCAGATTTGGGGTTAGGATTAGGCTTAGCCTTAGGGTAGACATATGGTTAGGGTTAGGGCTTGGTTTAGGCTGAGCCTTAGGTTAGGGTTCAGTTTAAGGTTAGGAGTCTACAGAATTACACCTAGGCTTAGGGTTACACCTCTTTTTAGGTTTAGACCTAGGGCTAGGTTTTGACCTAGGTTAGGGCTAGGATTAGGGTTGGTTTTAATATAGGATTTAGGTTTGAGGTTTCATTGAAGTGTAGGATTATTGGAAGTAAATCTGCTCTCCCTGGTTTTCCTTCACGATCACAATGTTTCTGAGATTCATGGTTTAAGGAAAATCTTGCTCCTTGCCGGTTTCAAGGCAAAAAGGCGCCACCGGCAGTTTGTTTTTCCGTCAAACTTACCCTCGCTCTTTGAGAACCTTGGGTCTTTGGGAAAGCCGTGAGTCCAGCAAGATTTTTCAGTTCAAATGTGCCCTAAGCATTGGGTTCTACCTCTGAGCAATACAGCCCGTGGAATTCCTGAGAATCTGGAACCTGCCATGAAGTTCAGCCTGCGTTTTATTCACACGAAGAAGCTCCTTCGAGGTTCCCATGCCTCTGTACACTGATGCTTCCAGCAACGTCATGTCTCAAAAGTCAATAGTGCTTCTCTGAGTTTCACTGGTCTAGCGTAAAGGGTGAAGTGCCTGGGTTCCCGTGCTTCACTACTGTATGGCCTCAAGATGATGTTTGTAGGCACAGCGGCAAATCCATCGGTGGCAATTCTCTCATATTGTCATTGCGATGGGAAGATTCCTTATTGGCTAGGAAATGTTTTACCATGGAAGACGGGTCACCACAGAGCTGTCTCTTTTGGGTTGAGACAAAGTTTGCTGAATTTACCTGCCAGCAGTTGCGTGTCCTCCCTTTCTTTTTTTTTTTTTTTGGGTGGAGGTGCAGGGGAATGAATCTCCCTTTCTTTTAAGGTCGATGGAGGCGCACGAGTGTAAGGAGAACGATGAATAGTGGCCTTTCATAACCCAGGATCATCAGAAACCACAGAGTAAATTTTAGGAACGTAGACATAGGACAGCGGAGAAAACTTCACTCAGGGACTTCAGTGAACTCTCCTTACAATGCTGAGGCCTGACACGCCTAGTGCCTGGGGGCAACCTGGCTCCTGCCCTAGTTAGTTTTGTGGAGAGTGCCTCCCTCAGGTGGTGCCTTTTCTCTCCCAGCAATATTGCTCTGTGAAATTCTGCAACTGATAAAAACTATTTGCCATGGGTATTTCCTTTCACCTCATTGGCCTCCTCTTTGAAGTACAAATGCTTTTCTACATGGGTGCTGCCTCCCTGAGCTTTCCTTTGTCTTGGCTCAATGGATGCAGATTCCTGTGCTGAATACATGCTGGACTGGCACAGCTGGGTGCTTGTCAGTATACCTGGCACAGGCAGCAATTCTTTTGTCAAAACCCACCTGGCTTGATCAAGGTTCCTTATTCTCCTGAAAAAGTTTTTTATCCAAATTCTAGAGGAGCACCAGTGTGCCTATGGGAGCTACACCCGGGCTTGCTGAACAGAGGCTCCGGAGTTTTCATTTTCTGACTAAAATTCAACAAGGAATTTCATGGATCTAAAGAAACCGTGAATTGTGGACCTACCAGATTCTAACATCTTCATTGTCTAATGGAAGCTTAAGTTTCCCAGTCCGATCCGGCTGCAACTTCATTTCTAGCAATGGCCATTCAATTGTGGATGTTCAGCTTTCTTCGGAATTCTCTTATACCTGCATGTTCCCGCGCCACGTTAAGACCACCCGGTGGAGGTTTATGTGACTCAGGACAACTCTTTATTTCAGGCGTCTAGAACAAAGGGAATTCACAGGGGTTGATGATCACTTATTAAACTCCCGTTTCTTTATAGTGCCAACTGTTGACACTTCCACATCTGAGGGCAAAGAGCTCGTGCAGCATTGTATTCTCAGTTCAGCCACGCCGCCTGCAGTTTCTTCCTTGCAGAAAAATCTTTCCCAGTGTACTTCTTTAAATGCTGCAAAATAGTGGGACAGAAGATTTCGGTATAGCCTTAACTTTAGATGGGCATAGGTACAAGCATGTGGCCATTTTTAGAGACATTGTTAGAGTTCAGGTTAGAGTTACTGCTGCGTGAGTATTCGGTTTATGGTAAGGTTATGGATCAAATGTAGGGTGAGTGTGAGGTTGAAGGTAAGAGTAGGGTTTAGTGCTTAAGGATGAATGAACCTATTGTCTCATTTAGGCTTATGGTGAACTTGACTCTTTAGGTATGGGTTGGGGTTAATATTTGTGTGAGGGATAGAAAGTGTGTGAGGTTAAGAGTTGGGGTCAGGCTTGCGGCTTGTGTGTTACATCCGTTTTGGTTGTGGATAAGTTTAGCTCTCTGTCTAGTTTAAAGGATTGGATTACAATAAAGGTGATATGGAGGCTTGGATTGAAGGTGATGGATAGAGTTAAGTTAGGTTCAGGCGAAGGGTGACGGTTAGGAGTAAGGTTAGTTGTAGGGGGAGCTGCATGTTCACATCAGATTTGGGGTTAGGATTAGGCTTAGCCTTAGGGTAGACATATGGTTAGGGTTAGGGCTTGGTTTAGGCTGAGCCTTAGGTTAGGGTTCAGTTTAAGGTTAGGAGTCTACAGAATTACACCTAGGCTTAGGGTTACACCTCTTTTTAGGTTTAGACCTAGGGCTAAGTTTTGACCTAGGTTAGGGCTAGGATTAGGGTTGGTTTTAATATAGGATTTAGGTTTGAGGTTTCATTGAAGTGTAGGATTATTGGAAGTAAATCTGCTCTCCCTGGTTTTCCTTCACGATCACAATGTTTCTGAGATTCATGGTTTAAGGAAAATCTTGCTCCTTGCCGGTTTCAAGGCAAAAAGGCGCCACCGGCAGTTTGTTTTTCCATCAAACTTACCCTCGCTCTTTGAGAACCTTGGGTCTTTGGGAAAGCCGTGAGTCCAGCAAGATTTTTCAGTTCAAATGTGCCCTAAGCATTGGGTTCTACCTCTGAGCAATACAGCCCGTGGAATTCCTGAGAATCTGGAACCTGCCATGAAGTTCAGCCTGCGTTTTATTCACACGAAGAAGCTCCTTCGAGGTTCCCATGCCTCTGTACACTGATGCTTCCAGCAACGTCATGTCTCACAGGTCAATAGTGCTTCTCTGAGTTTCACTGGTCTAGCGTAAAGGGTGAAGCGCCTGGGTTCCCGTGCTTCACTACTGTATGGCCTCAAGATGATGTTTGTAGGCACAGCGGCAAATCCATCGGTGGCAATTCTCTCATATTGTCATTGCGATGGGAAGATTCCTTATGGGCTAGGAAATGTTTTACCATGGAAGACGGGTCACCACAGAGCTGTCTCTTTTGGGTTGAGACAAAGTTTGCTGAATTTACCTGCCAGCAGTTGCGTGTCCTCCCTTTCTTTTTTTTTTTTTTTGGGTGGAGGTGCAGGGGAATGAATCTCCCTTTCTTTTAAGGTCGATGGAGGCGCACGAGTGTAAGGAGAACGATGAATAGTGGCCTTTCATAACCCAGGATCATCAGAAACCACAGAGTAAATTTTAGGAATGTAGACATAGGACAGCGGAGAAAACTTCACTCAGGGACTTCAGTGAACTCTCCTTACAATGCTGAGGCCTGACACGCCTAGTGCCTGGGGGCAACCTGGCTCCTGCCCTAGGTAGTTTTGTGGAGAGTGCCTCCCTCAGGTGGTGCCTTTTCTCTCCCAGCAATATTGCTCTGTGAAATTCTGCAACTGATAAAAACTATTTGCCATGGGTATTTCCTTTCACCTCATTGGCCTCCTCTTTGAAGTACAAATGCTTTTCTACATGGGTGCTGCCTCCCTGAGCTTTCCTTTGTCTTGGCTCAATGGATGCAGATTCCTGTGCTGAATACATGCTGGACTGGCACAACTGGGTGCTTGTCAGTATACCTGGCACAGGCAGCAATTCTTTTGTCAAAACCCACCTGGCTTGATCAAGGTTCCTTATTCTCCTGAAAAAGATTTTTATCCAAATTCTAGAGGAGCACCAGTGTGCCTATGGGAGCTACACCCGGGCTTGCTGAACAGAGGCTCCGGAGTTTTCATTTTCTGACTAAAATTCAACAAGGAATTTCATGGATCTAAAGAAACCGTGAATTGTGGACCTACCAGATTCTAACATCTTCATTGTCTAATGGAAGCTTAAGTTTCCCAGTCCGATCCGGCTGCAACTTCATTTCTAGCAATGGCCATTCAATTGTGGATGTTCAGCTTTCTTCGGAATTCTCTTATACCTGCATGTTCCCGCGCCACGTTAAGACCACCCGGTGGAGGTTTATGTGACTCAGGACAACTCTTTATTTCAGGCGTCTAGAACAAAGGGAATTCACAGGGGTTGATGATCACTTATTAAACTCCCGTTTCTTTATAGTGCCAACTGTTGACACTTCCACATCTGAGGGCAAAGAGCTCGTGCAGCATTGTATTCTCAGTTCAGCCACGCCGCCTGCAGTTTCTTCCTTGCAGAAAAATCTTTCCCAGTGTACTTCTTTAAATGCTGCAAAATAGTGGGACAGAAGATTTCGGTATAGCCTTAATTTAGATGGGCATAGGTACAAGCATGTGGCCATTTTTAGAGACATTGTTAGAGTTCAGGTTAGAGTTACTGCTGCGTGAGTATTCGGTTTATGGTAAGGTTATGGATCAAATGTAGGGTGAGTGTGAGGTTGAAGGTAAGAGTAGGGTTTAGTGCTTAAGGATGAATGAACCTATTGTCTCATTTAGGCTTATGGTGAACTTGACTCTTTAGGTATGGGTTGGGGTTAATATTTGTGTGAGGGTTAGAAAGTGTGTGAGGTTAAGAGTTGGGGTCAGGCTTGTGGCTTGTGTGTTACATCCGTTTTGGTTGTGGATAAGTTTAGCTCTCTGTCTAGTTTAAGGGATTGGATTACAATAAAGGTGATATGGAGGCTTGGATTGAAGGTGATGGATAGAGTTAAGTTAGGTTCAGGCGAAGGGTGACGGTTAGGAGTAAGGTTAGTTGTAGGGGGAGCTGCATGTTCACATCAGATTTGGGGTTAGGATTAGGCTTAGCCTTAGGGTAGACATATGGTTAGGGTTAGGGCTTGGTTTAGGCTGAGCCTTAGGTTAGGGTTCAGTTTAAGGTTAGGAGTCTACAGAATTACACCTAGGCTTAGGGTTACACCTCTTTTTAGGTTTAGACCTAGGGCTAGGTTTTGACCTAGGTTAGGGCTAGGATTAGGGTTGGTTTTAATATAGGATTTAGGTTTGAGGTTTCATTGAAGTGTAGGATTATTGGAAGTACATCTGCTCTCCCTGGTTTTCCTTCACGATCACAATGTTTCTGAGATTCATGGTTTAAGGAAAATCTTGCTCCTTGCCGGTTTCAAGGCAAAAAGGCGCCACCGGCAGTTTGTTTTTCCGTCAAACTTACCCTCGCTCTTTGAGAACCTTGGGTCTTTGGGAAAGCCGTGAGTCCAGCAAGATTTTTCAGTTCAAATGTGCCCTAAGCATTGGGTTCTACCTCTGAGCAATACAGCCCGTGGAATTCCTGAGAATCTGGAACCTGCCATGAAGTTCAGCCTGCGTTTTATTCACACGAAGAAGCTCCGTCGAGGTTCCCATGCCTCTGTACACTGATGCTTCCAGCAACGTCATGTCTCACAGGTCAATAGTGCTTCTCTGAGTTTCACTGGTCTAGCGTAAAGGGTGAAGCGCCTGGGTTCCCGTGCTTCACTACTGTATGGCCTCAAGATGATGTTTGTAGGCACAGCGGCAAATCCATCGGCGGCAATTCTCTCATATTGTCATTGCGATGGGAAGATTCCTTATTGGCTAGGAAATGTTTTACCGTGGAAGACGGGTCACCACAGAGCTGTCTCTTTTGGGTTGAGACAAAGTTTGCTGAATTTACCTGCCAGCAGTTGCGTGTCCTCCCTTTCTTTTTTTTTTTTTTTTTTTTGGTGGAGGTGCAGGGGAATGAATCTCCCTTTCTTTTAAGGTCGATGGAGGCGCACGAGTGTAAGGAGAACGATGAATAGTGGCCTTTCATAACCCAGGATCATCAGAAACCACAGAGTAAATTTTAGGAACGTAGACATAGGACAGCGGAGAAAACTTCACTCAGGGACTTCAGTGAACTCTCCTTACAATGCTGAGGCCTGACACGCCTAGTGCCTGGGGGCAACCTGGCTCCTGCCCTAGGTAGTTTTGTGGAGAGTGCCTCCCTCAGGTGGTGCCTTTTCTCTCCCAGCAATATTGCTCTGTGAAATTCTGCAACTGATAAAAACTATTTGCCATGGGTATTTCCTTTCACCTCATTGGCCTCCTCTTTGAAGTACAAATGCTTTTCTACACGGGTGCTGCCTCCCTGAGCTTTCCTTTGTCTTGGCTCAATGGATGCAGATTCCTGTGCTGAATACTTGCTGGACTGGCACAGCTGGGTGCTTGTCAGTATACCTGGCACAGGCAGCAATTCTTTTGTCAAAACCCACCTGGCTTGATCAAGGTTCCTTATTCTCCTGAAAAAGATTTTTATCCAAATTCTAGAGGAGCACCAGTGTGCCTATGGGAGCTACACCCGGGCTTGCTGAACAGAGGCTCCGGAGTTTTCATTTTCTGACTAAAATTCAACAAGGAATTTCATGGATCTAAAGAAACCGTGAATTGTGGACCTACCAGATTCTAACATCTTCATTGTCTAATGGAAGCTTAAGTTTCCCAGTCCGATCCGGCTGCAACTTCATTTCTAACAATGGCCATTCAATTGTGGATGTTCAGCTTTCTTCGGAATTCTCTTATACCTGCATGTTCCCGCGCCACGTTAAGACCACCCGGTGGAGGTTTATGTGACTCAGGACAACTCTTTATTTCAGGCGTCTAGAACAAAGGGAATTCACAGGGGTTGATGATCACTTATTAAACTCCCGTTTCTTTATAGTGCCAACTGTTGACACTTCCACATCTGAGGGCAAAGAGCTCGTGCAGCATTGTATTCTCAGTTCAGCCACGCCGCCTGCAGTTTCTTCCTTGCAGAAAAATCTTTCCCAGTGTACTTCTTTAAATGCTGCAAAATAGTGGGACAGAAGATTTCGGTATAGCCTTAACTTTAGATGGGCATAGGTACAAGCATGTGGCCATTTTTAGAGACATTGTTAGAGTTCAGGTTAGAGTTACTGCTGCGTGAGTATTCGGTTTATGGTAAGGTTATGGATCAAATGTAGGGTGAGTGTGAGGTTGAAGGTAAGAGTAGGGTTTAGTGCTTAAGGATGAATGAACCTATTGTCTCATTTAGGCTTATGGTGAACTTGACTCTTTAGGTATGGGTTGGGGTTAATATTTGTGTGAGGGTTAGAAAGTGTGTGAGGTTAAGAGTTGGGGTCAGGCTTGCGGCTTGTGTGTTACATCCGTTTTGGTTGTGGATAAGTTTAGCTCTCTGTCTAGTTTAAGGGATTGGATTACAATAAAGGTGATATGGAGGCTTGGATTGAAGGTGATGGATAGTGTTAAGTTAGGTTCAGGCGAAGGGTGACGGTTAGGAGTAAGGTTAGTTGTAGGGGCAGCTGCATGTTCACATCAGATTTGGGGTTAGGATTAGGCTTAGCCTTAGGGTAGACATATGGTTAGGGTTAGGGCTTGGTTTAGGCTGAGCCTTAGGTTAGGGTTCAGTTTAAGGTTAGGAGTCTACAGAATTACACCTAGGCTTAGGGTTACACCTCTTTTTAGGTTTAGACCTAGGGCTAGGTTTTGACCTAGGTTAGGGCTAGGATTAGGGTTGGTTTTAATATAGGATTTAGGTTTGAGGTTTCATTTAAGTGTAGGATTATTGGAAGTACATCTGCTCTCCCTGGTTTTCCTTCACGATCACAATGTTTCTGAGATTCATGGTTTAAGGAAAATCTTGCTCCTTGCCGGTTTCAAGGCAAAAAGGCGCCACCGGCAGTTTGTTTTTCCGTCAAACTTACCCTCGCTCTTTGAGAACCTTGGGTCTTTGGGAAAGCCGTGAGTCTAGCAAGATTTTTCAGTTCAAATGTGCCCTAAGCATTGGGTTCTACCTCTGAGCAATACAGCCCGTGGAATTCCTGAGAATCTGGAACCTGCCATGAAGTTCAGCCTGCGTTTTATTCACACGAAGAAGCTCCTTCGAGGTTCCCATGCCTCTGTACACTGATGCTTCCAGCAACGTCATGTCTCAAAAGTCAATAGTGCTTCTCTGAGTTTCACTGGTCTAGCGTAAAGGGTGAAGCGCCTGGGTTCCCGTGCTTCACTACTGTATGGCCTCAAGATGATGTTTGTAGGCACAGCGGCAAATCCATCGGTGGCAATTCTCTCATATTGTCATTGCGATGGGAAGATTCCTTATTGGCTAGGAAATGTTTTACCGTGGAAGACGGGTCACCACAGAGCTGTCTCTTTTGGGTTGAGACAAAGTTTGCTGAATTTACCTGCCAGCAGTTGCGTGTCCTCCCTTTCTTTTTTTTTTTTTTGGGTGGAGGTGCAGGGGAATGAATCTCCCTTTCTTTTAAGGTCGATGGAGGCGCACGAGTGTAAGGAGAACGATGAATAGTGGCCTTTCATAACCCAGGATCATCAGAAACCACAGAGTAAATTTTAGGAACGTAGACATAGGACAGCGGAGAAAACTTCACTCAGGGACTTCAGTGAACTCTCCTTACAATGCTGAGGCCTGACACGCCTAGTGCCTGGGGGCAACCTGGCTCCTGCCCTAGGTAGTTTTTTGGAGAGTGCCTCCCTCAGGTGGTGCCTTTTCTCTCCCAGCAATATTGCTCTGTGAAATTCTGCAACTGATAAAAACTATTTGCCATGGGTATTTCCTTTCACCTCATTGGCCTCCTCTTTGAAGTACAAATGCTTTTCTACATGGGTGCTGCCTCCCTGAGCTTTCCTTTGTCTTGGCTCAATGGATGCAGATTCCTGTGCTGAATACATGCTGGACTGGCACAGCTGGGTGCTTGTCAGTATACCTGGCACAGGCAGCAATTCTTTTGTCAAAACCCACCTGGCTTGATCAAGGTTCCTTATTCTCCTGAAAAAGATTTTTATCCAAATTCTAGAGGAGCACCAGTGTGCCTATGGGAGCTACACCCGGGCTTGCTGAACAGAGGCTCCGGAGTTTTCATTTTCTGACTAAAATTCAACAAGGAATTTCATGGATCTAAAGAAACCGTGAATTGTGGACCTACCAGATTCTAACATCTTCATTGTCTAATGGAAGCTTAAGTTTCCCAGTCCGATCCGGCTGCAACTTCATTTCTAGCAATGGCCATTCAATTGTGGATGTTCAGCTTTCTTCGGAATTCTCTTATACCTGCATGTTCCCGCGCCACGTTAAGACCACCCGGTGGAGGTTTATGTGACTCAGGACAACTCTTTATTTCAGGCGTCTAGAACAAAGGGAATTCACAGGGGTTGATGATCACTTATTAAACTCCCGTTTCTTTATAGTGCCAACTGTTGACACTTCCACATCTGAGGGCAAAGAGCTCGTGCAGCATTGTATTCTCAGTTCAGCCACGCCGCCTGCAGTTTCTTCCTTGCAGAAAAATCTTTCCCAGTGTACTTCTTTAAATGCTGCAAAATAGTGGGACAGAAGATTTCGGTATAGCCTTAACTTTAGATGGGCATAGGTACAAGCATGTGGCCATTTTTAGAGACATTGTTAGAGTTCAGGTTAGAGTTACTGCTGCGTGAGTATTCGGTTTATGGTAAGGTTATGGATCAAATGTAGGGTGAGTGTGAGGTTGAAGGTAAGAGTAGGGTTTAGTGCTTAAGGATGAATGAACCTATTGTCTCATTTAGGCTTATGGTGAACTTGACTCTTTAGGTATGGGTTGGGGTTAATATTTGTGTGAGGGATAGAAAGTGTGTGAGGTTAAGAGTTGGGGTCAGGCTTGCGGCTTGTGTGTTACATCCGTTTTGGTTGTGGATAAGTTTAGCTCTCTGTCTAGTTTAAAGGATTGGATTACAATAAAGGTGATATGGAGGCTTGGATTGAAGGTGATGGATAGAGTTAAGTTAGGTTCAGGCGAAGGGTGACGGTTAGGAGTAAGGTTAGTTGTAGGGGGAGCTGCATGTTCACATCAGATTTGGGGTTAGGATTAGGCTTAGCCTTAGGGTAGACATATGGTTAGGGTTAGGGCTTGGTTTAGGCTGAGCCTTAGGTTAGGGTTCAGTTTAAGGTTAGGAGTCTACAGAATTACACCTAGGCTTAGGGTTACACCTCTTTTTAGGTTTAGACCTAGGGCTAGGTTTTGACCTAGGTTAGGGCTAGGATTAGGGTTGGTTTTAATATAGGATTTAGGTTTGAGGTTTCATTGAAGTGTAGGATTATTGGAAGTACATCTGCTCTCCCTGGTTTTCCTTCACGATCACAATGTTTCTGAGATTCATGGTTTAAGGAAAATCTTGCTCCTTGCCGGTTTCAAGGCAAAAAGGCGCCACCGGCAGTTTGTTTTTCCATCAAACTTACCCTCGCTCTTTGAGAACCTTGGGTCTTTGGGAAAGCCGTGAGTCCAGCAAGATTTTTCAGTTCAAATGTGCCCTAAGCATTGGGTTCTACCTCTAAGCAATACAGCCCGTGGAATTCCTGAGAATCTGGAACCTGCCATGAAGTTCAGCCTGCGTTTTATTCACACGAAGAAGCTCCTTCGAGGTTCCCATGCCTCTGTACACTGATGCTTCCAGCAACGTCATGTCTCAAAAGTCAATAGTGCTTCTCTGAGTTTCACTGGTCTAGCGTAAAGGGTGAAGCGCCTGGGTTCCCGTGCTTCACTACTGTATGGCCTCAAGATGATGTTTGTAGGCACAGCGGCAAATCCATCGGTGGCAATTCTCTCATATTGTCATTGCGATGGGAAGATTCCTTATTGGCTAGGAAATGTTTTACCGTGGAAGACGGGTCACCACAGAGCTGTCTCTTTTGGGTTGAGACAAAGTTTGCTGAATTTACCTGCCAGCAGTTGCGTGTCCTCCCTTTCTTTCTTTCTTTTTTTTTTTTTTTTTTTTTTTTGTGGAGGTGCAGGGGAATGAATCTCCCATTCTTTTAAGGTCGATGGAGGCGCACGAGTGTAAGGAGAACGATGAATAGTGGCCTTTCATAACCCAGGATCATCAGAAACCACAGAGTAAATTTTAGGAACGTAGACATAGGACAGCGGAGAAAACTTCACTCAGGGACTTCAGTGAACTCTCCTTACAATGCTGAGGCCTGACACGCCTAGTGCCTGGGGGCAACCCGGCTCCTGCCCTAGGTAGTTTTGTGGAGAGTGCCTCCCTCAGTTGGTGCCTTTTCTCTCCCAGCAATATTGCTCTGTGAAATTCTGCAACTGATAAAAACTATTTGCCATGGGTATTTCCTTTCACCTCATTGGCCTCCTCTTTGAAGTACAAATGCTTTTCTACACGGGTGCTGCCTCCCTGAGCTTTCCTTTGTCTTGGCTCAATGGATGCAGATTCCTGTGCTGAATACATGCTGGACTGGCACAGCTGGGTGCTTGTCAGTATACCTGGCACAGGCAGCAATTCTTTTGTCAAAACCCACCTGGCTTGATCAAGGTTCCTTATTCTCCTGAAAAAGATTTTTATCCAAATTCTAGAGGAGCACCAGTGTGCCTATGGGAGCTACACCCGGGCTTGCTGAATAGAGGCTCCGGAGTTTTCATTTTCTGACTAAAATTCAACAAGGAATTTCATGGATCTAAAGAAACCGTGAATTGTGGACCTACCAGATTCTAACATCTTCATTGTCTAATGGAAGCTTAAGTTTCCCAGTCCGATCCGGCTGCAACTTCATTTCTAGCAATGGCCATTCAATTGTGGATGTTCAGCTTTCTTCGGAATTCTCTTATACCTGCATGTTCCCGCGCCACGTTAAGACCACCCGGTGGAGGTTTATGTGACTCAGGACAACTCTTTATTTCAGGCGTCTAGAACAAAGGGAATTCACAGGGGTTGATGATCACTTATTAAACTCCCGTTTCTTTATAGTGCCAACTGTTGACACTTCCACATCTGAGGGCAAAGAGCTCGTGCAGCATTGTATTCTCAGTTCAGCCACGCCGCCTGCAGTTTCTTCCTTGCAGAAAAATCTTTCCCAGTGTACTTCTTTAAATGCTGCAAAATAGTGGGACAGAAGATTTCGGTATAGCCTTAACTTTAGATGGGCATAGGTACAAGCATGTGGCCATTTTTAGAGACATTGTTAGAGTTCAGGTTAGAGTTACTGCTGCGTGAGTATTCGGTTTATGGTAAGGTTATGGATCAAATGTAGGGTGAGTGTGAGGTTGAAGGTAAGAGTAGGGTTTAGTGCTTAAGGATGAATGAACCTATTGTCTCATTTAGGCTTATGGTGAACTTGACTCTTTAGGTATGGGTTGGGGTTAATATTTGTGTGAGGGTTAGAAAGTGTGTGAGGTTAAGAGTTGGGGTCAGGCTTGCGGCTTGTGTGTTACATCCGTTTTGGTTGTGGATAAGTTTAGCTCTCTGTCTAGTTTAAGGGATTGGATTACAATAAAGGTGATATGGAGGCTTGGATTGAAGGTGATGGATAGTGTTAAGTTAGGTTCAGGCGAAGGGTGACGGTTAGGAGTAAGGTTAGTTGTAGGGGGAGCTGCATGTTCACATCAGATTTGGGGTTAGGATTAGGCTTAGCTTTAGGGTAGACATATGGTTAGGGTTAGGGCTTGGTTTAGGCTGAGCCTTAGGTTAGGGTTCAGTTTAAGGTTAGGAGTCTACAGAATTACACCTAGGCTTAGGGTTACACCTCTTTTTAGGTTTAGACCTAGGGCTAGGTTTTGACCTAGGTTAGGGCTAGGATTAGGGTTGGTTTTAATATAGGATTTAGGTTTGAGGTTTCATTTAAGTGTAGGATTATTGGAAGTACATCTGCTCTCCCTGGTTTTCCTTCACGATCACAATGTTTCTGAGATTCATGGTTTAAGGAAAATCTTGCTCCTTGCCGGGTTCAAGGCAAAAAGGCGCCACCGGCAGTTTGTTTTTCCGTCAAACTTACCCTCGCTCTTTGAGAACCTTGGGTCTTTGGGAAAGCCGTGAGTCTAGCAAGATTTTTCATGTTCAAATGTGCCCTAAGCATTGGGTTCTACCTCTGAGCAATACAGCCCGTGGAATTCCTGAGAATCTGGAACCTGCCATGAAGTTCAGCCTGCGTTTTATTCACACGAAGAAGCTCCTTCGAGGTTCCCATGCCTCTGTACACTGATGCTTCCAGCAACGTCATGTCTCAAAAGTCAATAGTGCTTCTCTGAGTTTCACTGGTCTAGCGTAAAGGGTGAAGCGCCTGGGTTCCCGTGCTTCACTACTGTATGGCCTCAAGATGATGTTTGTAGGCACAGCGGCAAATCCATCGGTGGCAATTCTCTCATATTGTCATTGCGATGGGAAGATTCCTTATTGGCTAGGAAATGTTTTACCGTGGAAGACGGGTCACCACAGAGCTGTCTCTTTTGGGTTGAGACAAAGTTTGCTGAATTTACCTGCCAGCAGTTGCGTGTCCTCCCTTTCTTTTTTTTTTTTTTTGGGTGGAGGTGCAGGGGAATGAATCTCCCTTTCTTTTAAGGTCGATGGAGGCGCACGAGTGTAAGGAGAACGATGAATAGTGGCCTTTCATAACCCAGGATCATCAGAAACCACAGAGTAAATTTTAGGAACGTAGACATAGGACAGCGGAGAAAACTTCACTCAGGGACTTCAGTGAACTCTCCTTACAATGCTGAGGCCTGACACGCCTAGTGCCTGGGGGCAACCTGGCTCCTGCCCTAGGTAGTTTTGTGGAGAGTGCCTCCCTCAGGTGGTGCCTTTTCTCTCCCAGCAATATTGCTCTGTGAAATTCTGCAACTGATAAAAACTATTTTCCATGGGTATTTCCTTTCACCTCATTGGCCTCCTCTTTGAAGTACAAATGCTTTTCTACATGGGTGCTGCCTCCCTGAGCTTTCCTTTGTCTTGGCTCAATGGATGCAGATTCCTGTGCTGAATACATGCTGGACTGGCACAGCTGGGTGCTTGTCAGTATACCTGGCACAGGCAGCAATTCTTTTGTCAAAACCCACCTGGCTTGATCAAGGTTCCTTATTCTCCTGAAAAAGATTTTTATCCAAATTCTAGAGGAGCACCAGTGTGCCTATGGGAGCTACACCCGGGCTTGCTGAACAGAGGCTCCGGAGTTTTCATTTTCTGACTAAAATTCAACAAGGAATTTCATGGATCTAAAGAAACCGTGAATTGTGGACCTACCAGATTCTAACATCTTCATTGTCTAATGGAAGCTTAAGTTTCCCAGTCCGATCCGGCTGCAACTTCATTTCTAGCAATGGCCATTCAATTGTGGATGTTCAGCTTTCTTCGGTATTCTCTTATACCTGCATGTTCCCGCGCCACGTTAAGAGCACCCGGTGGAGGTTTATGTGACTCAGGACAACTCTTTATTTCAGGCGTCTAGAACAAAGGGAATTCACAGGGGTTGATGATCACTTATTAAACTCCCGTTTCTTTATAGTGCCAACTGTTGACACTTCCACATCTGAGGGCAAAGAGCTCGTGCAGCATTGTATTCTCAGTTCAGCCACGCCGCCTGCAGTTTCTTCCTTGCAGAAAAATCTTTCCCAGTGTACTTCTTTAAATGCTGCAAAATAGTGGGACAGAAGATTTCGGTATAGCCTTAACTTTAGATGGGCATAGGTACAAGCATGTGGCCATTTTTAGAGACATTGTTAGAGTTCAGGTTAGAGTTACTGCTGCGTGAGTATTCGGTTTATGGTAAGGTTATGGATCAAATGTAGGGTGAGTGTGAGGTTGAAGGTAAGAGTAGGGTTTAGTGCTTAAGGATGAATGAACCTATTGTCTCATTTAGGCTTATGGTGAACTTGACTCTTTAGGTATGGGTTGGGGTTAATATTTGTGTGAGGGATAGAAAGTGTGTGAGGTTAAGAGTTGGGGTCAGGCTTGCGGCTTGTGTGTTACATCCGTTTTGGTTGTGGATAAGTTTAGCTCTCTGTCTAGTTTAAAGGATTGGATTACAATAAAGGTGATATGGAGGCTTGGATTGAAGGTGATGGATAGAGTTAAGTTAGGTTCAGGCGAAGGGTGACGGTTAGGAGTAAGGTTAGTTGTAGGGGGAGCTGCATGTTCACATCAGATTTGGGGTTAGGATTAGGCTTAGCCTTAGGGTAGACATATGGTTAGGGTTAGGGCTTGGTTTAGGCTGAGCCTTAGGTTAGGGTTCAGTTTAAGGTTAGGAGTCTACAGAATTACACCTAGGCTTAGGGTTACACCTCTTTTTAGGTTTAGACCTAGGGCTAGGTTTTGACCTAGGTTAGGGCTAGGATTAGGGTTGGTTTTAATATAGGATTTAGGTTTGAGGTTTCATTGAAGTGTAGGATTATTGGAAGTACATCTGCTCTCCCTGGTTTTCCTTCACGATCACAATGTTTCTGAGATTCATGGTTTAAGGAAAATCTTGCTCCTTGCCGGTTTCAAGGCAAAAAGGCGCCACCGGCAGTTTGTTTTTCCATCAAACTTACCCTCGCTCTTTGAGAACCTTGGGTCTTTGGGAAAGCCGTGAGTCCAGCAAGATTTTTCAGTTCAAATGTGCCCTAAGCATTGGGTTCTACCTCTGAGCAATACAGCCCGTGGAATTCCTGAGAATCTGGAACCTGCCATGAAGTTCAGCCTGCGTTTTATTCACACGAAGAAGCTCCTTCGAGGTTCCCATGCCTCTGTACACTGATGCTTCCAGCAACGTCATGTCTCAAAAGTCAATAGTGCTTCTCTGAGTTTCACTGGTCTAGCGTAAAGGGTGAAGCGCCTGGGTTCCCGTGCTTCACTACTGTATGGCCTCAAGATGATGTTTGTAGGCACAGCGGCAAATCCATCGGTGGCAATTCTCTCATATTGTCATTGCGATGGGAAGATTCCTTATTGGCTAGGAAATGTTTTACCGTGGAAGACGGGTCACCACAGAGCTGTCTCTTTTGGGTTGAGACAAAGTTTGCTGAATTTACCTGCCAGCAGTTGCGTGTCCTCCCTTTCTTTCTTTCTTTTTTTTTTTTTTTTTTTTTGTGGAGGTGCAGGGGAATGAATCTCCCTTTCTTTTAAGGTCGATGGAGGCGCACGAGTGTAAGGAGAACGATGAATAGTGGCCTTTCATAACCCAGGATCATCAGAAACCACAGAGTAAATTTTAGGAACGTAGACATAGGACAGCGGAGAAAACTTCACTCAGGGACTTCAGTGAACTCTCCTTACAATGCTGAGGCCTGACACGCCTAGTGCCTGGGGGCAACCTGGCTCCTGCCCTAGGTAGTTTTGTGGAGAGTGCCTCCCTCAGTTGGTGCCTTTTCTCTCCCAGCAATATTGCTCTGTGAAATTCTGCAACTGATAAAAACTATTTGCCATGGGTATTTCCTTTCACCTCATTGGCCTCCTCTTTGAAGTACAAATGCTTTTCTACACGGGTGCTGCCTCCCTGAGCTTTCCTTTGTCTTGGCTCAATGGATGCAGATTCCTGTGCTGAATACATCCTGGACTGGCACAGCTGGGTGCTTGTCAGTATACCTGGCACAGGCAGCAATTCTTTTGTCAAAACCCACCTGGCTTGATCAAGGTTCCTTATTCTCCTGAAAAAGATTTTTATCCAAATTCTAGAGGAGCACCAGTGTGCCTATGGGAGCTACACCTGGGCTTGCTGAACAGAGGCTCCGGAGTTTTCATTTTCTGACTAAAATTCAACAAGGAATTTCATGGATCTAAAGAAACCGTGAATTGTGGACCTACCAGATTCTAACATCTTCATTGTCTAATGGAAGCTTAAGTTTCCCAGTCCGATCCGGCTGCAACTTCATTTCTAGCAATGGCCATTCAATTGTGGATGTTCAGCTTTCTTCGGAATTCTCTTATACCTGCATGTTCCCGCGCCACGTTAAGACCACCCGGTGGAGGTTTATGTGACTCAGGACAACTCTTTATTTCAGGCGTCTAGAACAAAGGGAATTCACAGGGGTTGATGATCACTTATTAAACTCCCGTTTCTTTATAGTGCCAACTGTTGACACTTCCACATCTGAGGGCAAAGAGCTCGTGCAGCATTGTATTCTCAGTTCAGCCACGCCGCCTGCAGTTTCTTCCTTGCAGAAAAATCTTTCCCAGTGTACTTCTTTAAATGCTGCAAAATAGTGGGACAGAAGATTTCGGTATAGCCTTAACTTTAGATGGGCATAGGTACAAGCATGTGGCCATTTTTAGAGACATTGTTAGAGTTCAGGTTAGAGTTACTGCTGCGTGAGTATTCGGTTTATGGTAAGGTTATGGATCAATTGTAGGGTGAGTGTGAGGTTGAAGGTAAGAGTAGGGTTTAGTGCTTAAGGATGAATGAACCTATTGTCTCATTTAGGCTTATGGTGAACTTGACTCTTTAGGTATGGGTTGGGGTTAATATTTGTGTGAGGGATAGAAAGTGTGTGAGGTTAAGAGTTGGGGTCAGGCTTGCGGCTTGTGTGTTACATCCGTTTTGGTTGTGGATAAGTTTAGCTCTTTGTCTAGTTTAAGTGATTGGATTACAATAAAGGTGATATGGAGGCTTGGATTGAAGGTGATGGATAGAGTTAAGTTAGGTTCAGGCGAAGGGTGACGGTTAGGAGTAAGGTTAGTTGTAGGGGCAGCTGCATGTTCACATCAGATTTGGGGTTAGGATTAGGCTTAGCCTTAGGGTAGACATATGGTTAGGGTTAGGGCTTGGTTTAGGCTGAGCCTTAGGTTAGGGTTCAGTTTAAGGTTAGGAGTCTACAGAATTACACCTAGGCTTAGGGTTACACCTCTTTTTAGGTTTAGACCTAGGGCTAGGTTTTGACCTAGGTTAGGGCTAGGATTAGGGTTGGTTTTAATATAGGATTTAGGTTTGAGGTTTCATTTAAGTGTAGGATTATTGGAAGTACATCTGCTCTCCCTGGTTTTCCTTCACGATCACAATGTTTCTGAGATTCATGGTTTAAGGAAAATCTTGCTCCTTGCCGGTTTCAAGGCAAAAAGGCGCCACCGGCAGTTTGTTTTTCCGTCAAACTTACCCTCGCTCTTTGAGAACCTTGGGTCTTTGGGAAAGCCGTGAGTCCAGCAAGATTTTTCAGTTCAAATGTGCCCTAAGCATTGGGTTCTACCTCTGAGCAATACAGCCCGTGGAATTCCTGAGAATCTGGAACCTGCCATGAAGTTCAGCCTGCGTTTTATTCACACGAAGAAGCTCCGTCGAGGTTCCCATGCCTCTGTACACTGATGCTTCCAGCAACGTCATGTCTCACAGGTCAATAGTGCTTCTCTGAGTTTCACTGGTCTAGCGTAAAGGGTGAAGCGCCTGGGTTCCCGTGCTTCACTACTGTATGGCCTCAAGATGATGTTTGTAGGCACAGCGGCAAATCCATCGGCGGCAATTCTCTCATATTGTCATTGCGATGGGAAGATTCCTTATTGGCTAGGAAATGTTTTACCGTGGAAGACGGGTCACCACAGAGCTGTCTCTTTTGGGTTGAGACAAAGTTTGCTGAATTTACCTGCCAGCAGTTGCGTGTCCTCCCTTTCTTTTTTTTTTTGGTGGAGGTGCAGGGGAATGAATCTCCCTTTCTTTTAAGGTCGATGGAGGCGCACGAGTGTAAGGAGAACGATGAATAGTGGCCTTTCATAACCCAGGATCATCAGAAACCACAGAGTAAATTTTAGGAACGTAGACATAGGACAGCGGAGAAAACTTCACTCAGGGACTTCAGTGAACTCTCCTTACAATGCTGAGGCCTGACACGCCTAGTGCCTGGGGGCAACCTGGCTCCTGCCCTAGGTAGTTTTGTGGAGAGTGCCTCCCTCAGGTGGTGCCTTTTCTCTCCCAGCAATATTGCTCTGTGAAATTCTGCAACTGATAAAAACTATTTGCCATGGGTATTTCCTTTCACCTCATTGGCCTCCTCTTTGAAGTACAAATGCTTTTCTACATGGGTGCTGCCTCCCTGAGCTTTCCTTTGTCTTGGCTCAATGGATGCAGATTCCTGTGCTGAATACATGCTGGACTGGCACAGCTGGGTGCTTGTCAGTATACCTGGCACAGGCAGCAATTCTTTTGTCAAAACCCACCTGGCTTGATCAAGGTTCCTTATTCTCCTGAAAAAGATTTTTATCCAAATTCTAGAGGAGCACCAGTGTGCCTATGGGAGCTACACCCGGGCTTGCTGAACAGAGGCTCCGGAGTTTTCATTTTCTGACTAAAATTCAACAAGGAATTTCATGGATCTAAAGAAACCGTGAATTGTGGACCTACCAGATTCTAACATCTTCATTGTCTAATGGAAGCTTAAGTTTCCCAGTCCGATCCGGCTGCAACTTCATTTCTAGCAATGGCCATTCAATTGTGGATGTTCAGCTTTCTTCGGAATTCTCTTATACCTGCATGTTCCCGCGCCACGTTAAGACCACCCGGTGGAGGTTTATGTGACTCAGGACAACTCTTTATTTCAGGCGTCTAGAACAAAGGGAATTCACAGGGGTTGATGATCACTTATTAAACTCCCGTTTCTTTATAGTGCCAACTGTTGACACTTCCACATCTGAGGGCAAAGAGCTCGTGCAGCATTGTATTCTCAGTTCAGCCACGCCGCCTGCAGTTTCTTCCTTGCAGAAAAATCTTTCCCAGTGTACTTCTTTAAATGCTGCAAAATAGTGGGACAGAAGATTTCGGTATAGCCTTAACTTTAGATGGGCATAGGTACAAGCATGTGGCCATTTTTAGAGACATTGTTAGAGTTCAGGTTAGAGTTACTGCTGCGTGAGTATTCGGTTTATGGTAAGGTTATGGATCAAATGTAGGGTGAGTGTGAGGTTGAAGGTAAGAGTAGGGTTTAGTGCTTAAGGATGAATGAACCTATTGTCTCATTTAGGCTTATGGTGAACTTGACTCTTTAGGTATGGGTTGGGGTTAATATTTGTGTGAGGGATAGAAAGTGTGTGAGGTTAAGAGTTGGGGTCAGGCTTGCGGCTTGTGTGTTACATCCGTTTTGGTTGTGGATAAGTTTAGCTCTCTGTCTAGTTTAAAGGATTGGATTACAATAAAGGTGATATGGAGGCTTGGATTGAAGGTGATGGATAGAGTTAAGTTAGGTTCAGGCGAAGGGTGACGGTTAGGAGTAAGGTTAGTTGTAGGGGGAGCTGCATGTTCACATCAGATTTGGGGTTAGGATTAGGCTTAGCCTTAGGGTAGACATATGGTTAGGGTTAGGGCTTGGTTTAGGCTGAGCCTTAGGTTAGGGTTCAGTTTAAGGTTAGGAGTCTACAGAATTACACCTAGGCTTAGGGTTACACCTCTTTTTAGGTTTAGACCTAGGGCTAGGTTTTGACCTAGGTTAGGGCTAGGATTAGGGTTGGTTTTAATATAGGATTTAGGTTTGAGGTTTCATTTAAGTTTAGGATTATTGGAAGTACATCTGCTCTCCCTGGTTTTCCTTCACGATCACAATGTTTCTGAGATTCATGGTTTAAGGAAAATCTTGCTCCTTGCCGGTTTCAAGGCAAAAAGGCGCCACCGGCAGTTTGTTTTTCCGTCAAACTTACCCTCGCTCTTTGAGAACCTTGGGTCTTTGGGAAAGCCGTGCGTCCAGCAAGATTTTTCAGTTCAAATGTGCCCTAAGCATTGGGTTCTACCTCTGAGCAATACAGCCCGTGGAATTCCTGAGAATCTGGAACCTGCCATGAAGTTCAGCCTGCGTTTTATTCACACGAAGAAGCTCCTTCCAGGTTCCCATGCCTCTGTACACTGATGCTTCCAGCAACGTCATGTCTCACAGGTCAATAGTGCTTCTCTGAGTTTCACTGGTCTAGCGTAAAGGGTGAAGCGCCTGGGTTCCCGTGCTTCACTACTGTATGGCCTCAAGATGATGTTTGTAGGCACAGCGGCAAATCCATCGGTGGCAATTCTCTCATATTGTCATTGCGATGGGAAGATTCCTTATTGGCTAGGAAATGTTTTACCGTGGAAGACGGGTCACCACAGAGCTGTCTCTTTTGGGTTGAGACAAAGTTTGCTGAATTTACCTGCCAGCAGTTGCGTGTCCTCACTTTCTTATTTTTTTTTTTTGGTGGAGGTGCAGGGGAATGAATCTCCCTTTCTTTTAAGGTCGATGGAGGCGCACGAGTGTAAGGAGAACGATGAATAGTGGCCTTTCATAACCCAGGATCATCAGAAACCACAGAGTAAATTTTAGGAACGTAGACATAGGACAGCGGAGAAAACTTCACTCAGGGACTTCAGTGAACTCTCCTTACAATGCTGAGGCCTGACACGCCTAGTGCCTGGGGGCAACCTGGCTCCTGCCCTAGGTAGTTTTGTGGAGAGTGCCTCCCTCAGGTGGTGCCTTTTCTCTCCCAGCAATATTGCTCTGTGAAATTCTGCAACTGATAAAAACTATTTGCCATGGGTATTTCCTTTCACCTCATTGGCCTCCTCTTTGAAGTACAAATGCTTTTCTACACGGGTGCTGCCTCCCTGAGCTTTCCTTTGTCTTGGCTCAATGGATGCAGATTCCTGTGCTGAATACATGCTGGACTGGCACAGCTGGGTGCTTGTCAGTATACCTGGCACAGGCAGCAATTCTTTTGTCAAAACCCACCTGGCTTGATCAAGGTTCCTTATTCTCCTGAAAAAGATTTTTATCCAAATTCTAGAGGAGCACCAGTGTGCCTATGGGAGCTACACCCGGGCTTGCTGAACAGAGGCTCCGGAGTTTTCATTTTCTGACTAAAATTCAACAAGGAATTTCATGGATCTAAAGAAACCGTGAATTGTGGACCTACCAGATTCTAACATCTTCATTGTCTAATGGAAGCTTAAGTTTCCCAGTCCGATCCGGCTGCAACTTCATTTCTAGCAATGGCCATTCAATTGTGGATGTTCAGCTTTCTTCGGAATTCTCTTATACCTGCATGTTCCCGCGCCACGTTAAGACCACCCGGTGGAGGTTTATGTGACTCAGGACAACTCTTTATTTCAGGCGTCTAGAACAAAGGGAATTCACAGGGGTTGATGATCACTTATTAAACTCCCGTTTCTTTATAGTGCCAACTGTTGACACTTCCACATCTGAGGGCAAAGAGCTCGTGCAGCATTGTATTCTCAGTTCAGCCACGCCGCCTGCAGTTTCTTCCTTGCAGAAAAATCTTTCCCAGTGTACTTCTTTAAATGCTGCAAAATAGTGGGACAGAAGATTTCGGTATAGCCTTAACTTTAGATGGGCATAGGTACAAGCATGTGGCCATTTTTAGAGACATTGTTAGAGTTCAGGTTAGAGTTACTGCTGCGTGAGTATTCGGTTTATGGTAAGGTTATGGATCAAATGTAGGGTGAGTGTGAGGTTGAAGGTAAGAGTAGGGTTTAGTGCTTAAGGATGAATGAACCTATTGTCTCATTTAGGCTTATGGTGAACTTGACTCTTTAGGTATGGGTTGGGGTTAATATTTGTGTGAGGGATAGAAAGTGTGTGAGGTTAAGAGTTGGGGTCAGGCTTGCGGCTTGTGTGTTACATCCGTTTTGGTTGTGGATAAGTTTAGCTCTCTGTCTAGTTTAAAGGATTGGATTACAATAAAGGTGATATGGAGGCTTGGATTGAAGGTGATGGATAGAGTTAAGTTAGGTTCAGGCGAAGGGTGACGGTTAGGAGTAAGGTTAGTTGTAGGGGGAGCTGCATGTTCACATCAGATTTGGGGTTAGGATTAGGCTTAGCCTTAGGGTAGACATATGGTTAGGGTTAGGGCTTGGTTTAGGCTGAGCCTTAGGTTAGGGTTCAGTTTAAGGTTAGGAGTCTACAGAATTACACCTAGGCTTAGGGTTACACCTCTTTTTAGGTTTAGACCTAGGGCTAGGTTTTGACCTAGGTTAGGGCTAGGATTAGGGTTGGTTTTAATATAGGATTTAGGTTTGAGGTTTCATTGAAGTGTAGGATTATTGGAAGTACATCTGCTCTCCCTGGTTTTCCTTCACGATCACAATGTTTCTGAGATTCATGGTTTAAGGAAAATCTTGCTCCTTGCCGGTTTCAAGGCAAAAAGGCGCCACCGGCAGTTTGTTTTTCCATCAAACTTACCCTCGCTCTTTGAGAACCTTGGGTCTTTGGGAAAGCCGTGAGTCCAGCAAGATTTTTCAGTTCAAATGTGCCCTAAGCATTGGGTTCTACCTCTGAGCAATACAGCCCGTGGAATTCCTGAGAATCTGGAACCTGCCATGAAGTTCAGCCTGCGTTTTATTCACACGAAGAAGCTCCTTCGAGGTTCCCATGCCTCTGTACACTGATGCTTCCAGCAACGTCATGTCTCAAAAGTCAATAGTGCTTCTCTGAGATTCACTGGTCTATCGTAAAGGGTGAAGCGCCTGGGTTCCCGTGCTTCACTACTGTATGGCCTCAAGATGATGTTTGTAGGCACAGCGGCAAATCCATCGGTGGCAATTCTCTCATATTGTCATTGCGATGGGAAGATTCCTTATTGGCTAGGAAATGTTTTACCGTGGAAGACGGGTCACCACAGAGCTGTCTCTTTTGGGTTGAGACAAAGTTTGCTGAATTTACCTGCCAGCAGTTGCGTGTCCTCCCTTTCTTTCTTTCTTTTTTTTTTTTTTTGTGGAGGTGCAGGGGAATGAATCTCCCTTTCTTTTAAGGTCGATGGAGGCGCACGAGTGTAAGGAGAACGATGAATAGTGGCCTTTCATAACCCAGGATCATCAGAAACCACAGAGTAAATTTTAGGAACGTAGACATAGGACAGCGGAGAAAACTTCACTCAGGGACTTCAGTGAACTCTCCTTACAATGCTGAGGCCTGACACGCCTAGTGCCTGGGGGCAACCTGGCTCCTGCCCTAGGTAGTTTTGTGGAGAGTGCCTCCCTCAGGTGGTGCCTTTTCTCTCCCAGCAATATTGCTCTGTGAAATTCTGCAACTGATAAAAACTATTTGCCATGGGTATTTCCTTTCACCTCATTGGCCTCCTCTTTGAAGTACAAATGCTTTTCTACATGGGTGCTGCCTCCCTGAGCTTTCCTTTGTCTTGGCTCAATGGATGCAGATTCCTGTGCTGAATACATGCTGGACTGGCACAGCTGGGTGCTTGTCAGTATACCTGGCACAGGCAGCAATTCTTTTGTCAAAACCCACCTGGCTTGATCAAGGTTCCTTATTCTCCTGAAAAAGATTTTTATCCAAATTCTAGAGGAGCACCAGTGTGCCTATGGGAGCTAAACCCGGGCTTGCTGAACAGAGGCTCCGGAGTTTTCATTTTCTGACTAAAATTCAACAAGGAATTTCATGGATCTAAAGAAACCGTGAATTGTGGACCTACCAGATTCTAACATCTTCATTGTCTAATGGAAGCTTAAGTTTCCCAGTCCGATCCGGCTGCAACTTCATTTCTAGCAATGGCCATTCAATTGTGGATGTTCAGCTTTCTTCGGAATTCTCTTATACCTGCATGTTCCCGCGCCACGTTAAGACCACCCGGTGGAGGTTTATGTGACTCAGGACAACTCTTTATTTCAGGCGTCTAGAACAAAGGGAATTCACAGGGGTTGATGATCACTTATTAAACTCCCGTTTCTTTAGAGTGCCAACTGTTGACACTTCCACATCTGAGGGCAAAGAGCTCGTGCAGCATTGTATTCTCAGTTCAGCCACGCCGCCTGCAGTTTCTTCCTTGCAGAAAAATCTTTCCCAGTGTACTTCTTTAAATGCTGCAAAATAGTGGGACAGAAGATTTCGGTATAGCCTTAACTTTAGATGGGCATAGGTACAAGCATGTGGCCATTTTTAGAGACATTGTTAGAGTTCAGGTTAGAGTTACTGCTGCGTGAGTATTCGGTTTATGGTAAGGTTATGGATCAAATGTAGGGTGAGTGTGAGGTTGAAGGTAAGAGTAGGGTTTAGTGCTTAAGGATGAATGAACCTATTGTCTCATTTAGGCTTATGGTGAACTTGACTCTTTAGGTATGGGTTGGGGTTAATATTTGTGTGAGGGTTAGAAAGTGTGTGAGGTTAAGAGTTGGGGTCAGGCTTGTGGCTTGTGTGTTACATCCGTTTTGGCTGTGGATAAGTTTAGCTCTCTGTCTAGTTTAAGGGATTGGATTACAATAAAGGTGATATGGAGGCTTGGATTGAAGGTGATGGATAGAGTTAAGTTAGGTTCAGGCGAAGGGTGACGGTTAGGAGTAAGGTTAGTTGTAGGGGGAGCTGCATGTTCACATCAGATTTGGGGTTAGGATTAGGCTTAGCCTTAGGGTAGACATATGGTTAGGGTTAGGGCTTGGTTTAGGCTGAGCCTTAGGTTAGGGTTCAGTTTAAGGTTAGGAGTCTATAGAATTACACCTAGGCTTAGGGTTACACCTCTTTTTAGGTTTAGACCTAGGGCTAGGTTTTGACCTAGGTTAGGGCTAGGATTAGGGTTGGTTTTAATATAGGATTTAGGTTTGAGGTTTCATTGAAGTGTAGGATTATTGGAAGTACATCTGCTCTCCCTGGTTTTCCTTCACGATCACAATGTTTCTGAGATTCATGGTTTAAGGAAAATCTTGCTCCTTGCCGGTTTCAAGGCAAAAAGGCGCCACCGGCAGTTTGTTTTTCCGTCAAACTTACCCTCGCTCTTTGAGAACCTTGGGTCTTTGGGAAAGCCGTGAGTCCAGCAAGATTTTTCAGTTCAAATGTGCCCTAAGCATTGGGTTCTACCTCTGAGCAATACAGCCCGTGGAATTCCTGAGAATCTGGAACCTGCCATGAAGTTCAGCCTGCGTTTTATTCACACGAAGAAGCTCCGTCGAGGTTCCCATGCCTCTGTACACTGATGCTTCCAGCAACGTCATGTCTCACAGGTCAATAGTGCTTCTCTGAGTTTCACTGGTCTAGCGTAAAGGGTGAAGCGCCTGGGTTCCCGTGCTTCACTACTGTATGGCCTCAAGATGATGTTTGTAGGCACAGCGGCAAATCCATCGGCGGCAATTCTCTCATATTGTCATTGCGATGGGAAGATTCCTTATTGGCTAGGAAATGTTTTACCGTGGAAGACGGGTCACCACAGAGCTGTCTCTTTTGGGTTGAGACAAAGTTTGCTGAATTTACCTGCCAGCAGTTGCGTGTCCTCACTTTCTTTTTTTTTTTTTTTGGTGGAGGTGCAGGGGAATGAATCTCCCTTTCTTTTAAGGTCGATGGAGGCGCACGAGTGTAAGGAGAACGATGAATAGTGGCCTTTCATAACCCAGGATCATCAGAAACCACAGAGTAAATTTTAGGAACGTAGACATAGGACAGCGGAGAAAACTTCACTCAGGGACTTCAGTGAACTCTCCTTACAATGCTGAGGCCTGACACGCCTAGTGCCTGGGGGCAACCTGGCTCCTGCCCTAGGTAGTTTTGTGGAGAGTGCCTCCCTCAGGTGGTGCCTTTTCTCTCCCAGCAATATTGTTCTGTGAAATTCTGCAACTGATAAAAACTATTTGCCATGGGTATTTCCTTTCACCTCATTGGCCTCCTCTTTGAAGTACAAATGCTTTTCTACACGGGTGCTGCCTCCCTGAGCTTTCCTTTGTCTTGGCTCAATGGATGCAGATTCCTGTGCTGAATACATGCTGGACTGGCACAGCTGGGTGCTTGTCAGTATACCTGGCACAGGCAGCAATTCTTTTGTCAAAACCCACCTGGCTTGATCAAGGTTCCTTATTCTCCTGAAAAAGATTTTTATCCAAATTCTAGAGGAGCACCAGTGTGCCTATGGGAGCTACACCCGGGCTTGCTGAACAGAGGCTCCGGAGTTTTCATTTTCTGACTAAAATTCAACAAGGAATTTCATGGATCTAAAGAAACCGTGAATTGTGGACCTACCAGATTCTAACATCTTCATTGTCTAATGGAAGCTTAAGTTTCCCAGTCCGATCCGGCTGCAACTTCATTTCTAGCAATGGCCATTCAATTGTGGATGTTCAGCTTTCTTCGGAATTCTCTTATACCTGCATGTTCCCGCGCCACGTTAAGACCACCCGGTGGAGGTTTATGTGACTCAGGACAACTCTTTATTTCAGGCGTCTAGAACAAAGGGAATTCACAGGGGTTGATGATCACTTATTAAACTCCCGTTTCTTTATAGTGCCAACTGTTGACACTTCCACATCTGAGGGCAAAGAGCTCGTGCAGCATTGTATTCTCAGTTCAGCCACGCCGCCTGCAGTTTCTTCCTTGCAGAAAAATCTTTCCCAGTGTACTTCTTTAAATGCTGCAAAATAGTGGGACAGAAGATTTCGGTATAGCCTTAACTTTAGATGGGCATAGGTACAAGCATGTGGCCATTTTTAGAGACATTGTTAGAGTTCAGGTTAGAGTTACTGCTGCGTGAGTATTCGGTTTATGGTAAGGTTATGGATCAAATGTAGGGTGAGTGTGAGGTTGAAGGTAAGAGTAGGGTTTAGTGCTTAAGGATGAATGAACCTATTGTCTCATTTAGGCTTATGGTGAACTTGACTCTTTAGGTATGGGTTGGGGTTAATATTTGTGTGAGGGATAGAAAGTGTGTGAGGTTAAGAGTTGGGGTCAGGCTTGCGGCTTGTGTGTTACATCCGTTTTGGCTGTGGATAAGTTTAGCTCTCTGTCTAGTTTAAGGGATTGGATTACAATAAAGGTGATATGGAGGCTTGGATTGAAGGTGATGGATAGAGTTAAGTTAGGTTCAGGCGAAGGGTGACGGTTAGGAGTAAGGTTAGTTGTAGGGGGAGCTGCATGTTCACATCAGATTTGGGGTTAGGATTAGGCTTAGCCTTAGGGTAGACATATGGTTAGGGTTAGGGCTTGGTTTAGGCTGAGCCTTAGGTTAGGGTTCAGTTTAAGGTTAGGAGTCTACAGAATTACACCTAGGCTTAGGGTTACACCTCTTTTTAGGTTTAGACCTAGGGCTAGGTTTTGACCTAGGTTAGGGCTAGGATTAGGGTTGGTTTTAATATAGGATTTAGGTTTGAGGTTTCATTGAAGTGTAGGATTATTGGAAGTACATCTGCTCTCCCTGGTTTTCCTTCACGATCACAATGTTTCTGAGATTCATGGTTTAAGGAAAATCTTGCTCCTTGCCGGTTTCAAGGCAAAAAGGCGCCACCGGCAGTTTGTTTTTCCGTCAAACTTACCCTCGCTCTTTGAGAACCTTGGGTCTTTGGGAAAGCCGTGAGTCCAGCAAGATTTTTCAGTTCAAATGTGCCCTAAGCATTGGGTTCTACCTCTGAGCAATACAGCCCGTGGAATTCCTGAGAATCTGGAACCTGCCATGAAGTTCAGCCTGCGTTTTATTCACACGAAGAAGCTCCGTCGAGGTTCCCATGCCTCTGTACACTGATGCTTCCAGCAACGTCATGTCTCACAGGTCAATAGTGCTTCTCTGAGTTTCACTGGTCTAGCGTAAAGGGTGAAGCGCCTGGGTTCCCGTGCTTCACTACTGTATGGCCTCAAGATGATGTTTGTAGGCACAGCGGCAAATCCATCGGCGGCAATTCTCTCATATTGTCATTGCGATGGGAAGATTCCTTATTGGCTAGGAAATGTTTTACCGTGGAAGACGGGTCACCACAGAGCTGTCTCTTTTGGGTTGAGACAAAGTTTGCTGAATTTACCTGCCAGCAGTTGCGTGTCCTCACTTTCTTTTTTTTTTTTTTTGGTGGAGGTGCAGGGGAATGAATCTCCCTTTCTTTTAAGGTCGATGGAGGCGCACGAGTGTAAGGAGAACGATGAATAGTGGCCTTTCATAACCCAGGATCATCAGAAACCACAGAGTAAATTTTAGGAACGTAGACATAGGACAGCGGAGAAAACTTCACTCAGGGACTTCAGTGAACTCTCCTTACAATGCTGAGGCCTGACACGCCTAGTGCCTGGGGGCAACCTGGCTCCTGCCCTAGGTAGTTTTGTGGAGAGTGCCTCCCTCAGGTGGTGCCTTTTCTCTCCCAGCAATATTGTTCTGTGAAATTCTGCAACTGATAAAAACTATTTGCCATGGGTATTTCCTTTCACCTCATTGGCCTCCTCTTTGAAGTACAAATGCTTTTCTACACGGGTGCTGCCTCCCTGAGCTTTCCTTTGTCTTGGCTCAATGGATGCAGATTCCTGTGCTGAATACATGCTGGACTGGCACAGCTGGGTGCTTGTCAGTATACCTGGCACAGGCAGCAATTCTTTTGTCAAAACCCACCTGGCTTGATCAAGGTTCCTTATTCTCCTGAAAAAGATTTTTATCCAAATTCTAGAGGAGCACCAGTGTGCCTATGGGAGCTACACCCGGGCTTGCTGAACAGAGGCTCCGGAGTTTTCATTTTCTGACTAAAATTCAACAAGGAATTTCATGGATCTAAAGAAACCGTGAATTGTGGACCTACCAGATTCTAACATCTTCATTGTCTAATGGAAGCTTAAGTTTCCCAGTCCGATCCGGCTGCAACTTCATTTCTAGCAATGGCCATTCAATTGTGGATGTTCAGCTTTCTTCGGAATTCTCTTATACCTGCATGTTCCCGCGCCACGTTAAGACCACCCGGTGGAGGTTTATGTGACTCAGGACAACTCTTTATTTCAGGCGTCTAGAACAAAGGGAATTCACAGGGGTTGATGATCACTTATTAAACTCCCGTTTCTTTATAGTGCCAACTGTTGACACTTCCACATCTGAGGGCAAAGAGCTCGTGCAGCATTGTATTCTCAGTTCAGCCACGCCGCCTGCAGTTTCTTCCTTGCAGAAAAATCTTTCCCAGTGTACTTCTTTAAATGCTGCAAAATAGTGGGACAGAAGATTTCGGTATAGCCTTAACTTTAGATGGGCATAGGTACAAGCATGTGGCCATTTTTAGAGACATTGTTAGAGTTCAGGTTAGAGTTACTGCTGCGTGAGTATTCGGTTTATGGTAAGGTTATGGATCAAATGTAGGGTGAGTGTGAGGTTGAAGGTAAGAGTAGGGTTTAGTGCTTAAGGATGAATGAACCTATTGTCTCATTTAGGCTTATGGTGAACTTGACTCTTTAGGTATGGGTTGGGGTTAATATTTGTGTGAGGGATAGAAAGTGTGTGAGGTTAAGGGTTGGGGTCAGGCTTGCGGCTTGTGTGTTACATCCGTTTTGGTTGTGGATAAGTTTAGCTCTCTGTCTAGTTTAAAGGATTGGATTACAATAAAGGTGATATGGAGGCTTGGATTGAAGGTGATGGATAGAGTTAGGTTAGGTTCAGGCGAAGGGTGACGGTTAGGAGTAAGGTTAGTTGTAGGGGGAGCTGCATGTTCACATCAGATTTGGGGTTAGGATTAGGCTTAGCCTTAGGGTAGACATATGGTTAGGGTTAGGGCTTGGTTTAGGCTGAGCCTTAGGTTAGGGTTCAGTTTAAGGTTAGGAGTCTACAGAATTACACCTAGGCTTAGGATTACACCTCTTTTTAGGTTTAGACCTAGGGCTAGGTTTTGACCTAGGTTAGGGCTAGGATTAGGGTTGGTTTTAATATAGGATTTAGGTTTGAGGTTTCATTGAAGTGTAGGATTATTGGAAGTACATCTGCTCTCCCTGGTTTTCCTTCACGATCACAATGTTTCTGAGATTCATGGTTTAAGGAAAATCTTGCTCCTTGCCGGTTTCAAGGCAAAAAGGCGCCACCGGCAGTTTGTTTTTCCATCAAACTTACCCTCGCTCTTTGAGAACCTTGGGTCTTTGGGAAAGCCGTGAGTCCAGCAAGATTTTTCAGTTCAAATGTGCCCTAAGCATTGGGTTCTACCTCTGAGCAATACAGCCCGTGGAATTCCTGAGAATCTGGAACCTGCCATGAAGTTCAGCCTGCGTTTTATTCACACGAAGAAGCTCCTTCGAGGTTCCCATGCCTCTGTACACTGATGCTTCCAGCAACGTCATGTCTCAAAAGTCAATAGTGCTTCTCTGAGTTTCACTGGTCTAGCGTAAAGGGTGAAGCGCCTGGGTTCCCGTGCTTCACTACTGTATGGCCTCAAGATGATGTTTGTAGGCACAGCGGCAAATCCATCGGTGGCAATTCTCTCATATTGTCATTGCGATGGGAAGATTCCTTATTGGCTAGGAAATGTTTTACCGTGGAAGACGGGTCACCACAGAGCTGTCTCTTTTGGGTTGAGACAAAGTTTGCTGAATTTACCTGCCAGCAGTTGCGTGTCCTCACTTTCTTATTTTTTTTTTTTGGTGGAGGTGCAGGGGAATGAATCTCCCTTTCTTTTAAGGTCGATGGAGGCGCACGAGTGTAAGGAGAACGATGAATAGTGGCCTTTCATAACCCAGGATCATCAGAAACCACAGAGTAAATTTTAGGAACGTAGACATAGGACAGCGGAGAAAACTTCACTCAGGGACTTCAGTGAACTCTCCTTACAATGCTGAGGCCTGACACGCCTAGTGCCTGGGGGCAACCTGGCTCCTGCCCTAGGTAGTTTTGTGGAGAGTGCCTCCCTCAGGTGGTGCCTTTTCTCTCCCAGCAATATTGCTCTGTGAAATTCTGCAACTGATAAAAACTATTTGCCATGGGTATTTCCTTTCACCTCATTGGCCTCCTCTTTGAAGTACAAATGCTTTTCTACACGGGTGCTGCCTCCCTGAGCTTTCCTTTGTCTTGGCTCAATGGATGCAGATTCCTGTGCTGAATACATGCTGGACTGGCACAGCTGGGTGCTTGTCAGTATACCTGGCACAGGCAGCAATTCTTTTGTCAAAACCCACCTGGCTTGATCAAGGTTCCTTATTCTCCTGAAAAAGATTTTTATCCAAATTCTAGAGGAGCACCAGTGTGCCTATGGGAGCTACACCCGGGCTTGCTGAACAGAGGCTCCGGAGTTTTCATTTTCTGACTAAAATTCAACAAGGAATTTCATGGATCTAAAGAAACCGTGAATTGTGGACCTACCAGATTCTAACATCTTCATTGTCTAATGGAAGCTTAAGTTTCCCAGTCCGATCCGGCTGCAACTTCATTTCTAGCAATGGCCATTCAATTGTGGATGTTCAGCTTTCTTCGGAATTCTCTTATACCTGCATGTTCCCGCGCCACGTTAAGACCACCCGGTGGAGGTTTATGTGACTCAGGACAACTCTTTATTTCAGGCGTCTAGAACAAAGGGAATTCACAGGGGTTGATGATCACTTATTAAACTCCCGTTTCTTTATAGTGCCAACTGTTGACACTTCCACATCTGAGGGCAAAGAGCTCGTGCAGCATTGTATTCTCAGTTCAGCCACGCCGCCTGCAGTTTCTTCCTTGCAGAAAAATCTTTCCCAGTGTACTTCTTTAAATGCTGCAAAATAGTGGGACAGAAGATTTCGGTATAGCCTTAACTTTAGATGGGCATAGGTACAAGCATGTGGCCATTTTTAGAGACATTGTTAGAGTTCAGGTTAGAGTTACTGCTGCGTGAGTATTCGGTTTATGGTAAGGTTATGGATCAAATGTAGGGTGAGTGTGAGGTTGAAGGTAAGAGTAGGGTTTAGTGCTTAAGGATGAATGAACCTATTGTCTCATTTAGGCTTATGGTGAACTTGACTCTTTAGGTATGGGTTGGGGTTAATATTTGTGTGAGGGATAGAAAGTGTGTGAGGTTAAGAGTTGGGGTCAGGCTTGCGGCTTGTGTGTTACATCCGTTTTGGTTGTGGATAAGTTTAGCTCTCTGTCTAGTTTAAAGGATTGGATTACAATAAAGGTGATATGGAGGCTTGGATTGAAGGTGATGGATAGAGTTAGGTTAGGTTCAGGCGAAGGGTGACGGTTAGGAGTAAGGTTAGTTGTAGGGGGAGCTGCATGTTCACATCAGATTTGGGGTTAGGATTAGGTTTAGCCTTAGGGTAGACATATGGTTAGGGTTAGGGCTTGGTTTAGGCTGAGCCTTAGGTTAGGGTTCAGTTTAAGGTTAGGAGTCTACAGAATTACACCTAGGCTTAGGATTACACCTCTTTTTAGGTTTAGACCTAGGGCTAGGTTTTGACCTAGGTTAGGGCTAGGATTAGGGTTGGTTTTAATATAGGATTTAGGTTTGAGGTTTCATTGAAGTGTAGGATTATTGGAAGTACATCTGCTCTCCCTGGTTTTCCTTCACGATCACAATGTTTCTGAGATTCATGGTTTAAGGAAAATCTTGCTCCTTGCCGGTTTCAAGGCAAAAAGGCGCCACCGGCAGTTTGTTTTTCCATCAAACTTACCCTCGCTCTTTGAGAACCTTGGGTCTTTGGGAAAGCCGTGAGTCCAGCAAGATTTTTCAGTTCAAATGTGCCCTAAGCATTGGGTTCTACCTCTGAGCAATACAGCCCGTGGAATTCCTGAGAATCTGGAACCTGCCATGAAGTTCAGCCTGCGTTTTATTCACACGAAGAAGCTCCTTCGAGGTTCCCATGCCTCTGTACACTGATGCTTCCAGCAACGTCATGTCTCAAAAGTCAATAGTGCTTCTCTGAGTTTCACTGGTCTAGCGTAAAGGGTGAAGCGCCTGGGTTCCCGTGCTTCACTACTGTATGGCCTCAAGATGATGTTTGTAGGCACAGCGGCAAATCCATCGGTGGCAATTCTCTCATATTGTCATTGCGATGGGAAGATTCCTTATTGGCTAGGAAATGTTTTACCGTGGAAGACGGGTCACCACAGAGCTGTCTCTTTTGGGTTGAGACAAAGTTTGCTGAATTTACCTGCCAGCAGTTGCGTGTCCTCCCTTTCTTTCTTTCTTTTTTTTTTTTTTTTTTTGTGGAGGTGCAGGGGAATGAATCTCCCTTTCTTTTAAGGTCGATGGAGGCGCACGAGTGTAAGGAGAACGATGAATAGTGGCCTTTCATAACCCAGGATCATCAGAAACCACAGAGTAAATTTTAGGAACGTAGACATAGGACAGCGGAGAAAACTTCACTCAGGGACTTCAGTGAACTCTCCTTACAATACTTAGGCCTGACACGGCTAGTGCCTGGGGGCAACCTGGCTCCTGCCTTAGGTAGTTTTGTGGAGAGTGCCTCCCTCAGGTGGTGCCTTTTCTCTCCCAGCAATATTGCTCTGTGAAATTCTGCAACTGATAAAAACTATTTGCCATGGGTATTTCCTTTCACCTCATTGGCCTCCTCTTTGAAGTACAAATGATTTTCTACAAGGGTGCTGCCTCCCTGAGCTTTCCTTTGTCTTGGCTCTATGGATGCAGATTCCTGTGCTGAATACATGCTGGACTGGCACAGCTGGGTGCTTGTCAGTATACCTGGCACAGGCAGCAATTCTTTTGTCAAAACCCACCTGGCTTGATCAAGGTTCCTTATTCTCCTGAAAAAGATTTTTATCCAAATTCTAGAGGAGCACCAGTGTGCCTATGGGAGCTACACCCGGGCTTGCTGAACAGAGGCTCCGGAGTTTTCATTTTCTGACTAAAATTCAACAAGGAATTTCATGGATCTAAAGAAACCGTGAATTGTGGACCTACCAGATTCTAACATCTTCATTGTCTAATGGAAGCTTAAGTTTCCCAGTCCGATCCGGCTGCAACTTCATTTCTAGCAATGGCCATTCAATTGTGGATGTTCAGCTTTCTTCGGAATTCTCTTATACCTGCATGTTCCCGCGCCACGTTAAGACCACCCGGTGGAGGTTTATGTGACTCAGGACAACTCTTTATTTCAGGCGTCTAGAACAAAGGGAATTCACAGGGGTTGATGATCACTTATTAAACTCCCGTTTCTTTATAGTGCCAACTGTTGACACTTCCACATCTGAGGGCAAAGAGCTCGTGCAGCATTGTATTCTCAGTTCAGCCACGCCGCCTGCAGTTTCTTCCTTGCAGAAAAATCTTTCCCAGTGTACTTCTTTAAATGCTGCAAAATAGTGGGACAGAAGATTTCGGTATAGCCTTAACTTTAGATGGGCATAGGTACAAGCATGTGGCCATTTTTAGAGACATTGTTAGAGTTCAGGTTAGAGTTACTGCTGCGTGAGTATTCGGTTTATGGTAAGGTTATGGATCAAATGTAGGGTGAGTGTGAGGTTGAAGGTAAGAGTAGGGTTTAGTGCTTAAGGATGAATGAACCTATTGTCTCATTTAGGCTTATGGTGAACTTGACTCTTTAGGTATGGGTTGGGGTTAATATTTGTGTGAGGGATAGAAAGTGTGTGAGGTTAAGAGTTGGGGTCAGGCTTGCGGCTTGTGTGTTACATCCGTTTTGGTTGTGGATAAGTTTAGCTCTCTGTCTAGTTTAAAGGATTGGATTACAATAAAGGTGATATGGAGGCTTGGATTGAAGGTGATGGATAGAGTTAGGTTAGGTTCAGGCGAAGGGTGACGGTTAGGAGTAAGGTTAGTTGTAGGGGGAGCTGCATGTTCACATCAGATTTGGGGTTAGGATTAGGTTTAGCCTTAGGGTAGACATATGGTTAGGGTTAGGGCTTGGTTTAGGCTGAGCCTTAGGTTAGGGTTCAGTTTAAGGTTAGGAGTCTACAGAATTACACCTAGGCTTAGGATTACACCTCTTTTTAGGTTTAGACCTAGGGCTAGGTTTTGACCTAGGTTAGGGCTAGGATTAGGGTTGGTTTTAATATAGGATTTAGGTTTGAGGTTTCATTGAAGTGTAGGATTATTGGAAGTACATCTGCTCTCCCTGGTTTTCCTTCACGATCACAATGTTTCTGAGATTCATGGTTTAAGGAAAATCTTGCTCCTTGCCGGTTTCAAGGCAAAAAGGCGCCACCGGCAGTTTGTTTTTCCATCAAACTTACCCTCGCTCTTTGAGAACCTTGGGTCTTTGGGAAAGCCGTGAGTCCAGCAAGATTTTTCAGTTCAAATGTGCCCTAAGCATTGGGTTCTACCTCTGAGCAATACAGCCCGTGGAATTCCTGAGAATCTGGAACCTGCCATGAAGTTCAGCCTGCGTTTTATTCACACGAAGAAGCTCCTTCGAGGTTCCCATGCCTCTGTACACTGATGCTTCCAGCAACGTCATGTCTCAAAAGTCAATAGTGCTTCTCTGAGTTTCACTGGTCTAGCGTAAAGGGTGAAGCGCCTGGGTTCCCGTGCTTCACTACTGTATGGCCTCAAGATGATGTTTGTAGGCACAGCGGCAAATCCATCGGTGGCAATTCTCTCATATTGTCATTGCGATGGGAAGATTCCTTATTGGCTAGGAAATGTTTTACCGTGGAAGACGGGTCACCACAGAGCTGTCTCTTTTGGGTTGAGACAAAGTTTGCTGAATTTACCTGCCAGCAGTTGCGTGTCCTCCCTTTCTTTCTTTCTTTTTTTTTTTTTTTTTTTGTGGAGGTGCAGGGGAATGAATCTCCCTTTCTTTTAAGGTCGATGGAGGCGCACGAGTGTAAGGAGAACGATGAATAGTGGCCTTTCATAACCCAGGATCATCAGAAACCACAGAGTAAATTTTAGGAACGTAGACATAGGACAGCGGAGAAAACTTCACTCAGGGACTTCAGTGAACTCTCCTTACAATACTTAGGCCTGACACGGCTAGTGCCTGGGGGCAACCTGGCTCCTGCCTTAGGTAGTTTTGTGGAGAGTGCCTCCCTCAGGTGGTGCCTTTTCTCTCCCAGCAATATTGCTCTGTGAAATTCTGCAACTGATAAAAACTATTTGCCATGGGTATTTCCTTTCACCTCATTGGCCTCCTCTTTGAAGTACAAATGATTTTCTACATGGGTGCTGCCTCCCTGAGCTTTCCTTTGTCTTGGCTCTATGGATGCAGATTCCTGTGCTGAATACATGCTGGACTGGCACAGCTGGGTGCTTGTCAGTATACCTGGCACAGGCAGCAATTCTTTTGTCAAAACCCACCTGGCTTGATCAAGGTTCCTTATTCTCCTGAAAAAGATTTTTATCCAAATTCTAGAGGAGCACCAGTGTGCCTATGGGAGCTACACCCGGGCTTGCTGAACAGAGGCTCCGGAGTTTTCATTTTCTGACTAAAATTCAACAAGGAATTTCATGGATCTAAAGAAACCGTGAATTGTGGACCTACCAGATTCTAACATCTTCATTGTCTAATGGAAGCTTAAGTTTCCCAGTCCGATCCGGCTGCAACTTCATTTCTAGCAATGGCCATTCAATTGTGGATGTTCAGCTTTCTTCGGAATTCTCTTATACCTGCATGTTCCCGCGCCACGTTAAGACCACCCGGTGGAGGTTTATGTGACTCAGGACAACTCTTTATTTCAGGCGTCTAGAACAAAGGGAATTCACAGGGGTTGATGATCACTTATTAAACTCCCGTTTCTTTATAGTGCCAACTGTTGACACTTCCACATCTGAGGGCAAAGAGCTCGTGCAGCATTGTATTCTCAGTTCAGCCACGCCGCCTGCAGTTTCTTCCTTGCAGAAAAATCTTTCCCAGTGTACTTCTTTAAATGCTGCAAAATAGTGGGACAGAAGATTTCGGTATAGCCTTAACTTTAGATGGGCATAGGTACAAGCATGTGGCCATTTTTAGAGACATTGTTAGAGTTCAGGTTAGAGTTACTGCTGCGTGAGTATTCGGTTTATGGTAAGGTTATGGATCAAATGTAGGGTGAGTGTGAGGTTGAAGGTAAGAGTAGGGTTTAGTGCTTAAGGATGAATGAACCTATTGTCTCATTTAGGCTTATGGTGAACTTGACTCTTTAGGTATGGGTTGGGGTTAATATTTGTGTGAGGGATAGAAAGTGTGTGAGGTTAAGAGTTGGGGTCAGGCTTGTGGCTTGTGTGTTACATCCGTTTTGGTTGTGGATAAGTTTAGCTCTCTGTCTAGTTTAAAGGATTGGATTACAATAAAGGTGATATGGAGGCTTGGATTGAAGGTGATGGATAGAGTTAAGTTAGGTTCAGGCGAAGGGTGACGGTTAGGAGTAAGGTTAGTTGTAGGGGGAGCTGCATGTTCACATCAGATTTGGGGTTAGGATTAGGCTTAGCCTTAGGGTAGACATATGGTTAGGGTTAGGGCTTGGTTTAGGCTGAGCCTTAGGTTAGGGTTCAGTTTAAGGTTAGGAGTCTACAGAATTACACCTAGGCTTAGGGTTACACCTCTTTTTAGGTTTAGACCTAGGGCTAGGTTTTGACCTAGGTTAGGGCTAGGATTAGGGTTGGTTTTAATATAGGATTTAGGTTTGAGGTTTCATTGAAGTGTAGGATTATTGGAAGTACATCTGCTCTCCCTGGTTTTCCTTCACGATCACAATGTTTCTGAGATTCCTGGTTTAAGGAAAATCTTGCTCCTTGCCGGTTTCAAGGCAAAAAGGCGCCACCGGCAGTTTGTTTTTCCATCAAACTTACCCTCGCTCTTTGAGAACCTTGGGTCTTTGGGAAAGCCGTGAGTCCAGCAAGATTTTTCAGTTCAAATGTGCCCTAAGCATTGGGTTCTACCTCTGAGCAATACAGCCCGTGGAATTCCTGAGAATCTGGAACCTGCCATGAAGTTCAGCTTGCGTTTTATTCACACGAAGAAGCTCCTTCGAGGTTCCCATGCCTCTGTACACTGATGCTTCCAGCAACGTCATGTCTCAAAAGTCAATAGTGCTTCTCTGAGTTTCACTGGTCTATCGTAAAGGGTGAAGCGCCTGGGTTCCCGTGCTTCACTACTGTATGGCCTCAAGATGATGTTTGTAGGCACAGCGGCAAATCCATCGGTGGCAATTCTCTCATATTGTCATTGCGATGGGAAGATTCCTTATTGGCTAGGAAATGTTTTACCGTGGAAGACGGGTCACCACAGAGCTGTCTCTTTTGGGTTGAGACAAAGTTTGCTGAATTTACCTGCCAGCAGTTGCGTGTCCTCCCTTTCTTTCTTTCTTTCTTTTTTTTTTTTTTTGTGGAGGTGCAGGGGAATGAATCTCCCTTTCTTTTAAGGTCGATGGAGGCGCACGAGTGTAAGGAGAACGATGAATAGTGGCCTTTCATAACCCAGGATCATCAGAAACCACAGAGTAAATTTTAGGAACGTAGACATAGGACAGCGGAGAAAACTTCACTCAGGGACTTCAGTGAACTCTCCTTACAATGCTGAGGCCTGACAGGGCTAGTGCCTGGGGGCAACCTGGCTCCTGCCCTAGGTAGTTTTGTGGAGAGTGCCTCCCTCAGGTGGTGCCTTTTCTCTCCCAGCAATATTGCTCTGTGAAATTCTGCAACTGATAAAAACTATTTGCCATGGGTATTTCCTTTCACCTCATTGGCCTCCTCTTTGAAGTACAAATGATTTTCTACACGGGTGCTGCCTCCCTGAGCTTTCCTTTGTCTTGGCTCTATGGATGCAGATTCCTGTGCTGAATACATGCTGGACTGGCACAGCTGGGTGCTTGTCAGTATACCTGGCACAGGCAGCAATTCTTTTGTCAAAACCCACCTGGCTTGATCAAGGTTCCTTATTCTCCTGAAAAAGATTTTTATCCAAATTCTAGAGGAGCACCAGTGTGCCTATGGGAGCTACACCCGGGCTTGCTGAACAGAGGCTCCGTAGTTTTCATTTTCTGACTAAAATTCAACAAGGAATTTCATGGATCTAAAGAAACCGTGAATTGTGGACCTACCAGATTCTAACATCTTCATTGTCTAATGGAAGCTTAAGTTTCCCAGTCCGATCCGGCTGCAACTTCATTTCTAGCAATGGCCATTCAATTGTGGATGTTCAGCTTTCTTCGGAATTCTCTTATACCTGCATGTTCCCGCGCCACGTTAAGACCACCCGGTGGAGGTTTATGTGACTCAGGACAACTCTTTATTTCAGGCGTCTAGAACAAAGGGAATTCACAGGGGTTGATGATCACTTATTAAACTCCCGTTTCTTTATAGTGCCAACTGTTGACACTTCCACATCTGAGGGCAAAGAGCTCGTGCAGCATTGTATTCTCAGTTCAGCCACGCCGCCTGCAGTTTCTTCCTTGCAGAAAAATCTTTCCCAGTGTACTTCTTTAAATGCTGCAAAATAGTGGGACAGAAGATTTCGGTATAGCCTTAACTTTAGATGGGCATAGGTACAAGCATGTGGCCATTTTTAGAGACATTGTTAGAGTTCAGGTTAGAGTTACTGCTGCGTGAGTATTCGGTTTATGGTAAGGTTATGGATCAAATGTAGGGTGAGTGTGAGGTTGAAGGTAAGAGTAGGGTTTAGTGCTTAAGGATGAATGAACCTATTGTCTCATTTAGGCTTATGGTGAACTTGACTCTTTAGGTATGGGTTGGGGTTAATATTTGTGTGAGGGTTAGAAAGTGTGTGAGGTTAAGAGTTGGGGTCAGGCTTGTGGCTTGTGTGTTACATCCGTTTTGGCTGTGGATAAGTTTAGCTTTCTGTCTAGTTTAAGGGATTGGATTACAATAAAGGTGATATGGAGGCTTGGATTGAAGGTGATGGATAGAGTTAAGTTAGGTTCAGGCGAAGGGTGACGGTTAGGAGTAAGGTTAGTTGTAGGGGGAGCTGCATGTTCACATCAGATTTGGGGTTAGGATTAGGCTTAGCCTTAGGGTAGACATATGGTTAGGGTTAGGGCTTGGTTTAGGCTGAGCCTTAGGTTAGGGTTCAGTTTAAGGTTAGGAGTCTACAGAATTACACCTAGGCTTAGGGTTACACCTCTTTTTAGGTTTAGACCTAGGGCTAGGTTTTGACCTAGGTTAGGGCTAGGATTAGGGTTGGTTTTAATATAGGATTTAGGTTTGAAGTTTCATTGAAGTGTAGGATTATTGGAAGTACATCTGCTCTCCCTGGTTTTCCTTCACGATCACAATGTTTCTGAGATTCATGGTTTAAGGAAAATCTTGCTCCTTGCCGGTTTCAAGGCAAAAAGGCGCCACCGGCAGTTTGTTTTTCCGTCAAACTTACCCTCGCTCTTTGAGAACCTTGGGTCTTTGGGAAAGCCGTGCGTCCAGCAAGATTTTTCAGTTCAAATGTGCCCTAAGCATTGGGTTCTACCTCTGAGCAATACAGCCCGTGGAATTCCTGAGAATCTGGAACCTGCCATGAAGTTCAGCCTGCGTTTTATTCACACGAAGAAGCTCCTTCGAGGTTCCCATGCCTCTGTACACTGATGCTTCCAGCAACGTCATGTCTCACAGGTCAATAGTGCTTCTCTGAGTTTCACTGGTCTAGCGTAAAGGGTGAAGCGCCTGGGATCCCGTGCTTCACTACTGTATGGCCTCAAGATGATGTTTGTAGGCACAGCGGCAAATCCATCGGTGGCAATTCTCTCATATTGTCATTGCGATGGGAAGATTCCTTATTGGCTAGGAAATGTTTTACCGTGGAAGACGGGTCACCACAGAGCTGTCTCTTTTGGGTTGAGACAAAGTTTGCTGAATTTACCTGCCAGCAGTTGCGTGTCCTCACTTTCTTATTTTTTTTTTTGGTGGAGGTGCAGGGGAATGAATCTCCCTTTCTTTTAAGGTCGATGGAGGCGCACGAGTGTAAGGAGAACGATGAATAGTGGCCTTTCATAACCCAGGATCATCAGAAACCACAGAGTAAATTTTAGGAACGTAGACATAGGACAGCGGAGAAAACTTCACTCAGGGACTGCAGTGAACTCTCCTTACAATGCTGAGGCCTGACACGCCTAGTGCCTGGGGGCAACCTGGCTCCTGCCCTAGGTAGTTTTGTGGAGAGTGCCTCCCTCAGGTGGTGCCTTTTCTCTCCCAGCAATATTGCTCTGTGAAATTCTGCAACTGATAAAAACTATTTGCCATGGGTATTTCCTTTCACCTCATTGGCCTCCTCTTTGAAGTACAAATGCTTTTCTACACGGGTGCTGCCTCCCTGAGCTTTCCTTTGTCTTGGCTCAATGGATGCAGATTCCTGTGCTGAATACATGCTGGACTGGCACAGCTGGGTGCTTGTCAGTATACCTGGCACAGGCAGCAATTCTTTTGTCAAAACCCACCTGGCTTGATCAAGGTTCCTTATTCTCCTGAAAAAGATTTTTATCCAAATTCTAGAGGAGCACCAGTGTGCCTATGGGAGCTACACCCGGGCTTGCTGAACAGAGGCTCCGGAGTTTTCATTTTCTGACTAAAATTCAACAAGGAATTTCATGGATCTAAAGAAACCGTGAATTGTGGACCTACCAGATTCTAACATCTTCATTGTCTAATGGAAGCTTTAGTTTCCCAGTCCGATCCGGCTGCAACTTCATTTCTAGCAATGGCCATTCAATTGTGGATGTTCAGCTTTCTTCGGAATTCTCTTATACCTGCATGTTCCCGCGCCACGTTAAGACCACCCGGTGTAGGTTTATGTGACTCAGGACAACTCTTTATTTCAGGCGTCTAGAACAAAGGGAATTCACAGGGGTTGATGATCACTTATTAAACTCCCGTTTCTTTATAGTGCCAACTGTTGACACTTCCACATCTGAGGGCAAAGAGCTCGTGCAGCATTGTATTCTCAGTTCAGCCACGCCGCCTGCAGTTTCTTCCTTGCAGAAAAATCTTTCCCAGTGTACTTCTTTAAATGCTGCAAAATAGTGGGACAGAAGATTTCGGTATAGCCTTAACTTTAGATGGGCATAGGTACAAGCATGTGGCCATTTTTAGAGACATTGTTAGAGTTCAGGTTAGAGTTACTGCTGCGTGAGTATTCGGTTTATGGTAAGGTTATGGATCAAATGTAGGGTGAGTGTGAGGTTGAAGGTAAGAGTAGGGTTTAGTGCTTAAGGATGAATGAACCTATTGTCTCATTTAGGCTTATGGTGAACTTGACTCTTTAGGTATGGGTTGGGGTTAATATTTGTGTGAGGGTTAGAAAGTGTGTGAGGTTAAGAGTTGGGGTCAGGCTTGTGGCTTGTGTGTTACATCCGTTTTGGCTGTGGATAAGTTTAGCTCTCTGTCTAGTTTAAGGGATTGGATTACAATAAAGGTGATATGGAGGCTTGGATTGAAGGTGATGGATAGAGTTAAGTTAGGTTCAGGCGAAGGGTGACGGTTAGGAGTAAGGTTAGTTGTAGGGGGAGCTGCATGTTCACATCAGATTTGGGGTTAGGATTAGGCTTAGCCTTAGGGTAGACATATGGTTAGGGTTAGGGCTTGGTTTAGGCTGAGCCTTAGGTTAGGGTTCAGTTTAAGGTTAGGAGTCTACAGAATTACACCTAGGCTTAGGGTTACACCTCTTTTTAGGTTTAGACCTAGGGCTAGGTTTTGACCTAGGTTAGGGCTAGGATTAGGGTTGGTTTTAATATAGGATTTAGGTTTGAGGTTTCATTGAAGTGTAGGATTATTGGAAGTACATCTGCTCTCCCTGGTTTTCCTTCACGATCACAATGTTTCTGAGATTCATGGTTTAAGGAAAATCTTGCTCCTTGCCGGTTTCAAGGCAAAAAGGCGCCACCGGCAGTTTGTTTTTCCGTCAAACTTACCCTCGCTCTTTGAGAACCTTGGGTCTTTGGGAAAGCCGTGCGTCCAGCAAGATTTTTCAGTTCAAATGTGCCCTAAGCATTGGGTTCTACCTCTGAGCAATACAGCCCGTGGAATTCCTGAGAATCTGGAACCTGCCATGAAGTTCAGCCTGCGTTTTATTCACACGAAGAAGCTCCTTCCAGGTTCCCATGCCTCTGTACACTGATGCTTCCAGCAACGTCATGTCTCACAGGTCAATAGTGCTTCTCTGAGTTTCACTGGTCTAGCGTAAAGGGTGAAGCGCCTGGGATCCCGTGCTTCACTACTGTATGGCCTCAAGATGATGTTTGTAGGCACAGCGGCAAATCCATCGGTGGCAATTCTCTCATATTGTCATTGTGATGGGAAGATTCCTTATTGGCTAGGAAATGTTTTACCGTGGAAGACGGGTCACCACAGAGCTGTCTCTTTTGGGTTGAGACAAAGTTTGCTGAATTTACCTGCCAGCAGTTGCGTGTCCTCACTTTCTTATTTTTTTTTTTGGTGGAGGTGCAGGGGAATGAATCTCCCTTTCTTTTAAGGTCGATGGAGGCGCACGAGTGTAAGGAGAACGATGAATAGTGGCCTTTCATAACCCAGAATCATCAGAAACCACAGAGTAAATTTTAGGAACGTAGACATAGGACAGCGGAGAAAACTTCACTCAGGGACTGCAGTGAACTCTCCTTACAATGCTGAGGCCTGACACGCCTAGTGCCTGGGGGCAACCTGGCTCCAGCCCTAGGTAGTTTTGTGGAGAGTGCCTCCCTCAGGTGGTGCCTTTTCTCTCCCAGCAATATTTTCTGTGAAATTCTGCAACTGATAAAAACTATTTGCCATGGGTATTTCCTTTCACCTCATTGGCCTCCTCTTTGAAGTACAAATGCTTTTCTACACGGGTGCTGCCTCCCTGAGCTTTCCTTTGTCTTGGCTCAATGGATGCAGATTCCTGTGCTGAATACATGCTGGACTGGCACAGCTGGGTGCTTGTCAGTATACCTGGCACAGACAGCAATTCTTTTGTCAAAACCCACCTGGCTTGATCAAGGTTCCTTATTCTCCTGAAAAAGATTTTTATCCAAATTCTAGAGGAGCACCAGTGTGCCTATGGGAGCTACACCCGGGCTTGCTGAACAGAGGCTCCGGAGTTTTCATTTTCTGACTAAAATTCAACAAGGAATTTCATGGATCTAAAGAAACCGTGAATTGTGGACCTACCAGATTCTAACATCTTCATTGTCTAATGGAAGCTTAAGTTTCCCAGTCCGATCCGGCTGCAACTTCATTTCTAGCAATGGCCATTCAATTGTGGATGTTCAGCTTTCTTCGGAATTCTCTTATACCTGCATGTTCCCGCGCCACGTTAAGACCACCCGGTGTAGGTTTATGTGACTCAGGACAACTCTTTATTTCAGGCGTCTAGAACAAAGGGAATTCACAGGGGTTGATGATCACTTATTAAACTCCCGTTTCTTTATAGTGCCAACTGTTGACACTTCCACATCTGAGGGCAAAGAGCTCGTGCAGCATTGTATTCTCAGTTCAGCCACGCCGCCTGCAGTTTCTTCCTTGCAGAAAAATCTTTCCCAGTGTACTTCTTTAAATGCTGCAAAATAGTGGGACAGAAGATTTCGGTATAGCCTTAACTTTAGATGGGCATAGGTACAAGCATGTGGCCATTTTTAGAGACATTGTTAGAGTTCAGGTTAGAGTTACTGCTGCGTGAGTATTCGGTTTATGGTAAGGTTATGGATCAAATGTAGGGTGAGTGTGAGGTTGAAGGTAAGAGTAGGGTTTAGTGCTTAAGGATGAATGAACCTATTGTCTCATTTAGGCTTATGGTGAACTTGACTCTTTAGGTATGGGTTGGGGTTAATATTTGTGTGAGGGATAGAAAGTGTGTGAGGTTAAGAGTTGGGGTCAGGCTTGCGGCTTGTGTGTTACATCCGTTTTGGTTGTGGATAAGTTTAGCTCTCTGTCTAGTTTAAAGGATTGGATTACAATAAAGGTGATATGGAGGCTTGGATTGAAGGTGATGGATAGAGTTAAGTTAGGTTCAGGCGAAGGGTGACGGTTAGGAGTAAGGTTAGTTGTAGGGGGAGCTGCATGTTCACATCAGATTTGGGGTTAGGATTAGGCTTAGCCTTAGGGTAGACATATGGTTAGGGTTAGGGCTTGGTTTAGGCTGAGCCTTAGGTTAGGGTTCAGTTTAAGTTTAGGAGTCTACAGAATTACACCTAGGCTTAGGGTTACACCTCTTTTTAGGTTTAGACCTAGGGCTAGGTTTTGACCTAGGTTAGGGCTAGGATTAGGGTTGGTTTTAATATAGGATTTAGGTTTGAGGTTTCATTGAAGTGTAGGATTATTGGAAGTACATCTGCTCTCCCTGGTTTTCCTTCACGATCACAATGTTTCTGAGATTCATGGTTTAAGGAAAATCTTGCTCCTTGCCGGTTTCAAGGCAAAAAGGCGCCACCGGCAGTTTGTTTTTCCATCAAACTTACCCTCGCTCTTTGAGAACCTTGGGTCTTTGGGAAAGCCGTGAGTCCAGCAAGATTTTTCAGTTCAAATGTGCCCTAAGCATTGGGTTCTACCTCTGAGCAATACAGCCCGTGGAATTCCTGAGAATCTGGAACCTGCCATGAAGTTCAGCTTGCGTTTTATTCACACGAAGAAGCTCCTTCGAGGTTCCCATGCCTCTGTACACTGATGCTTCCAGCAACGTCATGTCTCAAAAGTCAATAGTGCTTCTCTGAGTTTCACTGGTCTATCGTAAAGGGTGAAGCGCCTGGGTTCCCGTGCTTCACTACTGTATGGCCTCAAGATGATGTTTGTAGGCACAGCGGCAAATCCATCGGTGGCAATTCTCTCATATTGTCATTGCGATGGGAAGATTCCTTATTGGCTAGGAAATGTTTTACCGTGGAAGACGGGTCACCACAGAGCTGTCTCTTTTGGGTTGAGACAAAGTTTGCTGAATTTACCTGCCAGCAGTTGCGTGTCCTCCCTTTCTTTCTTTCTTTCTTTTTTTTTTTTTGTGGAGGTGCAGGGGAATGAATCTCCCTTTCTTTTAAGGTCGATGGAGGCGCACGAGTGTAAGGAGAACGATGAATAGTGGCCTTTCATAACCCAGGATCATCAGAAACCACAGAGTAAATTTTAGGAACGTAGACATAGGACAGCGGAGAAAACTTCACTCAGGGACTTCAGTGAACTCTCCTTACAATGCTGAGGCCTGACAGGGCTAGTGCCTGGGGGCAACCTGGCTCCTGCCCTAGGTAGTTTTGTGGAGAGTGCCTCCCTCAGGTGGTGCCTTTTCTCTCCCAGCAATATTGCTCTGTGAAATTCTGCAACTGATAAAAACTATTTGCCATGGGTATTTCCTTTCACCTCATTGGCCTCCTCTTTGAAGTACAAATGCTTTTCTACACGGGTGCTGCCTCCCTGAGCTTTCCTTTGTCTTGGCTCTATGGATGCAGATTCCTGTGCTGAATTCATGCTGGACTGGCACAGCTGGGTGCTTGTCAGTATACCTGGCACAGGCAGCAATTCTTTTGTCAAAACCCACCTGGCTTGATCAAGGTTCCTTATTCTCCTGAAAAAGATTTTTATCCAAATTCTAGAGGAGCACCAGTGTGCCTATGGGAGCTACACCCGGACTTGCTGAACAGAGGCTCCGGAGTTTTCATTTTCTGACTAAAATTCAACAAGGAATTTCATGGATCTAAAGAAACCGTGAATTGTGGACCTACCAGATTCTAACATCTTCATTGTCTAATGGAAGCTTAAGTTTCCCAGTCCGATCCGGCTGCAACTTCATTTCTAGCAATGGCCATTCAATTGTGGATGTTCAGCTTTCTTCGGAATTCTCTTATACCTGCATGTTCCCGCGCCACGTTAAGACCACCCGGTGGAGGTTTATGTGACTCAGGACAACTCTTTATTTCAGGCGTCTAGAACAAAGGGAATTCACAGGGGTTGATGATCACTTATTAAACTCCCGTTTCTTTATAGTGCCAACTGTTGACACTTCCACATCTGAGGGCAAAGAGCTCGTGCAGCATTGTATTCTCAGTTCAGCCACGCCGCCTGCAGTTTCTTCCTTGCAGAAAAATCTTTCCCAGTGTACTTCTTTAAATGCTGCAAAATAGTGGGACAGAAGATTTCGGTATAGCCTTAACTTTAGATGGGCATAGGTACAAGCATGTGGCCATTTTTAGAGACATTGTTAGAGTTCAGGTTAGAGTTACTGCTGCGTGAGTATTCGTTTTATGGTAAGGTTATGGATCAAATGTAGGGTGAGTGTGAGGTTGAAGGTAAGAGTAGGGTTTAGTGCTTAAGGATGAATGAACCTATTGTCTCATTTAGGCTTATGGTGAACTTGACTCTTTAGGTATGGGTTGGGGTTAATATTTGTGTGAGGGTTAAAAAGTGTGTGAGGTTAAGAGTTGGGGTCAGGCTTGTGGCTTGTGTGTTACATCCGTTTTGGCTGTGGATAAGTTTAGCTTTCTGTCTAGTTTAAGGGATTGGATTACAATAAAGGTGATATGGAGGCTTGGATTGAAGGTGATGGATAGAGTTAAGTTAGGTTCAGGCGAAGGGTGACGGTTAGGAGTAAGGTTAGTTGTAGGGGGAGCTGCATGTTCACATCAGATTTGGGGTTAGGATTAGGCTTAGCCTTAGGGTAGACATATGGTTAGGGTTAGGGCTTGGTTTAGGCTGAGCCTTAGGTTAGGGTTCAGTTTAAGGTTAGGAGTCTACAGAATTACACCTAGGCTTAGGGTTACACCTCTTTTTAGGTTTAGACCTAGGGCTAGGTTTTGACCTAGGTTAGGGCTAGGATTAGGGTTGGTTTTAATATAGGATTTAGGTTTGAGGTTTCATTGAAGTGTAGGATTATTGGAAGTACATCTGCTCTCCCTGGTTTTCCTTCACGATCACAATGTTTCTGAGATTCATGGTTTAAGGAAAATCTTGCTCCTTGCCGGTTTCAAGGCAAAAAGGCGCCACCGGCAGTTTGTTTTTCCGTCAAACTTACCCTCGCTCTTTGAGAACCTTGGGTCTTTGGGAAAGCCGTGCGTCCAGCAAGATTTTTCAGTTCAAATGTGCCCTAAGCATTGGGTTCTACCTCTGAGCAATACAGCCCGTGGAATTCCTGAGAATCTGGAACCTGCCATGAAGTTCAGCCTGCGTTTTATTCACACGAAGAAGCTCCTTCGAGGTTCCCATGCCTCTGTACACTGATGCTTCCAGCAACGTCATGTCTCACAGGTCAATAGTGCTTCTCTGAGTTTCACTGGTCTAGCGTAAAGGGTGAAGCGCCTGGGATCCCGTGCTTCACTACTGTATGGCCTCAAGATGATGTTTGTAGGCACAGCGGCAAATCCATCGGTGGCAATTCTCTCATATTGTCATTGCGATGGGAAGATTCCTTATTGGCTAGGAAATGTTTTACCGTGGAAGACGGGTCACCACAGAGCTGTCTCTTTTGGGTTGAGACAAAGTTTGCTGAATTTACCTGCCAGCAGTTGCGTGTCCTCACTTTCTTATTTTTTTTTTGGTGGAGGTGCAGGGGAATGAATCTCCCTTTCTTTTAAGGTCGATGGAGGCGCACGAGTGTAAGGAGAACGATGAATAGTGGCCTTTCATAACCCAGGATCATCAGAAACCACAGAGTAAATTTTAGGAACGTAGACATAGGACAGTGGAGAAAACTTCACTCAGGGACTTCAGTGAACTCTCCTTACAATGCTGAGGCCTGACACGCCTAGTGCCTGGGGGCAACCTGGCTCCTGCCCTAGGTAGTTTTGTGGAGAGTGCCTCCCTCAGGTGGTGCCTTTTCTCTCCCAGCAATATTGCTCTGTGAAATTCTGCAACTGATAAAAACTATTTGCCATGGGTATTTCCTTTCACCTCATTGGCCTCCTCTTTGAAGTACAAATGCTTTTCTACACGGGTGCTGCCTCCCTGAGCTTTCCTTTGTCTTGGCTCAATGGATGCAGATTCCTGTGCTGAATACATGCTGGACTGGCACAGCTGGGTGCTTGTCAGTATACCTGGCACAGGCAGCAATTCTTTTGTCAAAACCCACCTGGCTTGATCAAGGTTCCTTATTCTCCTGAAAAAGATTTTTATCCAAATTCTAGAGGAGCACCAGTGTGCCTATGGGAGCTACACCCGGGCTTGCTGAACAGAGGCTCCGGAGTTTTCATTTTCTGACTAAAATTCAACAAGGAATTTCATGGATCTAAAGAAACCGTGAATTGTGGACCTACCAGATTCTAACATCTTCATTGTCTAATGGAAGCTTTAGTTTCCCAGTCCGATCCGGCTGCAACTTCATTTCTAGCAATGGCCATTCAATTGTGGATGTTCAGCTTTCTTCGGAATTCTCTTATACCTGCATGTTCCCGCGCCACGTTAAGACCACCCGGTGGAGGTTTATGTGACTCAGGACAACTCTTTATTTCAGGCGTCTAGAACAAAGGGAATTCACAGGGGTTGATGATCACTTATTAAACTCCCGTTTCTTTATAGTGCCAACTGTTGACACTTCCACATCTGAGGGCAAAGAGCTCGTGCAGCATTGTATTCTCAGTTCAGCCACGCCGCCTGCAGTTTCTTCCTTGCAGAAAAATCTTTCCCAGTGTACTTCTTTAAATGCTGCAAAATAGTGGGACAGAAGATTTCGGTATAGCCTTAACTTTAGATGGGCATAGGTACAAGCATGTGGCCATTTTTAGAGACATTGTTAGAGTTCAGGTTAGAGTTACTGCTGCGTGAGTATTCGGTTTATGGTAAGGTTATGGATCAAATGTAGGGTGAGTGTGAGGTTGAAGGTAAGAGTAGGGTTTAGTGCTTAAGGATGAATGAACCTATTGTCTCATTTAGGCTTATGGTGAACTTGACTCTTTAGGTATGGGTTGGGGTTAATATTTGTGTGAGGGTTAGAAAGTGTGTGAGGTTAAGAGTTGGGGTCAGGCTTGTGGCTTGTGTGTTACATCCGTTTTGGCTGTGGATAAGTTTAGCTCTCTGTCTAGTTTAAGGGATTGGATTACAATAAAGGTGATATGGAGGCTTGGATTGAAGGTGATGGATAGAGTTAAGTTAGGTTCAGGCGAAGGGTGACGGTTAGGAGTAAGGTTAGTTGTAGGGGGAGCTGCATGTTCACATCAGATTTGGGGTTAGGATTAGGCTTAGCCTTAGGGTAGACATATGGTTAGGGTTAGGGCTTGGTTTAGGCTGAGCCTTAGGTTAGGGTTCAGTTTAAGGTTAGGAGTCTACAGAATTACACCTAGGCTTAGGGTTACACCTCTTTTTAGGTTTAGACCTAGGGCTAGGTTTTGACCTAGGTTAGGGCTAGGATTAGGGTTGGTTTTAATATAGGATTTAGGTTTGAGGTTTCATTGAAGTGTAGGATTATTGGAAGTACATCTGCTCTCCCTGGTTTTCCTTCACGATCACAATGTTTCTGAGATTCATGGTTTAAGGAAAATCTTGCTCCTTGCCGGTTTCAAGGCAAAAAGGCGCCACCGGCAGTTTGTTTTTCCGTCAAACTTACCCTCGCTCTTTGAGAACCTTGGGTCTTTGGGAAAGCCGTGAGTCCAGCAAGATTTTTCAGTTCAAATGTGCCCTAAGCATTGGGTTCTACCTCTGAGCAATACAGCCCGTGGAATTCCTGAGAATCTGGAACCTGCCATGAAGTTCAGCCTGCGTTTTATTCACACAAAGAAGCTCCTTCGAGGTTCCCATGCCTCTGTACACTGATGCTTCCAGCAACGTCATGTCTCACAGGTCAATAGTGCTTCTCTGAGTTTCACTGGTCTAACGTAAAGGGTGAAGCGCCTGGGTTCCCGTGCTTCACTACTGTATGGCCTCAAGATGATGTTTGTAGGCACAGCGGCAAATCCATCGGTGGCAATTCTCTCATATTGTCATTGCGATGGGAAGATTCCTTATTGGCTAGGAAATGTTTTACCGTGGAAGACGGGTCACCACAGAGCTGTCTCTTTTTTGTTGAGACAAAGTTTGCTGAATTTACCTGCCAGCAGTTGCGTGTCCTGCCTTTCTTTTTTTTTTTTTTTTTTTTTGGTGGAGGTGCAGGGGAATGAATCTCCCTTTCTTTTAAGGTCGATGGAGGCGCACGAGTGTAAGGAGAACGATGAATAGTGGCCTTTCATAACCCAGGATCATCAGAAACCACAGAGTAAATTTTAGGAACGTAGACATAGGACAGCGGAGAAAACTTCACTCAGGGACTTCAGTGAACTCTCCTTACAATGCTGAGGCCTGACACGCCTAGTGCCTGGGGGCAACCCGGCTCCTGCCCTAGGTAGTTTTGTGGAGCGTGCCTCCCTCAGGTGGTGCCTTTACTCTCCCAGCAATATTGCTCTGTGAAATTCTGCAACTGATAAAAACTATTTGCCATGGGTATTTCCTTTCACCTCATTGGCCTCCTCTTTGAAGTACAAATGCTTTTCTACACGGGTGCTGCCTCCCTGAGCTTTCCTTTGTCTTGGCTCAATGGATGCAGATTCCTGTGCTGAATACATGCTGGACTGGCACAGCTGGGTGCTTGTCAGTATACCTGGCACAGGCAGCAATTTCTTTTGTCAAGACCCACCTGGCTTGATCAAGGTTCCTTATTCTCCTGAAAAAGATTTTTATCCAAATTCTAGAGGAGCACCAGTGTGCCTATGGGAGCTAAACCTGGTCCTGCTGAACAGAGGCTCCGGAGTTTTCATTTTCTGACGAAAATTCAACAAGGAATTTCATGGATCTAAAGAAACCGTGAATTGTGGACCTACCAGATTCTAACATCTTCATTGTCTAATGGAAGCTTAAGTTTTCCAATCCGATCCGGCTGCAACTTCATTTCTAGCAATGGCCATTCAATTGTGGATGTTCAGCTTTCTTCGGTATTCTCTTAAACCTGCATGTTCCCGCGCCACGTTAAGACCACCCGGTGGAGGTTTATGTGACTCAGGACAACTCTTTATTTCAGGCGTCTAGAACAAAGGGAATTCACAGGGGTTGATGATCACTTATTAAACTCCCGTTTCTTTATAGTGCCAACTGTTGACACTTCCACATCTGAGGGCAAAGAGCTCGTGCAGCATTGTATTCTCAGTTCAGCCACGCCGCCTGCAGTTTCTTCCTTGCAGAAAAATCTTTCCCAGTGTACTTCTTTAAATGCTGCAAAATAGTGGGACAGAAGATTTCGGTATAGCCTTAACTTTAGATGGGCATAGGTACAAGCATGTGGCCATTTTTAGAGACATTGTTAGAGTTCAGGTTAGAGTTACTGCTGCGTGAGTATTCGGTTTATGGTAAGGTTATGGATCAAATGTAGGGTGAGTGTGAGGTTGAAGGTAAGAGTAGGGTTTAGTGCTTAAGGATGAATGAACCTATTGTCTCATTTAGGCTTATGGTGAACTTGACTCTTTAGGTATGGGTTGGGGTTAATATTTGTGTGAGGGTTAGAAAGTGTGTGAGGTTAAGAGTTGGGGTCAGGCTTGCGGCTTGTGTGTTACATCCGTTTTGGTTGTGGATAAGTTTAGCTCTCTGTCTAGTTTAAGGGATTGGATTACAATAAAGGTGATATGGAGGCTTGGATTGAAGGTGATGGATAGAGTTAAGTTAGGTTCAGGCGAAGGGTGACGGTTAGGAGTAAGGTTAGTTGTAGGGGGAGCTGCATGTTCACATCAGATTTGGGGTTAGGATTAGGCTTAGCCTTAGGGTAGACATATGGTTAGGGTTAGGGCTTGGTTTAGGCTGAGCCTTAGGTTAGGGTTCAGTTTAAGTTTAGGAGTCTACAGAATTACACCTAGGCTTAGGGTTACACCTCTTTTTAGGTTTAGACCTAGGGCTAGGTTTTGACCTAGGTTAGGGCTAGGATTAGGGTTGGTTTTAATATAGGATTTAGGTTTGAGGTTTCATTGAAGTGTAGGATTATTGGAAGTACATCTGCTCTCCCTGGTTTTCCTTCACGATCACAATGTTTCTGAGATTCATGGTTTAAGGAAAATCTTGCTCCTTGCCGGTTTCAAGGCAAAAAGGCGCCACCGGCAGTTTGTTTTTCCGTCAAACTTACCCTCGCTCTTTGAGAACCTTGGGTCTTTGGGAAAGCCGTGAGTCCAGCAAGATTTTTCAGTTCAAATGTGCCCTAAGCATTGGGTTCTACCTCTGAGCAATACAGCCCGTGGAATTCCTGAGAATCTGGAACCTGCCATGAAGTTCAGCCTGCGTTTTATTCACACGAAGAAGCTCCTTCGAGGTTCCCATGCCTCTGTACACTGATGCTTCCAGCAACGTCATGTCTCAAAAGTCAATAGTGCTTCTCTGAGTTTCACTGGTCTAGCGTAAAGGGTGAAGTGCCTGGGTTCCCGTGCTTCACTACTGTATGGCCTCAAGATGATGTTTGTAGGCACAGCGGCAAATCCATCGGTGGCAATTCTCTCATATTGTCATTGCGATGGGAAGATTCCTTATTGGCTAGGAAATGTTTTACCATGGAAGACGGGTCACCACAGAGCTGTCTCTTTTTTGTTGAGACAAAGTTTGCTGAATTTACCTGCCAGCAGTTGCGTGTCCTCACTTTCTTTTTTTTTTTTTTTTGGTGGAGGTGCAGGGGAATGAATCTCCCTTTCTTTTAAGGTCGATGGAGGCGCACGAGTGTAAGGAGAACGATGAATAGTGGCCTTTCATAACCCAGGATCATCAGAAACCACAGAGTAAATTTTAGGAACGTAGACATAGGACAGCGGAGAAAACTTCACTCAGGGACTTCAGTGAACTCTCCTTACAATGCTGAGGCCTGACACGCCTAGTGCCTGGGGGCAACCCGGCTCCTGCCCTAGGTAGTTTTGTGGAGCGTGCCTCCCTCAGGTGGTGCCTTTACTCTCCCAGCAATATTGCTCTGTGAAATTCTGTAACTGATAAAAACTATTTGCCATGGGTATTTCCTTTCACCTCATTGGCCTCCTCTTTGAAGTACAAATGCTTTTCTACAAGGGTGCTGCCTCCCTGAGCTTTCCTTTGTCTTGGCTCAATGGATGCAGATTCCTGTGCTGAATACATGCTGGACTGGCACAGCTGGGTGCTTGTCAGTATACCTGGCACAGGCAGCAATTTCTTTTGTCAAGACCCACCTGGCTTGATCAAGGTTCCTTATTCTCCTGAAAAAGATTTTTATCCAAATTCTAGAGGAGCACCAGTGTGCCTATGGGAGCTAAACCTGGTCCTGCTGAACAGAGGCTCCGGAGTTTTCATTTTCTGACGAAAATTCAACAAGGAATTTCATGGATCTAAAGAAACCGTGAATTGTGGACCTACCAGATTCTAACATCTTCATTGTCTAATGGAAGCTTAAGTTTCCCAATCCGATCCGGCTGCAACTTCATTTCTAGCAATGGCCATTCAATTGTGGATGTTCAGCTTTCTTCGGTATTCTCTTAAACCTGCATGTTCCCGCGCCACGTTAAGACCACCCGGTGGAGGTTTATGTGACTCAGGACAACTCTTTATTTCAGGCGTCTAGAACAAAGGGAATTCACAGGGGTTGTTGATCACTTATTAAACTCCCGTTTCTTTATAGTGCCAACTGTTGACACTTCCACATCTGAGGGCAAAGAGCTCGTGCAGCATTGTATTCTCAGTTCAGCCACGCCGCCTGCAGTTTCTTCCTTGCAGAAAAATCTTTCCCAGTGTACTTCTTTAAATGCTGCAAAATAGTGGGACAGAAGATTTCGGTATAGCCTTAACTTTAGATGGGCATAGGTACAAGCATGTGGCCATTTTTAGAGACATTGTTAGAGTTCAGGTTAGAGTTACTGCTGCGTGAGTATTCGTTTTATGGTAAGGTTATGGATCAAATGTAGGGTGAGTGTGAGGTTGAAGGTAAGAGTAGGGTTTAGTGCTTAAGGATGAATGAACCTATTGTCTCATTTAGGCTTATGGTGAACTTGACTCTTTAGGTATGGGTTGGGGTTAATATTTGTGTGAGGGTTAAAAAGTGTGTGAGGTTAAGAGTTGGGGTCAGGCTTGTGGCTTGTGTGTTACATCCGTTTTGGCTGTGGATAAGTTTAGCTTTCTGTCTAGTTTAAGGGATTGGATTACAATAAAGGTGATATGGAGGCTTGGATTGAAGGTGATGGATAGAGTTAAGTTAGGTTCAGGCGAAGGGTGACGGTTAGGAGTAAGGTTAGTTGTAGGGGGAGCTGCATGTTCACATCAGATTTGGGGTTAGGATTAGGCTTAGCCTTAGGGTAGACATATGGTTAGGGTTAGGGCTTGGTTTAGGCTGAGCCTTAGGTTAGGGTTCAGTTTAAGGTTAGGAGTCTACAGAATTACACCTAGGCTTAGGGTTACACCTCTTTTTAGGTTTAGACCTAGGGCTAGGTTTTGACCTAGGTTAGGGCTAGGATTAGGGTTGGTTTTAATATAGGATTTAGGTTTGAGGTTTCATTTAAGTGTAGGATTATTGGAAGTACATCTGCTCTCCCTGGTTTTCCTTCACGATCACAATGTTTCTGAGATTCATGGTTTAAGGAAAATCTTGCTCCTTGCCGGTTTCAAGGCAAAAAGGCGCCACCGGCAGTTTGTTTTTCCGTCAAACTTACCCTCGCTCTTTGAGAACCTTGGGTCTTTGGGAAAGCCGTGCGTCCAGCAAGATTTTTCAGTTCAAATGTGCCCTAAGCATTGGGTTCTACCTCTGAGCAATACAGCCCGTGGAATTCCTGAGAATCTGGAACCTGCCATGAAGTTCAGCCTGCGTTTTATTCACACGAAGAAGCTCCTTCGAGGTTCCCATGCCTCTGTACACTGATGCTTCCAGCAACGTCATGTCTCACAGGTCAATAGTGCTTCTCTGAGTTTCACTGGTCTAGCGTAAAGGGTGAAGCGCCTGGGATCCCGTGCTTCACTACTGTATGGCCTCAAGATGATGTTTGTAGGCACAGCGGCAAATCCATCGGTGGCAATTCTCTCATATTGTCATTGCGATGGGAAGATTCCTTATTGGCTAGGAAATGTTTTACCGTGGAAGACGGGTCACCACAGAGCTGTCTCTTTTGGGTTGAGACAAAGTTTGCTGAATTTACCTGCCAGCAGTTGCGTGTCCTCACTTTCTTATTTTTTTTTTTGGTGGAGGTGCAGGGGAATGAATCTCCCTTTCTTTTAAGGTCGATGGAGGCGCACGAGTGTAAGGAGAACGATGAATAGTGGCCTTTCATAACCCAGGATCATCAGAAACCACAGAGTAAATTTTAGGAACGTAGACATAGGACAGCGGAGAAAACTTCACTCAGGGACTTCAGTGAACTCTCCTTACAATGCTGAGGCCTGACACGCCTAGTGCCTGGGGGCAACCTGGCTCCTGCCCTAGGTAGTTTTGTGGAGAGTGCCTCCCTCAGGTGGTGCCTTTTCTCTCCCAGCAATATTGCTCTGTGAAATTCTGCAACTGATAAAAACTATTTGCCATGGGTATTTCCTTTCACCTCATTGGCCTCCTCTTTGAAGTACAAATGCTTTTCTACACGGGTGCTGCCTCCCTGAGCTTTCCTTTGTCTTGGCTCAATGGATGCAGATTCCTGTGCTGAATACATGCTGGACTGGCACAGCTGGGTGCTTGTCAGTATACCTGGCACAGGCAGCAATTCTTTTGTCAAAACCCACCTGGCTTGATCAAGGTTCCTTATTCTCCTGAAAAAGATTTTTATCCAAATTCTAGAGGAGCACCAGTGTGCCTATGGGAGCTACACCCGGGCTTGCTGAACAGAGGCTCCGGAGTTTTCATTTTCTGACTAAAATTCAACAAGGAATTTCATGGATCTAAAGAAACCGTGAATTGTGGACCTACCAGATTCTAACATCTTCATTGTCTAATGGAAGCTTTAGTTTCCCAGTCCGATCCGGCTGCAACTTCATTTCTAGCAATGGCCATTCAATTGTGGATGTTCAGCTTTCTTCGGAATTCTCTTATACCTGCATGTTCCCGCGCCACGTTAAGACCACCCGGTGGAGGTTTATGTGACTCAGGACAACTCTTTATTTCAGGCGTCTAGAACAAAGGGAATTCACAGGGGTTGATGATCACTTATTAAACTCCCGTTTCTTTATAGTGCCAACTGTTGACACTTCCACATCTGAGGGCAAAGAGCTCGTGCAGCATTGTATTCTCAGTTCAGCCACGCCGCCTGCAGTTTCTTCCTTGCAGAAAAATCTTTCCCAGTGTACTTCTTTAAATGCTGCAAAATAGTGGGACAGAAGATTTCGGTATAGCCTTAACTTTAGATGGGCATAGGTACAAGCATGTGGCCATTTTTAGAGACATTGTTAGAGTTCAGGTTAGAGTTACTGCTGCGTGAGTATTCGGTTTATGGTAAGGTTATGGATCAAATGTAGGGTGAGTGTGAGGTTGAAGGTAAGAGTAGGGTTTAGTGCTTAAGGATGAATGAACCTATTGTCTCATTTAGGCTTATGGTGAACTTGACTCTTTAGGTATGGGTTGGGGTTAATATTTGTGTGAGGGATAGAAAGTGTGTGAGGTTAAGAGTTGGGGTCAGGCTTGCGGCTTGTGTGTTACATCCGTTTTGGTTGTGGATAAGTTTAGCTCTCTGTCTAGTTTAAAGGATTGGATTACAATAAAGGTGATATGGAGGCTTGGATTGAAGGTGATGGATAGAGTTAAGTTAGGTTCAGGCGAAGGGTGACGGTTAGGAGTAAGGTTAGTTGTAGGGGGAGCTGCATGTTCACATCAGATTTGGGGTTAGGATTAGGCTTAGCCTTAGGGTAGACATATGGTTAGGGTTAGGGCTTGGTTTAGGCTGAGCCTTAGGTTAGGGTTCAGTTTAAGGTTAGGAGTCTACAGAATTACACCTAGGCTTAGGATTACACCTCTTTTTAGGTTTAGACCTAGGGCTAGGTTTTGACCTAGGTTAGGGCTAGGATTAGGGTTGGTTTTAATATAGGATTTAGGTTTGAGGTTTCATTGAAGTGTAGGATTATTGGAAGTACATCTGCTCTCCCTGGTTTTCCTTCACGATCACAATGTTTCTGAGATTCATGGTTTAAGGAAAATCTTGCTCCTTGCCGGTTTCAAGGCAAAAAGGCGCCACCGGCAGTTTGTTTTTACTTCAAACTTACCCTCGCTCTTTGAGAACCTTGGGTCTTTGGGAAAGCCGTGAGTCCAGCAAGATTTTTCAGTTCAAATGTGCCCTAAGCATTGGGTTCTACCTCTGAGCAATACAGCCCGTGGAATTCCTGAGAATCTGGAACCTGCCATGAAGTTCAGCCTGCGTTTTATTCACACGAAGAAGCTCCTTCGAGGTTCTCATGCCTCTGTACACTGATGCTTCCAGCAACGTCATATCTCACAGGTCAATAGTGCTTCTCTGAGTTTCACTGGACTAGCGTAAAGGGTGAAGTGCCTGGGTTCCCGTGCTTCACTACTGTATGGCCTCAAGATGATGTTTGTAGGCACAGCGGCAAATCCATCGGTGGCAATTCTCTCATATTGTCATTGCGATGGGAAGATTCCTTATTGGCTAGGAAATGTTTTACCATGGAAGACGGGTCACCACAGAGCTGTCTCTTTTTTGTTGAGACAAAGTTTGCTGAATTTACCTGCCAGCAGTTGCGTGTCCTCACTTTCTTTTTTTTTTTTTTTTGGTGGAGGTGCAGGGGAATGAATCTCCCTTTCTTTTAAGGTCGATGGAGGCGCACGAGTGTAAGGAGAACGATGAATAGTGGCCTTTCATAACCCAGGATCATCAGAAACCACAGAGTAAATTTTAGGAACGTAGACATAGGACAGCGGAGAAAACTTCACTCAGGGACTTCAGTGAACTCTCCTTACAATGCTGAGGCCTGACACGCCTAGTGCCTGGGGGCAACCCGGCTCCTGCCCTAGGTAGTTTTGTGGAGCGTGCCTCCCTCAGGTGGTGCCTTTACTCTCCCAGCAATATTGCTCTGTGAAATTCTGTAACTGATAAAAACTATTTGCCATGGGTATTTCCTTTCACCTCATTGGCCTCCTCTTTGAAGTACAAATGCTTTTCTACAAGGGTGCTGCCTCCCTGAGCTTTCCTTTGTCTTGGCTCAATGGATGCAGATTCCTGTGCTGAATACATGCTGGACTGGCACAGCTGGGTGCTTGTCAGTATACCTGGCACAGGCAGCAATTTCTTTTGTCAAGACCCACCTGGCTTGATCAAGGTTCCTTATTCTCCTGAAAAAGATTTTTATCCAAATTCTAGAGGAGCACCAGTGTGCCTATGGGAGCTAAACCTGGTCCTGCTGAACAGAGGCTCCGGAGTTTTCATTTTCTGACGAAAATTCAACAAGGAATTTCATGGATCTAAAGAAACCGTGAATTGTGGACCTACCAGATTCTAACATCTTCATTGTCTAATGGAAGCTTAAGTTTCCCAATCCGATCCGGCTGCAACTTCATTTCTAGCAATGGCCATTCAATTGTGGATGTTCAGCTTTCTTCGGTATTCTCTTAAACCTGCATGTTCCCGCGCCACGTTAAGACCACCCGGTGGAGGTTTATGTGACTCAGGACAACTCTTTATTTCAGGCGTCTAGAACAAAGGGAATTCACAGGGGTTGTTGATCACTTATTAAACTCCCGTTTCTTTATAGTGCCAACTGTTGACACTTCCACATCTGAGGGCAAAGAGCTCGTGCAGCATTGTATTCTCAGTTCAGCCACGCCGCCTGCAGTTTCTTCCTTGCAGAAAAATCTTTCCCAGTGTACTTCTTTAAATGCTGCAAAATAGTGGGACAGAAGATTTCGGTATAGCCTTAACTTTAGATGGGCATAGGTACAAGCATGTGGCCATTTTTAGAGACATTGTTAGAGTTCAGGTTAGAGTTACTGCTGCGTGAGTATTCGTTTTATGGTAAGGTTATGGATCAAATGTAGGGTGAGTGTGAGGTTGAAGGTAAGAGTAGGGTTTAGTGCTTAAGGATGAATGAACCTATTGTCTCATTTAGGCTTATGGTGAACTTGACTCTTTAGGTATGGGTTGGGGTTAATATTTGTGTGAGGGTTAAAAAGTGTGTGAGGTTAAGAGTTGGGGTCAGGCTTGTGGCTTGTGTGTTACATCCGTTTTGGCTGTGGATAAGTTTAGCTTTCTGTCTAGTTTAAGGGATTGGATTACAATAAAGGTGATATGGAGGCTTGGATTGAAGGTGATGGATAGAGTTAAGTTAGGTTCAGGCGAAGGGTGACGGTTAGGAGTAAGGTTAGTTGTAGGGGGAGCTGCATGTTCACATCAGATTTGGGGTTAGGATTAGGCTTAGCCTTAGGGTAGACATATGGTTAGGGTTAGGGCTTGGTTTAGGCTGAGCCTTAGGTTAGGGTTCAGTTTAAGGTTAGGAGTCTACAGAATTACACCTAGGCTTAGGGTTACACCTCTTTTTAGGTTTAGACCTAGGGCTAGGTTTTGACCTAGGTTAGGGCTAGGATTAGGGTTGGTTTTAATATAGGATTTAGGTTTGAGGTTTCATTTAAGTGTAGGATTATTGGAAGTACATCTGCTCTCCCTGGTTTTCCTTCACGATCACAATGTTTCTGAGATTCATGGTTTAAGGAAAATCTTGCTCCTTGCCGGTTTCAAGGCAAAAAGGCGCCACCGGCAGTTTGTTTTTCCGTCAAACTTACCCTCGCTCTTTGAGAACCTTGGGTCTTTGGGAAAGCCGTGCGTCCAGCAAGATTTTTCAGTTCAAATGTGCCCTAAGCATTGGGTTCTACCTCTGAGCAATACAGCCCGTGGAATTCCTGAGAATCTGGAACCTGCCATGAAGTTCAGCCTGCGTTTTATTCACACGAAGAAGCTCCTTCGAGGTTCCCATGCCTCTGTACACTGATGCTTCCAGCAACGTCATGTCTCACAGGTCAATAGTGCTTCTCTGAGTTTCACTGGTCTAGCGTAAAGGGTGAAGCGCCTGGGATCCCGTGCTTCACTACTGTATGGCCTCAAGATGATGTTTGTAGGCACAGCGGCAAATCCATCGGTGGCAATTCTCTCATATTGTCATTGCGATGGGAAGATTCCTTATTGGCTAGGAAATGTTTTACCGTGGAAGACGGGTCACCACAGAGCTGTCTCTTTTGGGTTGAGACAAAGTTTGCTGAATTTACCTGCCAGCAGTTGCGTGTCCTCACTTTCTTATTTTTTTTTTTGGTGGAGGTGCAGGGGAATGAATCTCCCTTTCTTTTAAGGTCGATGGAGGCGCACGAGTGTAAGGAGAACGATGAATAGTGGCCTTTCATAACCCAGGATCATCAGAAACCACAGAGTAAATTTTAGGAACGTAGACATAGGACAGCGGAGAAAACTTCACTCAGGGACTTCAGTGAACTCTCCTTACAATGCTGAGGCCTGACACGCCTAGTGCCTGGGGGCAACCTGGCTCCTGCCCTAGGTAGTTTTGTGGAGAGTGCCTCCCTCAGGTGGTGCCTTTTCTCTCCCAGCAATATTGCTCTGTGAAATTCTGCAACTGATAAAAACTATTTGCCATGGGTATTTCCTTTCACCTCATTGGCCTCCTCTTTGAAGTACAAATGCTTTTCTACACGGGTGCTGCCTCCCTGAGCTTTCCTTTGTCTTGGCTCAATGGATGCAGATTCCTGTGCTGAATACATGCTGGACTGGCACAGCTGGGTGCTTGTCAGTATACCTGGCACAGGCAGCAATTCTTTTGTCAAAACCCACCTGGCTTGATCAAGGTTCCTTATTCTCCTGAAAAAGATTTTTATCCAAATTCTAGAGGAGCACCAGTGTGCCTATGGGAGCTACACCCGGGCTTGCTGAACAGAGGCTCCGGAGTTTTCATTTTCTGACTAAAATTCAACAAGGAATTTCATGGATCTAAAGAAACCGTGAATTGTGGACCTACCAGATTCTAACATCTTCATTGTCTAATGGAAGCTTTAGTTTCCCAGTCCGATCCGGCTGCAACTTCATTTCTAGCAATGGCCATTCAATTGTGGATGTTCAGCTTTCTTCGGAATTCTCTTATACCTGCATGTTCCCGCGCCACGTTAAGACCACCCGGTGGAGGTTTATGTGACTCAGGACAACTCTTTATTTCAGGCGTCTAGAACAAAGGGAATTCACAGGGGTTGATGATCACTTATTAAACTCCCGTTTCTTTATAGTGCCAACTGTTGACACTTCCACATCTGAGGGCAAAGAGCTCGTGCAGCATTGTATTCTCAGTTCAGCCACGCCGCCTGCAGTTTCTTCCTTGCAGAAAAATCTTTCCCAGTGTACTTCTTTAAATGCTGCAAAATAGTGGGACAGAAGATTTCGGTATAGCCTTAACTTTAGATGGGCATAGGTACAAGCATGTGGCCATTTTTAGAGACATTGTTAGAGTTCAGGTTAGAGTTACTGCTGCGTGAGTATTCGGTTTATGGTAAGGTTATGGATCAAATGTAGGGTGAGTGTGAGGTTGAAGGTAAGAGTAGGGTTTAGTGCTTAAGGATGAATGAACCTATTGTCTCATTTAGGCTTATGGTGAACTTGACTCTTTAGGTATGGGTTGGGGTTAATATTTGTGTGAGGGATAGAAAGTGTGTGAGGTTAAGAGTTGGGGTCAGGCTTGCGGCTTGTGTGTTACATCCGTTTTGGTTGTGGATAAGTTTAGCTCTCTGTCTAGTTTAAAGGATTGGATTACAATAAAGGTGATATGGAGGCTTGGATTGAAGGTGATGGATAGAGTTAAGTTAGGTTCAGGCGAAGGGTGACGGTTAGGAGTAAGGTTAGTTGTAGGGGGAGCTGCATGTTCACATCAGATTTGGGGTTAGGATTAGGCTTAGCCTTAGGGTAGACATATGGTTAGGGTTAGGGCTTGGTTTAGGCTGAGCCTTAGGTTAGGGTTCAGTTTAAGGTTAGGAGTCTACAGAATTACACCTAGGCTTAGGATTACACCTCTTTTTAGGTTTAGACCTAGGGCTAGGTTTTGACCTAGGTTAGGGCTAGGATTAGGGTTGGTTTTAATATAGGATTTAGGTTTGAGGTTTCATTGAAGTGTAGGATTATTGGAAGTACATCTGCTCTCCCTGGTTTTCCTTCACGATCACAATGTTTCTGAGATTCATGGTTTAAGGAAAATCTTGCTCCTTGCCGGTTTCAAGGCAAAAAGGCGCCACCGGCAGTTTGTTTTTACTTCAAACTTACCCTCGCTCTTTGAGAACCTTGGGTCTTTGGGAAAGCCGTGAGTCCAGCAAGATTTTTCAGTTCAAATGTGCCCTAAGCATTGGGTTCTACCTCTGAGCAATACAGCCCGTGGAATTCCTGAGAATCTGGAACCTGCCATGAAGTTCAGCCTGCGTTTTATTCACACGAAGAAGCTCCTTCGAGGTTCTCATGCCTCTGTACACTGATGCTTCCAGCAACGTCATATCTCACAGGTCAATAGTGCTTCTCTGAGTTTCACTGGACTAGCGTAAAGGGTGAAGTGCCTGGGTTCCCGTGCTTCACTACTGTATGGCCTCAAGATGATGTTTGTAGGCACAGCGGCAAATCCATCGGTGGCAATTCTCTCATATTGTCATTGCGATGGGAAGATTCCTTATTGGCTAGGAAATGTTTTACCATGGAAGACGGGTCACCACAGAGCTGTCTCTTTTTTGTTGAGACAAAGTTTGCTGAATTTACCTGCCAGCAGTTGCGTGTCCTCACTTTCTTTTTTTTTTTTTTTTGGTGGAGGTGCAGGGGAATGAATCTCCCTTTCTTTTAAGGTCGATGGAGGCGCACGAGTGTAAGGAGAACGATGAATAGTGGCCTTTCATAACCCAGGATCATCAGAAACCACAGAGTAAATTTTAGGAACGTAGACATAGGACAGCGGAGAAAACTTCACTCAGGGACTTCAGTGAACTCTCCTTACAATGCTGAGGCCTGACACGCCTAGTGCCTGGGGGCAACCCGGCTCCTGCCCTAGGTAGTTTTGTGGAGCGTGCCTCCCTCAGGTGGTGCCTTTACTCTCCCAGCAATATTGCTCTGTGAAATTCTGTAACTGATAAAAACTATTTGCCATGGGTATTTCCTTTCACCTCATTGGCCTCCTCTTTGAAGTACAAATGCTTTTCTACAAGGGTGCTGCCTCCCTGAGCTTTCCTTTGTCTTGGCTCAATGGATGCAGATTCCTGTGCTGAATACATGCTGGACTGGCACAGCTGGGTGCTTGTCAGTATACCTGGCACAGGCAGCAATTTCTTTTGTCAAGACCCACCTGGCTTGATCAAGGTTCCTTATTCTCCTGAAAAAGATTTTTATCCAAATTCTAGAGGAGCACCAGTGTGCCTATGGGAGCTAAACCTGGTCCTGCTGAACAGAGGCTCCGGAGTTTTCATTTTCTGACGAAAATTCAACAAGGAATTTCATGGATCTAAAGAAACCGTGAATTGTGGACCTACCAGATTCTAACATCTTCATTGTCTAATGGAAGCTTAAGTTTCCCAATCCGATCCGGCTGCAACTTCATTTCTAGCAATGGCCATTCAATTGTGGATGTTCAGCTTTCTTCGGTATTCTCTTAAACCTGCATGTTCCCGCGCCACGTTAAGACCACCCGGTGGAGGTTTATGTGACTCAGGACAACTCTTTATTTCAGGCGTCTAGAACAAAGGGAATTCACAGGGGTTGTTGATCACTTATTAAACTCCCGTTTCTTTATAGTGCCAACTGTTGACACTTCCACATCTGAGGGCAAAGAGCTCGTGCAGCATTGTATTCTCAGTTCAGCCACGCCGCCTGCAGTTTCTTCCTTGCAGAAAAATCTTTCCCAGTGTACTTCTTTAAATGCTGCAAAATAGTGGGACAGAAGATTTCGGTATAGCCTTAACTTTAGATGGGCATAGGTACAAGCATGTGGCCATTTTTAGAGACATTGTTAGAGTTCAGGTTAGAGTTACTGCTGCGTGAGTATTCGTTTTATGGTAAGGTTATGGATCAAATGTAGGGTGAGTGTGAGGTTGAAGGTAAGAGTAGGGTTTAGTGCTTAAGGATGAATGAACCTATTGTCTCATTTAGGCTTATGGTGAACTTGACTCTTTAGGTATGGGTTGGGGTTAATATTTGTGTGAGGGTTAAAAAGTGTGTGAGGTTAAGAGTTGGGGTCAGGCTTGTGGCTTGTGTGTTACATCCGTTTTGGCTGTGGATAAGTTTAGCTTTCTGTCTAGTTTAAGGGATTGGATTACAATAAAGGTGATATGGAGGCTTGGATTGAAGGTGATGGATAGAGTTAAGTTAGGTTCAGGCGAAGGGTGACGGTTAGGAGTAAGGTTAGTTGTAGGGGGAGCTGCATGTTCACATCAGATTTGGGGTTAGGATTAGGCTTAGCCTTAGGGTAGACATATGGTTAGGGTTAGGGCTTGGTTTAGGCTGAGCCTTAGGTTAGGGTTCAGTTTAAGGTTAGGAGTCTACAGAATTACACCTAGGCTTAGGGTTACACCTCTTTTTAGGTTTAGACCTAGGGCTAGGTTTTGACCTAGGTTAGGGCTAGGATTAGGGTTGGTTTTAATATAGGATTTAGGTTTGAGGTTTCATTGAAGTGTAGGATTATTGGAAGTACATCTGCTCTCCCTGGTTTTCCTTCACGATCACAATGTTTCTGAGATTCATGGTTTAAGGAAAATCTTGCTCCTTGCCGGTTTCAAGGCAAAAAGGCGCCACCGGCAGTTTGTTTTTCCGTCAAACTTACCCTCGCTCTTTGAGAACCTTGGGTCTTTGGGAAAGCCGTGCGTCCAGCAAGATTTTTCAGTTCAAATGTGCCCTAAGCATTGGGTTCTACCTCTGAGCAATACAGCCCGTGGAATTCCTGAGAATCTGGAACCTGCCATGAAGTTCAGCCTGCGTTTTATTCACACGAAGAAGCTCCTTCGAGGTTCCCATGCCTCTGTACACTGATGCTTCCAGCAACGTCATGTCTCACAGGTCAATAGTGCTTCTCTGAGTTTCACTGGTCTAGCGTAAAGGGTGAAGCGCCTGGGATCCCGTGCTTCACTACTGTATGGCCTCAAGATGATGTTTGTAGGCACAGCGGCAAATCCATCGGTGGCAATTCTCTCATATTGTCATTGCGATGGGAAGATTCCTTATTGGCTAGGAAATGTTTTACCGTGGAAGACGGGTCACCACAGAGCTGTCTCTTTTGGGTTGAGACAAAGTTTGCTGAATTTACCTGCCAGCAGTTGCGTGTCCTCACTTTCTTATTTTTTTTTTTGGTGGAGGTGCAGGGGAATGAATCTCCCTTTCTTTTAAGGTCGATGGAGGCGCACGAGTGTAAGGAGAACGATGAATAGTGGCCTTTCATAACCCAGGATCATCAGAAACCACAGAGTAAATTTTAGGAACGTAGACATAGGACAGCGGAGAAAACTTCACTCAGGGACTTCAGTGAACTCTCCTTACAATGCTGAGGCCTGACACGCCTAGTGCCTGGGGGCAACCTGGCTCCTGCCCTAGGTAGTTTTGTGGAGAGTGCCTCCCTCAGGTGGTGCCTTTTCTCTCCCAGCAATATTGCTCTGTGAAATTCTGCAACTGATAAAAACTATTTGCCATGGGTATTTCCTTTCACCTCATTGGCCTCCTCTTTGAAGTACAAATGCTTTTCTACACGGGTGCTGCCTCCCTGAGCTTTCCTTTGTCTTGGCTCAATGGATGCAGATTCCTGTGCTGAATACATGCTGGACTGGCACAGCTGGGTGCTTGTCAGTATACCTGGCACAGGCAGCAATTCTTTTGTCAAAACCCACCTGGCTTGATCAAGGTTCCTTATTCTCCTGAAAAAGATTTTTATCCAAATTCTAGAGGAGCACCAGTGTGCCTATGGGAGCTACACCCGGGCTTGCTGAACAGAGGCTCCGGAGTTTTCATTTTCTGACTAAAATTCAACAAGGAATTTCATGGATCTAAAGAAACCGTGAATTGTGGACCTACCAGATTCTAACATCTTCATTGTCTAATGGAAGCTTTAGTTTCCCAGTCCGATCCGGCTGCAACTTCATTTCTAGCAATGGCCATTCAATTGTGGATGTTCAGCTTTCTTCGGAATTCTCTTATACCTGCATGTTCCCGCGCCACGTTAAGACCACCCGGTGGAGGTTTATGTGACTCAGGACAACTCTTTATTTCAGGCGTCTAGAACAAAGGGAATTCACAGGGGTTGATGATCACTTATTAAACTCCCGTTTCTTTATAGTGCCAACTGTTGACACTTCCACATCTGAGGGCAAAGAGCTCGTGCAGCATTGTATTCTCAGTTCAGCCACGCCGCCTGCAGTTTCTTCCTTGCAGAAAAATCTTTCCCAGTGTACTTCTTTAAATGCTGCAAAATAGTGGGACAGAAGATTTCGGTATAGCCTTAACTTTAGATGGGCATAGGTACAAGCATGTGGCCATTTTTAGAGACATTGTTAGAGTTCAGGTTAGAGTTACTGCTGCGTGAGTATTCGGTTTATGGTAAGGTTATGGATCAAATGTAGGGTGAGTGTGAGGTTGAAGGTAAGAGTAGGGTTTAGTGCTTAAGGATGAATGAACCTATTGTCTCATTTAGGCTTATGGTGAACTTGACTCTTTAGGTATGGGTTGGGGTTAATATTTGTGTGAGGGATAGAAAGTGTGTGAGGTTAAGAGTTGGGGTCAGGCTTGCGGCTTGTGTGTTACATCCGTTTTGGTTGTGGATAAGTTTAGCTCTCTGTCTAGTTTAAAGGATTGGATTACAATAAAGGTGATATGGAGGCTTGGATTGAAGGTGATGGATAGAGTTAAGTTAGGTTCAGGCGAAGGGTGACGGTTAGGAGTAAGGTTAGTTGTAGGGGGAGCTGCATGTTCACATCAGATTTGGGGTTAGGATTAGGCTTAGCCTTAGGGTAGACATATGGTTAGGGTTAGGGCTTGGTTTAGGCTGAGCCTTAGGTTAGGGTTCAGTTTAAGGTTAGGAGTCTACAGAATTACACCTAGGCTTAGGATTACACCTCTTTTTAGGTTTAGACCTAGGGCTAGGTTTTGACCTAGGTTAGGGCTAGGATTAGGGTTGGTTTTAATATAGGATTTAGGTTTGAGGTTTCATTGAAGTGTAGGATTATTGGAAGTACATCTGCTCTCCCTGGTTTTCCTTCACGATCACAATGTTTCTGAGATTCATGGTTTAAGGAAAATCTTGCTCCTTGCCGGTTTCAAGGCAAAAAGGCGCCACCGGCAGTTTGTTTTTACTTCAAACTTACCCTCGCTCTTTGAGAACCTTGGGTCTTTGGGAAAGCCGTGAGTCCAGCAAGATTTTTCAGTTCAAATGTGCCCTAAGCATTGGGTTCTACCTCTGAGCAATACAGCCCGTGGAATTCCTGAGAATCTGGAACCTGCCATGAAGTTCAGCCTGCGTTTTATTCACACGAAGAAGCTCCTTCGAGGTTCCCATGCCTCTGTACACTGATGCTTCCAGCAACGTCATGTCTCACAGGTCAATAGTGCTTCTCTGAGTTTCACTGGTCTAGCGTAATGGGTGAAGCGCCTGGGTTCCCGTGCTTCACTACTGTATGGCCTCAAGATGATGTTTGTAGGCACAGCGGCAAATCCATCGGTGGCAATTCTCTCATATTGTCATTGCGATGGGAAGATTCCTTATTGGCTAGGAAATGTTTTACCGTGGAAGACGGGTCACCACAGAGCTGTCTCTTTTTTGTTGAGACAAAGTTTGCTGAATTTACCTGCCAGCAGTTGCGTGTCCTCACTTTCTTTTTTTTTTTTTTTTTTGGTGGAGGTGCAGGGGAATGAATCTCCCTTTCTTTTAAGGTCGATGGAGGCGCACGAGTGTAAGGAGAACGATGAATAGTGGCCTTTCATAACCCAGGATCATCAGAAACCACAGAGTAAATTTTAGGAACGTAGACATAGGACAGCGGAGAAAACTTCACTCAGGGACTTCAGTGAACTCTCCTTACAGTGCTGAGGCCTGACACGCCTAGTGCCTGGGGGCAACCCGGCTCCTGCCCTAGGTAGTTTTGTGGAGCGTGCCTCCCTCAGGTGGTGCCTTTACTCTCCCAGCAATATTGCTCTGTGAAATTCTGCAACTGATAAAAACTATTTGCCATGGGTATTTCCTTTCACCTCATTGGCCTCCTCTTTGAAGTACAAATGCTTTTCTACAAGGGTGCTGCCTCCCTGAGCTTTCCTTTGTCTTGGCTCAATGGATGCAGATTCCTGTGCTGAATACATGCTGGACTGGCACAGCTGGGTGCTTGTCAGTATACCTGGCACAGGCAGCAATTTCTTTTGTCAAGACCCACCTGGCTTGATCAAGGTTCCTTATTCTCCTGAAAAAGATTTTTATCCAAATTCTAGAGGAGCACCAGTGTGCCTATGGGAGCTACACCCGGGCTTGCTGAACAGAGGCTCCGGAGTTTTCATTTTCTGACGAAAATTCAACAAGGAATTTCATGGATCTAAAGAAACCGTGAATTGTGGACCTACCAGATTCTAACATCTTCATTGTCTAATGGAAGCTTTAGTTTCCCAGTCCGATCCGGCTGCAACTTCATTTCTAGCAATGGCCATTCAATTGTGGATGTTCAGCTTTCTTCGGAATTCTCTTATACCTGCATGTTCCCGCGCCACGTTAAGACCACCCGGTGGAGGTTTATGTGACTCAGGACAACTCTTTATTTCAGGCGTCTAGAACAAAGGGAATTCACAGGGGTTGATGATCACTTATTAAACTCCCGTTTCTTTATAGTGCCAACTGTTGACACTTCCACATCTGAGGGCAAAGAGCTCGTGCAGCATTGTATTCTCAGTTCAGCCACGCCGCCTGCAGTTTCTTCCTTGCAGAAAAATCTTTCCCAGTGTACTTCTTTAAATGCTGCAAAATAGTGGGACAGAAGATTTCGGTATAGCCTTAACTTTAGATGGGCATAGGTACAAGCATGTGGCCATTTTTAGAGACATTGTTAGAGTTCAGGTTAGAGTTACTGCTGCGTGAGTATTCGGTTTATGGTAAGGTTATGGATCAAATGTAGGGTGAGTGTGAGGTTGAAGGTAAGAGTAGGGTTTAGTGCTTAAGGATGAATGAACCTATTGTCTCATTTAGGCTTATGGTGAACTTGACTCTTTAGGTATGGGTTGGGGTTAATATTTGTGTGAGGGATAGAAAGTGTGTGAGGTTAAGAGTTGGGGTCAGGCTTGCGGCTTGTGTGTTACATCCGTTTTGGTTGTGGATAAGTTTAGCTCTCTGTCTAGTTTAAAGGATTGGATTACAATAAAGGTGATATGGAGGCTTGGATTGAAGGTGATGGATAGAGTTAAGTTAGGTTCAGGCGAAGGGTGACGGTTAGGAGTAAGGTTAGTTGTAGGGGGAGCTGCATGTTCACATCAGATTTGGGGTTAGGATTAGGCTTAGCCTTAGGGTAGACATATGGTTAGGGTTAGGGCTTGGTTTAGGCTGAGCCTTAGGTTAGGGTTCAGTTTAAGGTTAGGAGTCTACAGAATTACACCTAGGCTTAGGATTACACCTCTTTTTAGGTTTAGACCTAGGGCTAGGTTTTGACCTAGGTTAGGGCTAGGATTAGGGTTGGTTTTAATATAGGATTTAGGTTTGAGGTTTCATTGAAGTGTAGGATTATTGGAAGTACATCTGCTCTCCCTGGTTTTCCTTCACGATCACAATGTTTCTGAGATTCATGGTTTAAGGAAAATCTTGCTCCTTGCCGGTTTCAAGGCAAAAAGGCGCCACCGGCAGTTTGTTTTTACTTCAAACTTACCCTCGCTCTTTGAGAACCTTGGGTCTTTGGGAAAGCCGTGAGTCCAGCAAGATTTTTCAGTTCAAATGTGCCCTAAGCATTGGGTTCTACCTCTGAGCAATACAGCCCGTGGAATTCCTGAGAATCTGGAACCTGCCATGAAGTTCAGCCTGCGTTTTATTCACACGAAGAAGCTCCTTCGAGGTTCCCATGCCTCTGTACACTGATGCTTCCAGCAACGTCATGTCTCACAGGTCAATAGTGCTTCTCTGAGTTTCACTGGTCTAGCGTAATGGGTGAAGCGCCTGGGTTCCCGTGCTTCACTACTGTATGGCCTCAAGATGATGTTTGTAGGCACAGCGGCAAATCCATCGGTGGCAATTCTCTCATATTGTCATTGCGATGGGAAGATTCCTTATTGGCTAGGAAATGTTTTACCGTGGAAGACGGGTCACCACAGAGCTGTCTCTTTTTTGTTGAGACAAAGTTTGCTGAATTTACCTGCCAGCAGTTGCGTGTCCTCACTTTCTTTTTTTTTTTTTTTTTTGGTGGAGGTGCAGGGGAATGAATCTCCCTTTCTTTTAAGGTCGATGGAGGCGCACGAGTGTAAGGAGAACGATGAATAGTGGCCTTTCATAACCCAGGATCATCAGAAACCACAGAGTAAATTTTAGGAACGTAGACATAGGACAGCGGAGAAAACTTCACTCAGGGACTTCAGTGAACTCTCCTTACAGTGCTGAGGCCTGACAAGCCTAGTGCCTGGGGGCAACCCGGCTCCTGCCCTAGGTAGTTTTGTGGAGCGTGCCTCCCTCAGGTGGTGCCTTTACTCTCCCAGCAATATTGCTCTGTGAAATTCTGCAACTGATAAAAAGTATTTGCCATGGGTATTTCCTTTCACCTCATTGGCCTCCTCTTTGAAGTACAAATGCTTTTCTACAAGGGTGCTGCCTCCCTGAGCTTTCCTTTGTCTTGGCTCAATGGATGCAGATTCCTGTGCTGAATACATGCTGGACTGGCACAGCTGGGTGCTTGTCAGTATACCTGGCACAGGCAGCAATTTCTTTTGTCAAGACCCACCTGGCTTGATCAAGGTTCCTTATTCTCCTGAAAAAGATTTTTATCCAAATTCTAGAGGAGCACCAGTGTGCCTATGGGAGCTAAACCTGGTCCTGCTGAACAGAGGCTCCGGAGTTTTCATTTTCTGACGAAAATTCAACAAGGAATTTCATGGATCTAAAGAAACCGTGAATTGTGGACCTACCAGATTCTAACATCTTCATTGTCTAATGGAAGCTTAAGTTTCCCAATCCGATCCGGCTGCAACTTCATTTCTAGCAATGGCCATTCAATTGTGGATGTTCAGCTTTCTTCGGTATTCTCTTAAACCTGCATGTTCCCGCGCCACGTTAAGACCACCCGGTGGAGGTTTATGTGACTCAGGACAACTCTTTATTTCAGGCGTCTAGAACAAAGGGAATTCACAGGGGTTGATGATCACTTATTAAACTCCCGTTTCTTTATAGTGCCAACTGTTGACACTTCCACATCTGAGGGCAAAGAGCTCGTGCAGCATTGTATTCTCAGTTCAGCCACGCCGCCTGCAGTTTCTTCCTTGCAGAAAAATCTTTCCCAGTGTACTTCTTTAAATGCTGCAAAATAGTGGGACAGAAGATTTCGGTATAGCCTTAACTTTAGATGGGCATAGGTACAAGCATGTGGCCATTTTTAGAGACATGGTTAGAGTTCAGGTTAGAGTTACTGCTGCGTGAGTATTCGGTTTATGGTAAGGTTATGGATCAAATGTAGGGTGAGTGTGAGGTTGAAGGTAAGAGTAGGGTTTAGTGCTTAAGGATGAATGAACCTATTGTCTCATTTAGGCTTATGGTGAACTTGACTCTTTAGGTATGGGTTGGGGTTAATATTTGTGTGAGGGTTAGAAAGTGTGTGAGGTTAAGAGTTGGGGTCAGGCTTGCGGCTTGTGTGTTACATCCGTTTTGGTTGTGGATAAGTTTAGCTCTCTGTCTAGTTTAAGGGATTGGATTACAATAAAGGTGATATGGAGGCTTGGATTGAAGGTGATGGATAGAGTTAAGTTAGGTTCAGGCGAAGGGTGACGGTTAGGAGTAAGGTTAGTTGTAGGGGGAGCTGCATGTTCACATCAGATTTGGGGTTAGGATTAGGCTTAGCCTTAGGGTAGACATATGGTTAGGGTTAGGGCTTGGTTTAGGCTGAGCCTTAGGTTAGGGTTCAGTTTAAGGTTAGGAGTCTACAGAATTACACCTAGGCTTAGGGTTACACCTCTTTTTAGGTTTAGACCTAGGGCTAGGTTTTGACCTAGGTTAGGGCTAGGATTAGGGTTGGTTTTAATATAGGATTTAGGTTTGAGGTTTCATTTAAGTGTAGGATTATTGGAAGTACATCTGCTCTCCCTGGTTTTCCTTCACGATCACAATGTTTCTGAGATTCATGGTTTAAGGAAAATCTTGCTCCTTGCCGGTTTCAAGGCAAAAAGGCGCCACCGGCAGTTTGTTTTTCCGTCAAACTTACCCTCGCTCTTTGAGAACCTTGGGTCTTTGGGAAAGCCGTGAGTCCAGCAAGATTTTTCAGTTCAAATGTGCCCTAAGCATTGGGTTCTACCTCTGAGCAATACAGCCCGTGGAATTCCTGAGAATCTGGAACCTGCCATGAAGTTCAGCCTGCGTTTTATTCACACGAAGAAGCTCCTTCGAGGTTCCCATGCCTCTGTACACTGATGCTTCCAGCAACGTCATGTCTCACAGGTCAATAGTGCTTCTCTGAGTTTCACTGGTCTAGCGTAAAGGGTGAAGCGCCTGGGTTCCCGTGCTTCACTACTGTATGGCCTCAAGATGATGTTTGTAGGCACAGCGGCAAATCCATCGGTGGCAATTCTCTCATATTGTCATTGCGATGGGAAGATTCCTTATTGGCTAGGAAATGTTTTACCGTGGAAGACGGGTCACCACAGAGCTGTCTCTTTTTTGTTGAGACAAAGTTTGCTGAATTTACCTGCCAGCAGTTGCGTGTCCTCACTTTCTTTTTTTTTTTTTTGGTGGAGGTGCAGGGGAATGAATCTCCCTTTCTTTTAAGGTCGATGGAGGCGCACGAGTGTAAGGAGAACGATGAATAGTGGCCTTTCATAACCCAGGATCATCAGAAACCACAGAGTAAATTTTAGGAACGTAGACATAGGACAGCGGAGAAAACTTCACTCAGGGACTTCAGTGAACTCTCCTTACAGTGCTGAGGCCTGACACGCCTAGTGCCTGGGGGCAACCCGGCTCCTGCCCTAGGTAGTTTTGTGGAGCGTGCCTCCCTCAGGTGGTGCCTTTACTCTCCCAGCAATATTGCTCTGTGAAATTCTGCAACTGATAAAAACTATTTGCCATGGGTATTTCCTTTCACCTCATTGGCCTCCTCTTTGAAGTACAAATGCTTTTCTACAAGGGTGCTGCCTCCCTGAGCTTTCCTTTGTCTTGGCTCAATGGATGCAGATTCCTGTGCTGAATACATGCTGGACTGGCACAGCTGGGTGCTTGTCAGTATACCTGGCACAGGCAGCAATTTCTTTTGTCAAGACCCACCTGGCTTGATCAAGGTTCCTTATTCTCCTGAAAAAGATTTTTATCCAAATTCTAGAGGAGCACCAGTGTGCCTATGGGAGCTAAACCTGGTCCTGCTGAACAGAGGCTCCGGAGTTTTCATTTTCTGACGAAAATGCAACAAGGAATTTCATGGATCTAAAGAAACCGTGAATTGTGGACCTACCAGATTCTAACATCTTCATTGTCTAATGGAAGCTTAAGTTTCCCAATCCGATCCGGCTGCAACTTCATTTCTAGCAATGGCCATTCAATTGTGGATGTTCAGCTTTCTTCGGTATTCTCTTAAACCTGCATGTTCCCGCGCCACGTTAAGACCACCCGGTGGAGGTTTATGTGACTCAGGACAACTCTTTATTTCAGGCGTCTAGAACAAAGGGAATTCACAGGGGTTGATGATCACTTATTAAACTCCCGTTTCTTTATAGTGCCAACTGTTGACACTTCCACATCTGAGGGCAAAGAGCTCGTGCAGCATTGTATTCTCAGTTCAGCCACGCCGCCTG